>NW_020955502.1:265117-658555 GCF_003031625.1 Empidonax traillii
ATTTTTTCTAGCCCTGCAATGTGCTGTTTTAAACCCCCAAATCCTGGGAACACTGGGGTATAATTCATCACCAGCCAGGTAAATTTAGTGTGATTGCTTTGGTTTCATTTCTGTAATCAAACATGCTTGGACCTGGCCCAAAGCAGGGCAATTATGCTAATGACATACGTGAGAAACTAATTTAAAACATAAATAATGTATTATTGACCGTAAGATTACACTCAAGCTTAGATTTGATTCTGTCTTCATCGTTTTGCTGCCAAGGCAAATTAGCCTTGTGGGAGGATTCATTTGGGTCCCTTTGGGATCCTGGATTCTGTCAGGAATGAGTCAGTGCCACCTTCCCATGAACTCTAGGATAATTGGAGGGACATAAAGTTTTGCACAAATGCCTTGCCCTGCCTCTGCTCTCAGTGCTGAAGTAGATCGGGTTCTGTGAGTAACTGCAGAGCTGCTGAGCTCCAGCTGGGCTGTGGTGTGTCCACACTTCCATAGTGAAGTGGGTGCTTCTGAGCTGGGTTCTGTGAAACCCAGCCCTGAACCCCCATGCTCTGAGTCTGGACCCCCAAGGCTTTGGCAAGTGAAACTCGGGATGACCGTGCACTGCAAAGTTAGAACGGATCCAGTATCCGGAGTTTTGAGAACACAAGGTCCTGAGGTCAGAGCATCGAGTTTGTAGATTTAAGTTGCCTGAGAGCCTTGTAAGGAGTTTGTTCATTCCCAGAGGTTCAGTCACAACCTGGCCTTTGCCTAACCAGGAGATATTCTGCTTTCTCTTCTTATCCTCTTGCTGCCAAAGTCAAGTTCCCACCTTTCTCTAGCTGAAGAGCATTAAAGCAGTACCAGAAATGAGCAGGGCCCCTGTGCTCAGCACCTGGTAACTGGAAACGGTTTGCTCTGGACCAAGCAGAATGTGTCTTTTCCGTATAGGAATTGTCTGTCTAATTAACTGGGAGAGGATAAGGTACATGCACACACCCCCACTGTGGTCATGTTGTGTATAAAGATGTTTATTGGGTTGTATTTCGGTGTTTTCTGTGAGTTGCCTCATGATACAAAATTAATGTTCCCTCCCCAGTCAGCATTTATTCATTCCTATCGATTCCCTGCTGTTAATGAGATGATTAATTTGCTGCTCTGGCCCTGCAGCACAATGTGAGAAGGCACATGAGGGGCTTTACTCTGCCATGACAGGAAAGTTTAGTGTCCACTATGCAGAGTGAAAAGTTTGGAAAAACAGTGGTGTGTTCCTCGGTTTTCAGGAATTGGGGAATTAAAATGTGTGTGTGCTGTGTGCAGTTCTTACCTCTCACTCGTGCTGCAGGGTCTGCACACCAACAGCTCTTAGCAACATTACAGCTGGTAAATTTGGGTAGTATTTTAGATAAAGATAATAAATTAGGCTTTATTTTTGATCTCGGGAGTGAGGAACAGCCAGTTAATGGGCAGGACTGTCAGTGCTATCCTCCCCGGACTGGTGCTTTGTTAGTTCCAGGCTGATGAACACAAAGTACATCCCTGCTGCATTGTTTGGGTTATTAGGATTATATTTTTTTTTTTGCTAATAATTGTAATTGCAGAAATGCACAGACAATGGACCAATTACTTCAGACTATCAGCCAGAGAGAAATAGCTCAGGGCTGGGTTCCCCGTTCCAGCAGCCTCTGTAATTCTATCCTATTCCATGAAGTGCCTGATGGACCATGTGAGAATGCAGCACCACCTTACAGAGTCCATTGTTAAAGCATGCTTAGAACTTAGTCCTCAGACACCTTGAATTACGGAGTCTGCTGAAGAAGAAAGACCATTGTGTCTCATTGTATCTAATTGGGCTCTACAGGCTACATCAGCTTCTTCCACACCCCTGCCCTGAGAACCAACTTGGTTGACATCAACCAGGTTGTCACATTGCCACTACTGAGTCTTATTAATCACAGAATCATGGAATCTCCTTAGTTGGAAGGGACCCACAAGGATAATCAGTCCAGCTCCTGGCCCTGCTCGGGACATCCCAACAATCCTACCCTGTTCCTGAGAGCATTGTCCAAATGCTCCTTGAGCTCTGGCAGCCTTGATGCTGGACCACTGCCCTGGGGAGCCTGTTCAGTGCCCAACCACCCTCTGGGGGAGAACCGCTTCCTAAACCCTTGGTTAAACCCACCATGACACTGAACAATCCACCAGGAGCACTGGAAATACAAACTGCTTTGTTTCAGAAGGGCAGGATCAATCCAGGCTGTTGTCATTCCTGCCACAGTCAGGAATGGAATCCTGTCGTTGCATTCATGCTCTGCTTCAGAACAGAACTCACAGGGTTTCTTTCAGGGACTCTCTTGGAACAAGGATTCAGGTTTAGGTGTCAAATTTCTGCCTCTGAGAAATATGTCACCTTTTCTTGATTTTCTGAAACTTCTGCTAATAATTTGGAAAGACTTTTGCCTGTCTTTTAAAATAGTTTGATAATTTCTCCCCACCTACTGGTTGCTGATGGCATGACCAGATTAAATTGCACCAATATAATTTCCAACGGTGGTGATAATTTGCCTAGTCTCTCCCAGGTCTGACAGGGAATTGTCCTGTCAGGCCGAGGCTCTAAAGCTCATGGGCTGGAATCTGTGCATTTGAAATCAAAGCTTCACAGTGCTAGAAATGTCATTCTGAACTCCTTTTTTTTTTTTTTTTTTTTTTGATATTTTCTTTAGGAAAGAATTCCATTCAAACAGAAATGTTCCAGAGAACAAAAATGAAATGTCATCTTTTATATCTCTTAAAGCCCTATTTTGTGAGGTCGTCTTACAGCCAGTACAGCCCTTCAGACCCAGAAAGTTTCTGCGCCTCAGAATTGTGCTATGGAATATTGTATATTGTCTTCCCTAAATGTCACCCTTTGTGCACTCTGGCTGGATTGGAGTCGAATTGGAATGGGCCTGAAAACGCCAGCACATTAATATTTCATTTGATGTTCATGGTAATTATAACCAAGATTAATTCATTCAGTCTGAGAGCAGATACTGTGCCTTGTGGGAATTCTAAATTATTGATTTGGGAGTGGTAGAATGGACACAGCAGTGCCAGTCTGCTCCAGGAGAGTCCAGGAGGGACGTGGGAGGAGGAAGGACGTCTACAGTGCCAGGATGAGGAAGTCATAGAACCACAGAATCCCAGAATGGTTTAGATTGGGAGGGACCTTAGAAATCCCATTCTACCCTCTGCCATGGGCAGGGACACCTTCCACTATCCCAGGTTGCTCCAAGCCCTGTCCACCTGACCTTGGACACTTCCAGGGTTGGGGCAGCCACAGCTTCTCTGGGAAATCCATTCCAATGCCTCCCCACCCTCACAGGGAGGAATTTCTTCTTAATCTTTAATCTAAATCAATCCTTGTCCAGTTTAAGGCCACTCCTCCTTGTCTTGTCAGGGCAGGTCCCAATACTGGGCCAGTGCTCAGTCCCAGTGTCATTTCCCAGCACAGCATCCATCCTCCTCCTCTCACCCTCTGTTGTTTATTAGAGCAGTTTGAACCTCACTAACTCTTCCAGCCATTCCCAGCTCCCAGGACTGTTTCTGGCCCCAAGGGAGAGGGCACAGACAGTGAAATGAGTACAGCCACCTCTGCAGGAAAAGCAGGAGCCTGGGAAACTGCTTTGGCTCTCCAGAAAATTCCCTTTTCCATTGATTAACTAACAGAGACTGGCCTCCAGCCTGGGCACACAACTGCAGGTGTCTAAGAGGTTACAAGAACATTTTCTTAGCAGAGCAGCACTTTGGAAAGAAATCAGGAAAATGTTGTATTGCCCCAAACCTTTTCTGCTTGAGTCACAGCTGATGGGCTGCAGCTTCATGGCCTCTTGTGGGTGTCTTGGGAAAAAAGGAAAGGTGGAATTTGAAATACAGCCATTACAGAAGAAATTTCAATTTTGTCAGGGTTGGAAAGCAGCATTAAGCTATAATTAAAAAGTTATTGGAAAACTCCACGAGGCTCCAATTCAATTTAATTAATGTAGCTTTCCCTCCATCAGCCAGGCAGCAAATGTTACAGTGCATTTCGGGGGGGCACAAATCTGGATTGTACCTATTTTGAATGCTGGATGTAATTATAATTTTCTCATATCCATCCCAGAAGTTAAAATTCTACAAAACTTGCATTTTTATTTATTATGCACCCAAGTTCCTCTGCTTCTAACTAGGAGATGACCCAACTGCAGATTAATAAAAAAAAAAAAATCAAATGGGCTGTTGAAGCCAAGAATTAAACCCACTGTTGCTCAGCTGCACAGTGAGCAGTCAGTGTGTGTTAGTTTTCTGTCAGAGCTTTTTCTGTACAGCCTTTTAGAGACTCTCCTAATTAGAGGAGCAAAGATGGAAAGTTTTGAAGTCTGTGGACAGAAGCTCTGTATCTTTAATGTTGCATGTTCTTCTCACATTCTTCTTCAGGCTATGAATCCTGAAGTGGTCCTTAAGCAAACTTAGCAGCTTCTTTGTGTTTGAGTTAAGTGGTTTTTGGGGGGAGTTTGTGACACATCCAGGAGGGTGGCGGAGGTCAGTCCGGAAGAGTGGGAGGATCTCCACTTTGGACATCATGGGGTGGTTTGGGTTGGAAGGGACCTTTAAAGGCCATCTAAGCCAAACTAATAAGGTTGACCAGCAAGGTTTTATGTCTGTTTTGTAATGACACAAAGGTGAATTCTCATCATACCACAGGCTGAAGGTGGAGAGCATATCTTGAACCAAACAGGAAGGGCTGGCTTTGATTTTGAGGCCTTTGTGTCACAGAATCATTAAGATTGGAGAAGCCCTTCCAGCCCATCGAGTCCAACCTGTGCCCAATCTCTACCTTGTCACCCAGCCCAGAGCACTGAGTGTCATGTCCAGTCATTCCTTGGACGCTTACAGGGATGGGGACTCCACCACCTCCCTGGGCAGCCCCTTCCAATGCCTGAACACCCTTTCCAGGAAGAAATTCCTCCTGAATAATCTTCATCAATTCTTCATGAAGGATGGAAAGCTACAGTTCTGTCTGCAGCCCCAGACCCTGAATAATTTGATGCTGGGTTCCAGTTTTCCCAAGTATTACCATAAGGAACCTCTGGTTCTGGCTGCCCTGGTTCCTCTTGAGAGGAGGCCATTCCTCCTTCCTGTGTTTTTTTTTCAGTGATCTCTTTGCAAATCACTTGATTTTAACTGGGTTTATCCAAACTGTGCAGAAGTTACTCATACCTGGATCTTATGCAGTTTGTGGTTTGTACCTTTTATGTTTTCAAATCAATAATATTTTCAATTCAAACAGACAATGTCCATAATTAGGCAACTTTTTAGTAGAATAGATGTTACTTAAGACCAACAAACTGATTACATGAATTCCCTCTCAGCTTAGGAAGTGTTTGACCTTGCTAGGGAAGGGTGGCATAGCCCCATGTACATGGGATGTAGTAAGAGTATTTTTTATTTATCTCTAATCAACACTGCATTGATGTTGGAAAAAAAAATATCAAAAACTTTTACATTCTAGATCTATAAAAATTAATTTTCACTTTCCAACATTAAATTATATTTGTATGTAATATAAAATCAATGTAACTCTTTAGAAAATCAGATGTAGTATAGTGAGAACAAAAAACCTAATCAGCAACATAAACTTTTGTTCAGTTGAAATTGTCAGTAAGTCTTAGAGGATAAAGTTGTTTGGCTTGGCTTTGCATTTGTGTTTTCTATAAACCCAGAAGATCTTATGGCTGCTGAGAGTACCAATTCTACATTGTCTTCCCATTATGATGCCATGCAGAAATTCCCTTGTTCAATAAGAAATAGAAAGAACATTCATTGTTACCATGTTGAAATAGCAATCAGCAGCCCTCAGGTTATACTTACCAGTGTAATAAAGATGGATATATCTCCTTGGCAGCCTCCAGCTGCTGGGATAGACTTTCCTGGGGGCCAGCCTGAACTATAGGCAGTTCTACACCTGCCTGAAAGGAAATTGGAGCCAGGTGGGTGTTGGCTTCTTCTCCCAAGGAACAAGCTACAGGAGAAGAGGAAACAGCCTCAAGTTGATCCAGGGGAGGTTCAGGTTGGATAATGCGGAAAATTTACTCCTCAAAAGGGCTGTCCATCCCTGTCATGGATTTAAAAGCCATGTGGATGTGGCATTTGGGAACATGGGTTAGTGGTGACCTTGGCAGTGCTGGGGGACCATTGGACTCAATGGTCTGAGAGGGCTTTTTCAACCTGAAGTACTCTATGATTCTGTCACTCAACTGAAGTTCTTAACAGTCATCAAAGTTTTCATTTTTTTTCCCAGTATTGATGTTTTCCAAGCAGGTACTTCCAGTATTTTTTATGAGTGTGCCTCATTAACTTAGAAGTACTTTGAGCTTCAGAGAAGGTTTCTTGTGGTAAAACCTGACTATCCACCAGCTCCAGGCGTCTGTGCAGTAGTTTGGAGGGGACCCCCATTCCCCATACTGGGCTGCAGGAGCAGAGGAGGTGCTGGGAAATGCCATTTTAAATGTAACCACAGTAAGAAAGAAGTGCTTCCTGGCTGATGCTGTGGGTTGTGTCAATAGTCCTATCCATGTCTTTGTGTTTAATAGGCTTTGATGGACTTTTCTTTCATTAATTTGTCTAATTGCTTTTTAAATCCATTTATGTGTCTGGCTCCCACGGCATCCTGAGGTAATGAGTTCCACACTTTAATTATGCACTATGTGAAAAATTACTTTATTTTCATTATTTTGCACCTACTCTCTCATTATTTTCTGACAGTCTTTTGTTCTTGCATTTTGAGTAACAACAGATAATTGTTTGCCATTTTGTGCTTTTGCTGCCATTTGGATTTTCTTGGGTCTGCTCCACTTGCTCTTCCCTAAACTGGGTAGTGCTGGGTTTAATCTTCATTGGAATAGAACCTCAGCCTTCTGCCCTGTGAGGGTGGTGAGGCCCTGGCACAGGTTGCCCAGAGAAGCTGTGGCTGCCCCTGGATCCCTGGAAGTGTCCAAGGCAGGTTGGACAGGGCTTGGAGCAACCTGGTCTAGTGGAAGATGTCCCTGTCCATGGCAGGGGTGGAACTGGGTGAGCTTTAAGGTCTTTCCCAACCCAAACCAGTCAGGGATTCCAGGATTCTATCCATCATTCTTGTCACATTTTTCATACCTTTTCTGGGTCTCCCGGACCTGTTTTGAGAAAGGATGCCAGATATGCAAACTCTTGACTCCAAAAGCCACCTCTGCTGGATGAGATCCCAACCCTTCAGTTACAGGGCTCTTCAGCAGGGAGGGGAAACTCTCATGTTTGTTTGCAGAAAGCATCACCTTGTATCCCAGGGAAACAGATGATGAGAGTGATCACAGAACAAACCCTAGCTGTGTCGTATCTGTACATACAGAGACACCCAGACAGAAGAAATAATAGCTGTCTGCTGTAAGAAACAGAAGTCATGTAAAAGCTGTAACAGGAATTAATCCTTTCAGATGACAAAGAAATTAGGCTCAGGTCACCTAAATCAATGGGATTCCTGCCAAAGCCCTTTACTTGCAGGAGATCGTCCTTGTTCAGAGACAGGGTCAGCTTGGGGCTCTTGGGCAGTGAGTGCTCAGAGGTAAGAGATGCCTCTTACAGCTGATAAGTATTGAAATTATTGTAATGAAATTTGTAATGAAATAATTGGCAGTTTTATTCTTTCCTGTCACTGCTGAGGTAAAAAGTGCTTTGTAGATTCTGATTCACAGGTCTAAGGGATGGGGAAGGAACCCTTGAGTCTCAAAGTGTGGGCTTTGACACTCTGCATCCAGTTAAAATGCTTCAGCACAATGGACTTTAGAGTATTTCTTTATATTTTTCAGGAAATGTCAACATTTCAATGTATATGCTGGAAAAAAAATCCCTGTTTAATATTATGGACTTCCTGCATAATGATTATAGTGAATTTGGTTGACAAATCTCACCCATTTAATGCTCAAAGGATCATCCCAGAAAACCATAGAATCTGCTGTTTAACTCAAGCTGGTTTTCCTCTATCCCTGTTTTCTCTTACTCAGCTGAGTAGTGGGGTTGTTTAATCTGGAGAAAAGGAGGCTCAGGGGGGACCTTCTCACTCTCTGCAACTCCCTGACAGGAGGGTGGAGCCAGGTGAGGGTCGGGCTCTGCTCCCAGGGAACAAGGGACAGGATGAGAGGAAATGGCCTCCAGCTGTGCCAGGGGAGGTTCAGGTTGGACATCAGGAGGAATTTCTTCCTGTAAAGTGTGGTCAGGCATTGGAAGGGGCTGCCCAGGGAGGTGATGGAGTCCCCATCCCTGGAGGTGTCCAAGGAATGACTGGACATGGCACTCAGTGCTCTGGGCTGGGTGACACAGTGGGGATCAGGCACAGGTTGGACTCGATGGGCTGGGAGGGCTTTTCCAGCTTGGATGATTCTTTGATTTTATGATCTATTACATCTTCACAGGTTCCACTGAAATGGAAAGAAACCATGCAGATCTTTAGGTTTCCTGGTTTTGCTTTGAATGGAAAGAGAAGTGGGGTAGAAGGGGACAGTGTTTGTCCCTGGGTGCAAGTCCTCCCCCTGCCTTTTTCCTCCTGGTCCTTTGAGCATCAACTCAGTGCTGCACCCCAGAGCTCCTCGAGGTGTGAGGGTTGTGCACAGCTCCCTTTATCCCATTTTTTAATTATTTCCAGAGCTGGAGAGTGTCTCAGTTTCACAGCATAACCACAAGTGACCCAGTTCTGGAGGGCAAAGAGTTAACTGGACTCACTCTTGTTCCTGACTAGGCAACTGTAAATAAAAAGTTTATTAAAACTGACTGTAAATAATGCAAATCTCTCATTAAGTGTTCCCAGGCAGGCAGCAGTACATGGGCTTACCTTGGAAAGATTAGAGGCTGAGTTAGAGGATAATTGTGTTTTGCATCCAAATGTGATAAAGTTTTAGTGTCAGGGTGGATACAGCCTGTGGGGCTCAGGGAGATGGTACAGCTGAAATCTTGGTTTTACCTGTTCATCCTTCAGCTGTCCTTTGGTTAAGGCTTGGACTTTTCACCTAGTTACCCAACTAGTCTCAAGACATACAGCACATGGTGAGTGCTGATGGCTGGAGCCTCCGCGTCATTTCTGACATTGCACCACTGCCAAAACCTACTTTGGTTTCATTTGCTCTCTTTTCTCATTTTTTCATAGTTCTTTTCATTGGAGTCAAACCTGATATAGCAGGATTTGAAAGAGAAAAGGAGACAGAACAAGGTGACAGTGCTTCCCATCCTTTCTTCCCATTCTCTCTCCTCACACTGGTACAGAGCAGGTGGCAGATGTACAGGTCATTTCCAAGTCTTTGCCTTGAAATCTGCAGTTTCAGAAGGACATTGAGATTGTTAAGGCTCACACAGTAAAAAATAATTATTATTCTATATCCTAATCAATATTAAGACCTTTCCACTCTGTACCTACAGAGGGATAAGGTTTCCTTCTGCACTGTTCCTAATCTCTGCTTTGATCCTTTGCTCCACTTTGATCCTAATGAGATTAGAGATTTAAATGTTGCAGTATTGCACTGTTTAACACACAAGGCAAGTTCTGTAACCATGGTTTCATTCTTGTGCTGTTTCATGAGAGGAAGAGCTTCCTTTTCAACAGGGATAAATATATTTGCCAGGAGATTCAGATAATGCCTGGATATCATCTTGTTTACATCAGTGTAAACCCAACATAAACCCATTAACAAACCCCACAGACCTTTTGTAGCCCAGTGTCACTCTAAGAGCTGTTTGGTCTGTGATGGAGGCGGAGCAGCATTTTCAGAGGTTGTTACCAAAATGGATTTCTACCGTCACTGGGGTGTTTAGAGGGCCAGTGTAATTTTTCAGGACAATGAGGTGGTATGTGGAGGTGTGGTGAGCTTTGGTAATGTTGCACAACTGGTTTCAAGCCTTGAGTATCAAAGACAAGGGAGGGCAGGAGTGTGGCTTGGACAGGGTGATAGTCAAAAACTGCTCTTCAGTGATTAAAGTGGCTTAAAATTCAAGTAGGTGGGTTTGACCCAGGACTGAAAGGTGAGCAGAAGCACCCAGAAGGGAAGAACACCATTTTCAAGAAGTCCCATTGATTTAAAAGGTACGTTTTCAGGCATCAGTGCCTGAAAATTATCTCTGTCAGGGCAGGACAAGCAGCAAGCCTTGTGCTCTGGGTGCAAGTCAGCTCCAGGTGCCTGTGCAGCTCCACACTCCTGGGCATCAATGCCATCACAGCTTTCATAGGAATGGTATCTGCTCTTCATCTTACATTCCTCTGTGCTCACGGAATTGCCATTTTCCCATTAAATGAGTATTTTTACAACCAGAAAAGCTCTTCTGTTTGTTTGAGAATAACTTTATTTAGCTTTGCTATCACAGAGAAGAAAACCATCACAGCCTCTTCCCTCCTATATTTAAGATCAAGTCATGGTGAAATTGTCGTTTATATTGTCCTCAGCTGTTTACATACAACATATCCCAGGAAAACCTGTTTATGGTATGGGCTGGGGGAGTGGGAGGAGGAACACAGTACTCATTTGTCTGGCAGAATTTAGACAAACAAACTGAATAAGCCTTTTCAACCATTCAGGAGAAGGTTTAAAAGCACTGAGGAGACAGGTGAGCCGTTATTTTCTGTACAGGCAGAGGAACTTCATCCCATCAGATTCTTTAAGACAAGCAGAGCCTGCCATGGGTTTGTAGCAGCTCAGCTCAGCTTGTTAAGGGCCAGGAGAGCACATTTGCCAAAATCTTAAGCAACTGTGTTTGGACTCTTCACAGCACAGTGAACACATCACTGAGCAGCAGCTCCTGCAGTGCTGGAACAAGCAAAAGGTTGCCCGTGGTGTGACCTTCATCAGCCACCACACCACTGCCCTTCCTCAGGCTGACCACAGTCATCTCAGTGTGGTATGGTTTTTTTCCCTCTCACTGAAGGAAACACCAAATTTCCTGTAGATGGAGACCTGGGCACTGCCATGGCCCCTTGTTGGAGACTTGTCTCTCAGAGGAAATGTCAGGAGGCCTCAATGTTTTGCCCCTTGTTACCCTCAGAGCTCACAGGATGATGCTTAGTACCCTGGGAAGCTTAAAAAGCTTTATGTGCACACTCCATAATTTTCTCTACTTCTCTCATTTAATCTTTTATTTTTCTCTAGGAAACAAAATTTCCTTTTGTTCAGCTACAATCTCCTTTCTTACTCAGGCTGTTGTCCTACTATGGCCTCACTTCACTCGGATTATTGTTTCTCTGTAGAAGACTTTTAAAATGGCTTTTAGTCTCCAGCAACTGCACTTAAAAGCTGTTAAGGACTAATCTCCCTGGAGATTTCTGGGCTCCCAACTCCTATTGGCTTATGGCTCTACACATGAAGTGTTTATTTCTTTGCAGTGCAGCATAATTTAGGAACAACAACAGATTCTGAACGAGGTACATGTAGACATTTTCTGAAGATGAGAATGTTTAACAAAAACTGATCATCCTGTATCTGACACCTTCCCAATCCTGAAGCGTGTGTTAGAGCAGGAGAACATGGTGGCTTTGGCCAGGGCTGTCAGATCCTGTAGTCTTCATTAATGAATTTTTCATAGATGACATGTCAGCCAAGCATTAAGACTGCATTTCTGACATAATTATTGCAGTAGCTCCCTGGTGCACTTCAGGATATTCTCTGTGTTCTTGTCTTTCTGGGCCCTGCTGCTCTCCTGCCCACAGCTGCTAGAGCTTGTGCCACCCCACCCCATCCTGCTCTTGGGGCTCACCAGGATTATTGAGGTCCTTGACTGCCTTAGCAGATCCTGGGACATGTAAAAGAGGGGCTGGGAGCAGAGAAGCTTGTCCAAAGGACCTGGTATCCATAGCACATCTTCCAGCTGCTGCTTTGTGTGGCTGTGGTCAGTCCCACATGCTCGTGCCCACTGGCTGGTGGAGGGAGGTGCAGGCCATCTTCAGGCATCTTCGAGTCACTGAGGTTGGAAAAGCCCTCCGAGACCATCAAGTCCAAAATCATCAAGTCCTACCTGGCCCAGCTTAGTTTCTTCTGGAAGCACCCATGGTGCTCTGTGACCTCTTTTGCTGTGAACCAAGAGGTGATAAAAAGGCAGTTTCCAGGAGATTCTCTGGAGTTCACACCTGATCCAAGCTAGACATCTAATGTAAAATGTACCAGAAACTATTGTCATGGAATTGATTTCTAGATTTTCAGCCTTGAAGATGGCATTAATGATCTTTATTTCTGATGTGCTCTGACTGTGTAATTATTGTATCCAGTCACAGTTTCTTTCTCAGCTAAAACACACCTCTTAGAAAAGAAACCCATCTTTATCTGAAGACCCACAGGTGCCACAGGAAACCCAGGATGACCTCTTGCAGTGTTAATTTAAACTGGATCCATTTTGAAATGTCAGGCACTGGATCTCTGTCTATTTGGGTACTTGGAAGAGTCATCTCCTTTCAGAAATATTTTCCCTCAAATGAGTAGGTCAAGTTGTATCAACTCATTCTCATGTCAGGTTGGGTAGAATCTGACATCTCCCTTTGAGACGGGGGATGGTAGGAGTGCTCTTATCAGTGTGATGTCACCTCAGCTTAGTAGTCTATCCAAATACACCCAATAACTCTGTGTGCTGTCAAGATATTCTTATCTGTGCACTTTAAAAGAAAGAAAAAACAGGGATTAACTGAAGAAAAGTTTAGATAGAACAAAAATTTATTATTAATAAACTGGAAGATCTAAAGTTCTTTGACTTCATATTTAGCCTGAAACAAAACAAAATTAAAAGTACCTATCCTGGTGTGTTGACAGCCCTGAGTGGGAGTCTTGGACCACTGAATGCCTGACTGGCACAGCCTGTCCAGCTGTGTCCAGCTGTCCAGAAGCTGTGGCTACCCCATCCCTAGAAGTGTTCAAGGCCATGCTGGACGGGGCTTGGAGGAACCAGGTCTAGTGGAAGGTGTCCCTGCCCATGGCAGGGGATGGGACAAGATAAGCTTTAAGGTCTCTCTCAGTCCAAACCATTCCATCATTCTCTGAAAACTCAGTGGGTCTTTTGTGGATGTGTTGTGTGAGCTCTTCCCAAAGTTGTTTTGGGCTCCCTGAGAGATGCAGTCTGTAGTGGAGGGGGCTGTGCAATGTAGAGGATGAGAGGAGCACAGAGAGCAGGCAGGGAGTCTGTGTGTGTTGGGCTTCATTCAGAGTTGGTGGTTCCATGGGGGTCACTTCTGTTCCCTGAGAAGTTTCCTGCAGAGCTGGAAGCAGAAACCTGAGGACACCGAGTGCTCTTGGGACAAAACTCCCACCACTGGAGGAGATGGATTTGGTTACCATGTGCTGAGACTGTTGAGGTGTCCTGTGCAGGGCCAGGAATAGCACTCCATGTTCCTTGTCGGTCCCTTCCAGATCACCTAATCTAATCAAGTTGTTTGCATAACTACCTAATTTTTTGTTATTCTGATTGCATTACAAATACACATAAATAACAAGTCACGTTCAGATAAAATGAAACCAACAACTATTCATTCCCAGCCTTCAAAACCAATTAAAATTTGGTTAAATGTATGGCTGTTTTTCCATTCAAGAACTACGTAAAATACCTTCAAAATCTATTTCAGTTCCAGCTCATGTATTATACTAGTTCATTATAAAGCCTTTTAGTTAATTCACTTTATCCTTAAAGGCTTAAAATTCTAATTAAATTTCATATCTTACACCACATTCATTAATATATTCCTTTAAAAGCATTTATAATTCGTTGTCTTTATCACTTTTACAATTAAAAATGTTACTGTAGTTTGTATCTCAATAACGAACAGCAGCTGCCTCTCTAAGAAACACTAAAAAGGCACAGAAAAACTTTATCTCAACATTTCTTTTTCCTCCTCACACCCTAATTCCTGCTTCCAGAGTTGTCAGTGACCCAACAGAAGAGTCTCTTCCTGGCAGGCAGCATCCCTGACCTTCCCAATTC
Source organism: Empidonax traillii (assembly GCF_003031625.1). Classification (NCBI taxonomy): domain Eukaryota; kingdom Metazoa; phylum Chordata; class Aves; order Passeriformes; family Tyrannidae; genus Empidonax; species Empidonax traillii. Next base: position 279,083 of record NW_020955502.1, read on the forward strand.
TCCTCTTCCCATAAGCCGGGGTACAGTAACAAAGCTGTTGGTGGGCACATGGGGCACAAAGGGAGGGTCGCAGATTTTCCAAGCAAATAAATTATTTAGAGGATTATTTTAAAAAATCTGTTTTTTTCCAGACTATCCTTGAACTGGGTACATTCCCAGGAAGCTCTGCCCTCTTTGGAGTGGCTCTACAGCTGCTCAAGTCCTGACTACAACTCTATTTGCATTATTAATGTGTTTTTAACAAATGATGTGTGAGGAGCAAGCTGTGAGTATTAAGCACAATTACCACTGAAATGAGAGTTATAATATTTCAGCATCTGGTGGTATTGCCAGTGGCCAACTAACAGCCTCCCACCAAGGCAAATCTGTGCAGCAACCAGAATTGGAAAAATTAAGTAGAAAAGAAAGGAAGGACATGCAAGTCTTATGCTGTAAGAAACAAATCCCAGAATTTATAGGTAAATTTAAACACAGAAGGCCTTGAGGCCAGATGAAAATATTCTGGGTTTAATTCAGAATTTCAGCTTCAAAGAAACAAGGAAACCAACCCAGTTATTTAGTTTGTCTGGGAGGTGTGTAAAATCTTTGTACACGTGCAAAATGTGCTCCCAGTAGATCATTTATGCCAAGACAGAAAGACTGTTTGATGTCTTTGGAAAATAAAGGAAATACGAACTCCAGAACACAATTAATGCCTCCAAATCCTATTTGGGACTGCCTCTGTGTGCCAGCTCTATGGAGGGGGTGTGGAGTGGGAGCTTCCAAGTGAAAGAGCAGGTCATGGTCAGTGCCATGGGAGGGCTCTCACTGCTGGGGGAGGACTGGCACGGAGAGCACAAGGTTTGAGGCATCGCTGCTCAGATTTGCCATTAGAAGCACAATCAAGGCTTGGGCAGTTGTGTCCCTATATTGGAGGGACAAGGAAGATGGGTTTCTCATAAGGGTCTGGTCTATGCCCCTTCCCTGGCAGGCCCTGCTCTCTAGGGCTCTGACATCTCCACTGGAGAGCCTCTCCAGTGGGTTCCTCATCCCCCCAGGATTCCGTGTGGAACAGGGACCCCACTCCCTGCCTGGGGATGTAACTCCCCTCACTCCACCCAGCCAGCACAACCTGTCCCCTGGCAGGATCTTCCCTTGGCCTTTCCTCCCTCACTGGTGTGTTTGTGATAGTCTGGGTTGAGCTTCTGTATGGACAGGTTGGGATTAAACCTGAGTAATCTCAATGTCTCTCATGATGTGTAAAACCTCCCGACCCCACTCCACTTCTGGCTGTGCTGAAGGCACCAATCTGGGCGTTGCTGCGCCGGCAATGGCTCTCCCTGGACTGTGTCTGGCTGCAGAGCCCAAGATGTGGGCTCAGTGAATGGTATCTTGGTGATGGGAAACTGAGGCAGAGGAGTGCATGGTTCTTCAATGTCCCTGGTAAAACAGAGCAAACAGAACTGTTTTAAGACAATGCTTTTTGGAAAAAGATTCATTTTATTGTCTCCTCTGATGATCTCGGCATCCAAACAAATGTTGATGCCACATTAGACACACACACTGCCTTGGGTCTCTGAAAGCCTAAGAAGATAATTGAATTCCAACAGTGACATCAATCTGATCAGTGCTCAAAATGGACATTCAAATTAGCATCTTTCCTAATATGGAATAATTATGCCAGAAATTAGAGGCGAGATGCTGGCACATATTTGCATCATATTTGCAGCCTAAAGGGCAGAGCTTTTCTGATGCTAATACCAACCTTGTAGGGTTTGTAAAGGGTTGGTTCGTACAGATTTTGGCTATTGGTGCCCACAAAGCCCAGCTGGAAATGTTCTACAGGTCCCAGCTGAGCATGGAGGAGCAGCACCAACTCCACTGAAGGATTTACACCACTGAGGATGTTTCTTGTTTTCTTGCATTTCCACTGAATCTTTTATTTCTCAAAGCCACAACAACTTTATAAGATGTTTTATTCCATGGATCTATCTTAGTAACACTTTCATCACTGCACTTTAGTACATAATTTCTTAGAATCATAGAACCCCGAATGGTTTAAGTTGGAAAGGACCTCAGAGCTCATCCCATTCCACTCCCTGCCATGGGCAGGGACACCTTCCACTAGACTAGGACTAGTCGTACATAAGCATTTCCATATTTATTCTTATTCCTCCCTGGGGATGTGTCCCAGCCAGCTGAGGGACAGCAGTGATGGGTGGCCTGGCCACTGCAGAGCAGGCTGGGTACGACCAGACTGGTTGTACTCAGACGCATCAAACCAACACAATGGGTATGGCCAAATCTCACCTTCGCTGCCAAAGTGAACCACGCTGGAAAATCCTTTTCTAAGACAGGTCACATTTCCATGTTTTTCCTTTGTTCACAAGCAGAGGAAGAATTTAACTCTCTGTACTGGCTGGATAGGAACAAGGGAAATGGAACAAGTTGTGCCAAGGGAGGTTCAGGTTGGACATCAGGGAAAATTTCTTCCCTGAAAGTGTGGTCAGGCATTGGAAGGGGCTGCCAGGGCAGTGGTGGAGTTGCCATCTCTGGAAGTGTTCAAAGGACAAGTAAAAGTGGCACTTGGTGGGTTGTTTTAGTGGATTTAACTCTCATCAAGCTCCAGCTCTATCACCCTTTCCCCCAGCCTTTTTTTGTTATTTTCTGCTTTGCTGCATTAAGATGCAATTATGCACTTCAGCTAATTGCTAGTTACTTAGTGTCAAAATGCATAATGTGTCTGAAATGTCCTCGACTTTTCTGTGTCAAAATCATGTGTAGCACAGGAAAAAAACATAAGCTATTAGTCTTGTCAAGAATTTACCTTAAAAGCTCCTTTTTTTCCTGATATATCACATTTTGAGCGCAGTGTTGTGATAATAAGCATTTAAAATGTATAAACTTTCTATTACACATTATTAGTTCTTGAGGCAGTTTATGTATAGGACTTATTTACTCAGAATTATAAATTCACATTTGGTTTGGCATAGACTTGGGGGCTGATAAGTGTAGAAACATTTTTACAGATTAATGTAACTGGACAGCAGCAAGTGCCAAAAAGCATTAGGAAAATGGAAATCTGTTTCACAGCTGAATTTACCCTTTTATTAGACACTGAATGTATTTGAATATTTTATTTCAAATATGTGTGAGGTAGCTGGAAAAAGGTTTAAATTCTAAAAATGGCATAATTAATGGCAGATCTAATAATGGCACACCTGGTTGAGGTATGCTTTCTTCTAAAAAAAGGAGCTTTTATCAGTTCACTTTGGAATACTGTTGTATTTTTATTTAAGAGCTCTTAAGTCACATAATTTTTGGCACATAAAAGTTATTCTTGAAGAAAACTAGGAAAGATACAGAGTCAGGTGAAAGAATGCTCAAAGAGTGAGTCTGGAGCAGTTTGATGTGGACTGTTGTGCCAAGAACACATAAAGAAGAGTTTAACTGGAACACTATTAGTCTTTCTTTAAATAAACTCTGTTTCATGGGTTGGATTTCAGCTACTTGTGGGACTGTGGAAAACAGGAGAATTCCCATTTTTGGCAGCTTTATTCCTACAAGTTGTAAAATTGGAGTCTCAGAAAGGCTGTAGGGCTTCAACAGGCAGGGATTTTTCTGTTCTTGGACTTAGTTTCTCTGAGGAAAGAATAGTTCCTCGGATCAAATCTGTTTAATTCTGTGGTTGAATAAAAATTACAGGAAATCTTCAGAATCTGGCATTCCACAGCTTTTTCCATCTGAATTGCCAGTTCATGAAAAGTTTAATGAGCAACATACCTAAAAACATAAACCAAATTAAAAGCACGCAGGGAATAATTGTGCCTCAAACCTCCCTCCCGTCAGCTGTACAATAGTTGCTAATTTTGATGATGTTTGGCATGAGAAAATAATAATAAAATGTAGTTTTGCCTATAGCTCTCTGTTATAGCCATTTTCGAAAGGAATTATTGAAAATACAACTAAGAAGAAACGTGAAAGGAAATACTAATAATATTCATAGATCTGAACTTTGCCTCCTTACCTGAACTACCTCTCCTGAACCAGGAGGATTGTTCTCTAGTTTCCTGATCCCTAATCAAGGGAGAAGTCATCCATGTGCATGTGACCAGTCTGGGCTGTAGAGGCACATTTCAAGACTGGGGTGGGGATGGTGCAGCACCTTCCTGCCTATCAGGGGTTCAGGAGGTCCTGGGACTTCTGGAACCTCCCTGAGAAGTACTTGGCCAACCCCCTCCACTGCAGGGCAGGGTCACTGTGGGCTCCTTGTCCTGACCCCTCCTCTTTAATTCTCACTTTGTACAGTGAGACATTGCCCAGTTGACTTGCACTCGAGCCACATCTGGGCCAGGTTTGGGTAGACTTGGATGATCCTTGTGGATCCCTCCCAACTCAGGAGACTCTGTGGGTCTACGAAGATGACTCCTCCATGTCCAGTGGAATAAAGGGCAACCATTAAATAAATCCCACATGACACCAATTTCTTCAATTCTGTGGGAATTTTTAACCCTACACATGAGTTATTAAACAAAATGTTACTTAGTGAGACCAGCATAGGCACTTTGTCATGGACAAGCAAATTTAGTGAAAATAACCAAAAAGTGAGAAAACTCAACAGTCTGCTCCAGTCCTGGTGTCTCTCCCTGCCATTCTCTGCTTTCCCTATCTATTTCTCTCCCAGGCTTGGCATGTCCCCAGCGTGTGTTTGCAGCTTCTCTGCCCACCTTTCCTCCATTTGACTCAAGCTCCCCTCTCCTTCACGTCTGATTTCCTCTTCCCAAGCCCTTTTTTTTTCTTGTTTGTTCTACTTTCTCATTAAGCTTGTCTTGGCTCTCTGCAGCCTGACCCATGTTTGGCTGGCAGGGTACATTTCACTGGCTGCTTCTCGTCTCCTCCAAGTACAAAAATATTGATATTTACAGATAGCTTGTTGTAAAAATCGATATTGCAGGAGGCAGAGCAGAACAGCTGCTGTGTGTGATCCGGTCCTGTCAGACTCCACCACGGAGAGGGCTCCAGGAAATTGGGAGAAGTGGTTACGAGTTTGGTCTGAGAGCACTGGGGTAGAACGATGCCATTTCTTGTGTTGCTTGTGAAAAGATACATTTATTATGAAAATAACCCAATCTGTCAGCGTCATTTCTGGCTCATGAGTGAGCACGGGAGAATGGCACCTTCCGTTCAAATTCCCCAGTGTATATTCCTTTGAAATCATGGGAAGACTGAGAGAATTGGGATTGTTCAACTTGGAGAAGAGAAGGCTCTGAGCTGACCTTATTGCAGCCTTCCAGTGCTCAGAGGGTCTCCAGGACAATGGAGAGGGACTCTGGGGCTGGGAGCAGTGGAATGGAAGTCCATGGAAGGTGTCCCTGCCCATGGAACAAGATGGACTTTTAAGAGCCCAAACCATTCTGGGATTTTGTGATTCTGGGATATCAGATGTCTGGTGTTCACACAGGACACCAGCAGTGGGTGAGCTCAGAGTCCCAGCAGCAGGAGTTCTACAAACCTGTTCCTGATGGCAGAGATGGGGATTTCTCCACTGTGTTTTAACAAAAAGCTTTAGGACAGGAGCTGAGAATTTACATGGACAACAATTCATCAGTTTTTTTCATCGCTATGGGAAAAGATTACTTGCTGAGGAAATAGGCTTTTTTCCCCATTCATATCCTAGAATTTAGAGGAGGAGCAAGAGCCTGGGCTCTGAGCAAATCCTCAATAATTACGAGTACCACAGTATGGGTAAAATTCAACCTTCATAATTTTCCTAAATAAGTCTGTACTTCTGTGCTTGAAGCTGCCTTAGGGAAGCTTGAACTAAGACATCATTTTTTCCTTAATTTTTGTGAAACATCTCTATTCAGGGATAGGAGCTTCTTGCTCATCTGAGTTACTTCATGAAAATGAGATGAAAGTGCTCCAGCCACACTTCCCAGTCTGCATTATGCAAATATGATTTATATAGAACCATTCCCTTAGGAATCAAGTCTTTCAAGTCTTTGAAGTAATAGAAACTTTTTTAGCACTTGGCTTTTCCAGCCACACTATCACCTGGTGGTTGGATCTTGTCAGTGCAGGAGCCTATCAGATATTCTCCTAATTCCCTTGATTAGTCTCTATGAAATTTGTTTGCAGCTGTCAAATACTTGCTGCAAACTCAAAGCACTTCAACACCTTTTAAATATTCACTGCTGTGTGCTTCCCTATTCCCTAGGGAGCCTCCACAATTGGGATTTTTAAACCCTGAAGGACCTTGGATGTCTGCATTCTTATTCATTTCTCTGTACCCGAGGGGTGCACTCAGAAGTGCAAGGTTGCTGTCAAGGAGCATCAGGTTTGGTGCTTCAAAGCAAGATTTGTGCTGTCCTTAGCCAGACTTCCAAAAGGAAGTGGTGACAGCAGGGCCTGGCGAGCTTGGAAGTGCTGCAGGAACCACCAACTCCATCTGTAAATGCCAGGGTGTGAAAGGCCAGAGTGGGATGAGCTCCCACTCAGCACAGGGGGTTTTGTTTGGAGCTCTGGCAGAAGCAGCAGCTCTTCCTGGTTTGGAGCACTGGGAGCAACTGATTAAGGAGTTGGGTGGGTCTCAGCCAAGGACCTGGCAAACCTGGTGGGCCCAGGGACTTGCTTTCAAAACCAGTTTAAATTGTGAACTGGCAGAGCTCTCCACAGAAAACTCCTGGAAGTGGAGAATACATTACCCCTTTTGCCTTGATAGGGCATTTAATTTGTGAGTAAGGAAGTAAGAGTTGTTTTAGTGGAAAAAAGAGACAGGAGGGAGTAAAGTTGTGTGACAGCTCAGGTGAAGGACTTTGACATTTGTGAGGTTTTATGCAGAGAAAAGTTTTTGATGTGCTGGTGCTCCTTGAGAATTTGGGGAATTGCATTTTTAATTATTTGTCAAGGGCAGCCAGAATCTTGGAAATGTGTTATCTTATGTTTTATAGGTTGCAACTGAAATAAATAAATGGGGCTGAGAGCTCAAATGACTCTGCACAGTGTGCAACAGCACTTAAACTGCTTTGGAGCACTGGAAGGATGGAATATATTCCAGCAACATATTGAACAATGGGACAGCTCATCTGGAGCCACGCAGCCAATTCTGTTTGCCTACCCTAAGCTATAATTAAGATTGACAAGGTTATCCAGAGAAGGAGAATAAATACTGTAGGAATTTTAGAGATGTTGACACATGACTAAAGAACAGCAAGAAATTAAATTTCTGGACAGAAAATATGAACATAATTAAGCCAAGGTTACTTGAGAAAATGTAGGGAATATTAGTGAGGGAATAATTGGGCTGGGAGCTTGACAGCTGATTTTGTACCATTTTCACAGAGTCACAGACTGGTTTGGGTTGGAAGGGACCTTAAAGCTTATCCAGTCCCACACTCTGCCACGAGCAGGAACACATTCCACTATTCCAGGTTGCTCCAAGCCCCATCCAACTTGGTCACTTCCAGGGATGAGGCAGCTACAGCTTCTCTGGAAAACCTGTGCCAGGACCTGACCACCCTCACAAGAAGAAGTTTTTTCCCAGTATCCCATCTAAACCTGCCCTGGCAGTGGGAAGCCGTTCCCCCTTGTCCTGTCCCTCCAGATGCTTGTCCAAAGTCCCTCTCCACCTTTCCTGTAGGCTCCCTTCAGGTCCTGGAAGGCCACGAATAGGTCGCCCCAAAGCTTTTCTTCTCCAGTTATTTTGGAAGGGCCTTTGTTGTGCTGGCTCAGAGCCCCCAGTGCAGATTCCAGTAGTGGCAATAATGCAACTGGTGTTAACTGGGATGGGAGAGCAGAGAGATAAGTGCTGTGAGTAGGTTGTGGAAGGGCTGGATTTTTTTATTGGCTGCTTTCAATGAGACAGAACATTTTTTGGTCAAAAATACAACTCCTATAAACATGACTGTTGTAAATCCTGCAGCTGTTTGGGGCTGCCCACCTCTCTGGCAGATTCTGGCAGCTCTGTGTGTGTCAGGTCATGTCCCAGTGCCCCTTGTCCCTCCCCCTGGCACTGCAGCCCTGCAGAACCCTGAGGGACCATGGTGGGATAAAGTTCTCCAGCTGCAGCAATTCTAGTCTCTGTTCCTCCTGACACTCTCTCAGCACTGCAATATGTTCTTTATTTACTATCATTTTCTGCATTAGCCTCCTCTGCAGCCATGCTAGGTGTGGGCATTCCCCACCCCTCCGTGCAGGTATTCCGAGGTGGACACAGGTGGAATGGTACCCAGCCCCTAAGCGGCAGCCAGCACTGATCAGGTGAAGGGAGATGTACTCCCATATAACTCTAGCTTTCCTCTTTCCTGTCTGCTTCTTGTACCTCCATATCATCGGCTGCTTTTTTTCCCTTGAACACAGCCAGATCACGGACTGACTCTTTCATCGCTCTTCTCCCCAGGGCTCTCTACCTACATCCTGTTTTAAGATCTATTTTCAGCTCTCTCTGGCAATTAACATGTGATATTGCAGTAAGTCTGTGCAGCAAAATTATCAGGTCATTTCCCTGAGATGTCCATTCTGGATAAACATGCAATCAGGCATCTGTGGTGGTACAGGAAGTTGTGTTTCCATTACTCTGCAATGCATGGATGGCCATCAACACCCCAACAGAATCTGTATTAAAGATACGCAAAATAATTAAGTCCGGTTTTTCTCTGCACACAAACTCAGGGCCATCACAGGAGTTAATTGGAGCTGAGTGTGTGCAGCACTGAAAAGCTGGGCCATCATTTTTTACAATGCTCTGCAAATATGTAATTTATGGGCAATTACGTGCATAAATTCTGGATCTTCTAAATTAAAACCAACAAAGGCCAGACCCTCTTACTGTTAAAAATGATGTGGATCCAGTGCTCTCTCTTTCCACAAGTGATTCCATCCCTTGGAATCGAGAATGGAACTCTGCCTGATCAGCCCTGGCCACTGGCGTCCAACAACGTGTCAATTTAGTGTCAGCGTCCCACCAACACTCACACCTCCCTCCCTTCCAGCATATGGGTTTGGAGGGGTTCTTGGGCCAATAGGGACAGTGGGAAAATAGATTTTGTATATGGTAGAAGTAAGTGGGTTTGGTCCATTTTCTTGGTGTTTTCTTATCCTTTTAGGAATGAAATGTTCCACATTTTGGGTTTGATTGCCTAGATTTGTCAGTCCTGCAGGAGTTTGAACATAACTGTGGTAGCTTTTAAAGCTTCAGCTTTTTAAAGAAAGGTGGCAGGTGGGCTGGGGGAGCTTGGAGCTCAGCACAGGCAAACTCACCCTGTTCGTGAAAAAAAGGGATGATTTTCCCCAGGGAATGGGGAGCGCAGCCTCTGTCCTGGTTTACACCTCCCGGGATTTCCTGACACCCCTCAGCTCTGAGGCATTGACAGAGACCTCTCCCCACTTGCTACTCTGATCCTTCACTCCTGCTAAGCCAGTAAATTCCAGCTAATTATCCCTCCCATGCTATAAATCAGAGTAAATGACTGATCTTGCCTCTTTGGCTTGAAAAGGAAGCTGTATTTTACAATGTGTGATGAAGAGGAGATTAAAGATAGGGAAAAGCAGTTACTGATTGTGTGTGTTCTCTCTGGGAATGGTTTTTATTCTGGAATTGCAGACACTGCTTAGGAGGACAAGCTGATTAATCTCAGTGGCTCTCACAGATTAATAACCTCACTCTGATTTGTGCTATTTACGGGGAGGTTCAAATGTTTGGGTTTTTTTAAATACTGAGAGATGTAGAGCAAATGTTTCGCAGTTAGCCCAGCCCAGCTCCTGGATTGACTGTATTCCACCTGTTCTTAGAATAATTGCTTAAAACCAGTTATTGATTGCTGGTGCTCTCAGCAGCAGTTCCACTCACAGTGCCAGGACACAGGGAGATGTGCTACTGCCGGCAGAGATCCATCTGTTTTCCCTGTTTTTTTATTCCATGGCCAGAGTAAGGTGATTGACCTCCTTCTTATAGAAGAGTAAAGCATTGTTACTGGCACAGGTTGCCCAGAGAAGCTGTGGCTGCCCCATCCCTGGAAGTGTCCAAGGCCAGATTGGACGGTGCTTGGAGCAACCTGGTCTAGTGGAAGATATTGCTGCCCATGGCAGGGGAATGGAAGGAGCTTTAAGTGCAGCCCAAACCATTCCATGATTCTGTGATAATATATTGCTTATAATAAGGTTAAATCTTTGTTCCTATTCATTTCCAGTCAAAGCAAAATCATGAGTTGATCCAAGGCTGGTAGAGGTCGAATTGTGATGTGGGAATAATGTTGGTGCTTCTCCCACAGCCATGTGTGCCCCAGGACACAAATTCCTCAATGGCTCTGTCTCAGTGTTCCTGTCTCATCTCTCCCGGCTCTGCCTGAATGAAACCAAGAAAAAAAAAGACCCAGAAATCTAAAAACGGCTCAAAGCGGGTGAGCAGCTGGAACATCGCTAAGCTCCTGGCAAGAGCTTTTGGAGTATTTGTCTGGGAGGGAGCAGGAAAGGTGGATTAGCAATCCTGGGGAACGGAGTAGGTTTTAATGAAGTCACTCTTTGCAAATGTCACGGCGAGGTTCCACCTGCAGTTTCAATTATTTCTGCTTAAAACATGGTCAGGTTTGGGTTTGGTTTGTTTGATTTCTCCTCTCTCCCAGCACCCTGGATTCAGCTTCCCTCTGAGAATCAGTGGAATTCTTCCAGTTCCATTTACTAAAGGGAACAGGAGCTGGTTCTGTGCTTGGCAGGGCTGGAACACCCTGGCACTGAGCAAAACTGAGGGTGCAGCCCAGCTCTGCCTGCTAAGGGAATTGGAGAGGGAAGCATATTTTTCCATTAATTTAAATAAACACTGATAAATAGCTGGGTCTGGACGTGTGGGATGAATAATTAAACAAGATGGTGTTGCTGTACAGTTCTTTTCAGAGCAGTCCTCCCATTTCTCCTCTGAGATGTTCCAGCTCAGCAGGAATAGGGCAGGTCGGGGTGGGGCTGGAGTACAGCAGGAACAGGGGGTAAGAGGAGAGCAGGCATAGAGCATGGTGGGGAATTAGAGGCCAGAAGGAAGAGGGGGAGAGAGGCCAGCAAGAACAGGGGTCAGAGAACAGCAGGGACAGAGCAGGGTGGGGGGTTAGAGGCCAGCAGGCTTTGCAAACACAAAATCCCGATTACCAACTGCCTTCCCTTCCCTTCCCTTGCCTTCCAGCCTGACCTGGTTTTGCTGGCTGCTCCCTCGCTGACAGGCGGTGTGCACTCCACAGTGTGTGGCTGCTGAGCCGCTCAAGACTGCAAGGCTGGAGCAGGGCGATAATTCCCCATGGGATTTCCCTAGGGAAAGCAGTGAGTGATGCTGGTGGTGGGCAGGGAAGGCACAGCTCAGGGCATCAAACACATCCCGTCACTACCCTTGTGAGTGTTCAGAAGGTGCTTCCCCAGCTTCCACAAGATATTCCTGTGCTCGGCTGTATTTGATTTTAGCCTTAATTTTAAACACCTTTCTGGGCAGGGGTATGAGTCACCCTGTTTCTATATAATGATTTTATAGTGATGGATGTACAGAACACACAGTGACAGAGTTGCAGGGTTAGTTATCACTTTATACACCACCCCCCCCCCCCAATGATTGGGGTTTATAAAGCAGTGACACAGCAAAGTACAGCAGATCATTTTGTGGTGTTTGGCATCACGCTGTCTGGAGTGGAGTGGGTAGAACCAGAGGTGCAATTATCCATCCATCCATTCAGATTATTTATTGTGGATTTTCCCTGTGCAATCCGAGCACCTCCCAGTACTGGGGAATACAAATGCTGTCACCTGGGAGGGACCAGCTCTCATTCTCCATGGGAGAAAAATGCCCAGTGGGATTATAAATACTTCCAATACTATTCATTTAGCTATTTATACAATAAATATGTGCTCATTCGTTCTCTGGCCAACAATTATTTTGTTTATCAAAACTGCAGAATGAAACACTGTTACTGGCACAGGTTGCCCAGAGAAGCCGTGGCTGCCCCATCCCTGGGAGTGACCAAGGCCAAGTTGGACAGGGCTTGGAGCAACCTGGGATAGTGGAAGATGTCCCTGTCCATGGCCGGGGATGAAATGAGATGAGCTTTAAGGTCCCTCCCAACCCAAACCATTCTGTGATTTAATCTAAAATCATACAAAGTTGCAGATGTTCTCCCTAAGTATGAATTTTAATGTATGTTGTGTGTTTTCCAGTGTGATTCCAGTGCATTATTTCCACCTGTTATCACACTCAGCTTCTTAATACACCTCATACAGAGGTAATCAATAATTGATAGAGTTTATAAAAGTCTATTTGTTCTGATGGGAAATTGTTAACTTTCAGAGATGTGCTTCTATCTTTCCTTTTCTTTTACAAGTAAAATGAACAGCCAACATATTTTGAACACAAGGAGAATTGGTACGTTTCCTTCAAAGGGAAAACATAAAGGGAAAAGAAAAAAAGAATTCTCATTAGTTATTACTATTAAAAAGCTGTTTATAGGTGATGTGTTAAAGGAAGTGTCTGCAGAGCAGTTCCCTGGTGCATATGGCTTATGCAAATGTTGTCGGGTTGCATCAAACTGTGCCTTGGAGCAGTCGAGGAAGGGAAATCTCTGGGAGGAGACTCAAGAGGCTCAGATGGATTTCCTGGGAATTATAAAAAGAGTTACACACGGGCAGTTCAATGGAAGTTTGTTTGGGCAGTCAATGAGTGTTGGGCAGTCAGTGAGTGCTTACTGAGCAGTCAGTGGGTGTTTGTTGGGAGGTCAGTGAGGATTTGTGTAGGTGCTCAGTGAGAGTTGGTGTATATGGTCAGTCACTGACTGACTGGGAAGGCAATTAGTGAAAGTTTGGGCAATCAGTGAAAGTTTGTTTGGGCAGTCAGGGAATGTTTACTTGGGAAAGCAATCAGTCAGTGTTTGTTTGGATAGTCAGTCAGGGAATGTTTGTTTGGGTGGGTTGTTGGTCCTTCCTCTCAGCTGGTTTCTCCCAAAGACCCTGTGCTGAGAAATGCCATTTTTGTCACCCAACAATAGATACATTTAATTCCAGAGAGAACTGAAATTCCCCATCTAAGCTCCCTTTTCCACAAAAGACTGGACCAGGTGACCTCTCGAGATTCCTGCCAGCGTGGGCTGTTGGATGTTTTATGAAATGATTTAAGCTGGTCCAGGACTGTGCTGTAAGACAGAGGCACCTCCGACCCCAGGACCTGACCCTGCATATCGGCAGCGGGCACTGAATGCTCAGATGGGGTTTCGCTCTCTGTAGCCAAGGTTATTGTGGGTTATCTGGGGTGAAATCCTGTCTTGCTGAAGTATTCCCTGAGCTGTGCACTCTTCTCCTAAGGCACTGCTCGTTTTCTGGCTGCACCAGCCCTGTCGAAGCAGCATGAGGAGAAGTTCTGGCAGGGGAAGGATGGCATCAGCCTCCCGTGACTCCTCTGCAGTGCTGCACTGGTGGAGTGCCCCAAGGGGCTGTTTCACACCGAGATCTACCCCCAGGGAGATGTGCAATAGTATTATTAATAATGTATTAGTATGGAGCAAACAGCTGTGGGGTTCATCCAAAAATCTGGCTGGTGCTGGCAAACACAACCTGAGCCATCTGTGCCAAGTCCCTGTATTTACATCATCCATCCACAACCAGCTCTTCATCCTGTAAATCAAGAGATCATTGTGATTCTGCTGAAAGATTCATTATAGCAAAGGACTGCAGCACAATTAAATTTGCCCTCTTTTATTATTTATCCCTAATATTCCAAATAGTGGTGTATCAACAAAGTAAATGTTCCAGGAGATAAACACATGATAAATGAATCAGCCCTGGTAGAAGTGAGACAAATTGAGTCATTTAGTCACTAGCTTGGGTGGAGAATTTTATTTCCTAGAAGCCTTTGGTATGTTGAAATTTTGTTTTCATTCCACAGAGGGATGAAAATTGTTTCTGAAATATTTTGACAAAAATGGAATTGTTGAAATGGCCTTGTCTGCCAGCAGCACTTTCTGAAATACATTATTATATACTACCTGCTTTGGGGGACACTTCTGTGGAATCTGTTCTGCCTGACAAAGAGCAAAGATCTCTCATAGATCATTCTGGGTTTTGAGTGGGAACTAAATCCGGGTCTGAGGTAATGGCAGAAACTTCATGGAAATGCGAATCTTCTCCTGATCTGCCTTTTAGCTTGTTTTCATTGTGTTGGAAAAGCAGCAGAGCTGGTCACACACCTCACACTGCTGGGCTGAGGAACTGCTGCAAGGAAATGCATTATTTGTAAAAACACCAACATGGGTAAAAGGATTCCAGAATGTTTTCATTTGGCTTTTTTTATAAGTTTTAACACAATTTCTCAGTTTAAAAAAGTGAGAGAGTACTCAAATTCTTTCAAATGCAGCAATGGCACTGCAACCCATGGCACTGACCTGCTGCCCTGGTGGGTCCAAGTGAGCAGTTCCAGGACTAGATATTCCCCCAGAGGGTGGTTGGGCACTGAACAGGCTCCCCAGGGCAGTGGTCACAGCACTGAGGCTGACAGAGCTCAAGGAGTGTTTGGACAATGCTCTCAGGGACAGGGTGGGATTGTTGGGGTGTCCTAGGCAGGGCCAGGAGTTGGACTCCATAATCCTTGTGGGTCCCTTCCAAGTCAGGATATTCCATGATTCTGTGACTGAAGGCGAATCACACTGACATCAGCCTGTGCAGAGCCCTCAGTGACCCTGGTGACAAAAGTATCCCAAGGCAGAGGGGGGTCCAGGGGAGGCTGAGCAGTACAGCCTGTGCTGGGGCTCAACCTGGCCCCTGCCCTTGCTGCCCCTTGACTGGGCAGTGTGTGCTTTGTGCTCTCCAGTCAAGAATCATTTCTGTTTGATTTTTGACTTGTTCAACATCTGGGGCTCAGAGAAATCGCTTTTCATGGAACACTTCTACAGGGAGCAGGAGGCTGTACCTGCATGGCCTCTGGTGCCATCACTGAGAACACTCATCACACCAGCAAGGGCAGGTCTGGCCTTTCTCCATCAGTGCTGTCATCCCCAGTGGTTACTGGTTTGTGCTGGGTGGCTGTGGGGGGAGAGGAGCCCCCCCAAAAAGGGGCTCATGGAGCTCCCGCAGTGCTGACAGTGCCACCTTCACTCCTCTGTCATCAATCCTCCCACCCTGGGGAGGAAGGAGAAGTCCTAGGGGGATATTGCTGGGTTTTGTTGGCAAATAAAAGCATTTTCTGATGGTAAGCATTGCAGAGAATGACAGGATTTAAAATTACAATTTGAACAGAGTTTTGCTGAGTTTGCCCCAAATCCAGCATAGCCCTTGCCCAGCACTGCCTAGGGCAGGGTCATGGCAGGGCTGGACAGCCTGGGCTAGACCTGCTGGGATGCTTTTCCATGAGAAACTATGCAGAAGTTTGGATTTCTGTTGAGAAGGCTCCAGCAGCACATCCTTTGCAAGTTCTGGCACACCAGTGTGTGACCCATGGATGCAGGAGTTTGGGTGGGTTTTGACTCTTTTGGTTTGTTTTTCCCCAGCTTTGAAGCCCTTCTGCACCAGAGACTGGTGAAGCTGCAGTATGAGGATGGGGCTGTGTTGGTCAGACATGTGGGTACCTCTGTGGCCCATTATTTATTTATAAACGAGCTGTCTCTGCTATAAAAAGCTTTGCAATAGCCCAATAATAAATGCATTCATCACCACATCTGCTGTAATCACTGCAGCTCCTGAGCTGCTATTTGGCTCTCATTAGCTGCAACTCCCATTCACCTATAATTTATGAGAAGCATACAATTATGTGTTATCACTACTTCAAGTGATTACTACACTGTATGTTTTTAAGATAATGGCATGGAACACTCGGTGATGAATTACACCTCTCCAGGTAGTTCTGCTTCTGTCATTAACTCTATTATTTTACTTAAACCAACCTGGGGGGCAGGGTTGGTATTACCTGCTCAGGGAAGAGTTCCAGGTCAGTGCTGATCCCATGAAGGACATGGAGCAGGATGCAGTTATCTCCCACCCTGCGTCCTCCCCGCTCACAGTGTAGATATTATTATGAGGAAATTGTAAACCACATCCTGTTGTCACTGGAAAGGGTTTTTTTCATTAAGCTTTGATAGGGGAAAACAGCCTTTTCAGGGAGAAAATGTGAAAGAGCAGGAATACTGAGAAATCCTGGAGCGCAGGCAGCAGCAGCCTCTGTCACTGCTGTGCCTGGAGAAGGGGGAGGTGAAGGTGCTTTCTCTCCCAGTGTTTTGTCCTGGTTTCTTTCCACCATGTCCTGTGTCTCTCCACAGCCAAGTGGGTCCTTGGCAGCTACGGAGCAGGAAATCTGAGGAGTTCTGCTGGTTAATGAACTCTATACCAATTCTCCAGAGGGGTGGAGGTTGTAGAGGAGCATAGCAGGGAGGTTAATTGTGCTAATTACTCATGGAAACTCAGGTAGCACGTTTCCCCATTTGTTTCAGGCAGTTTGCCAGATAAAAAGCTCAGCCTGTTGTCTGCTCCTTTTGGAAAAGTCCATGGATCAGCAAATATTTGTAGAAGTATCCTGGGTTTTCCCTAAGCTTGCAGATCTCAAATTATGAGCTGTTGTTTCACAAAGGAGTGTAATGGGCAGCTGAGGGTTTCAGGGAATCGAGGGTAGTGAGTGTGGAAGAATGTATTTAGAGGAGGGAATTATGAATTAGTGCATTGATATGGTATTAAATGAGTTATGGTGTTAAATGAGTTCTTTGATGGAAACACTGAACGAGATGTTCCAGGCGTGTCCTGTCTGTTCAGTTTGGAAGGGAAGGAGGTCCTATTGCATCCTTAGCCCCTTGGCTCTCAGAGTCAGGGAAGGTTTAGGTTGGATATAAGGAAAATTTCTCCACAGAAAGGTTTGTCCAGCCCTGGCACAAGCTGCCCAGAGCAGTGGTGGAGTCACCATCCCTGGAAGTGTTCAAAAAACGTGTGTCTGTGGCACTTGAGAACATGGGTTAGTGGTGAACATAGTTGTGGTGCTGGTTTGAGGGTTGTATTTGATGATCCTTGAGGTTTTTCCAGATGTAATGATTCTGTGAATAGACTGCTCTTTGCCTGAAGATGCCTTGGAGCAGAGGCTCCAAGGGAGAAGACAAAGCTGGAAGCCTGGTCATGCTCTCACAAGGTGCTGGTAAGAGCAAAGAAGGTTCTCCTGGAGGAATCCTCCCTGGGTGGCTTTCCAATGCCACAACAGCAGCACAAGGAACTGTGGCATCTTGATGACTCTGGAAGTGTTCTCCAACCTTAATGATTGCATGTTTCTATGATCTTTGTCCTGATGCTTGGCAGGAGCCAGGCTTTGGAGCCTTGTCATCCTTCATAGGGGAGATGCTGCATTTTTTGAACCTGATGAGAAAACTTACTCTAAAAAGAGATTTGGTACCAATTATGGTTCTTGGTACTTAAAAAGCAGAAGGACATGGAGCAGAGAACAAAGGAACCAGGCTCATCTGTGCTGGGAACACCACAGTGTTTGATCAGAGCTCTGCCCACCGCTGACAGGGAAAGAGAGAATTAACGGAGACATTGGATCTTGCAAGAAGGAAGACTGGGACCAGGGTGGGAGGAAGGAGAAAGGTTTTGGTGCCAGGCAGGTGCAGGGGTGGTGGGATCAGGTACTGGGGTGGACATGGTGGAGTGGTGGGGCCAGGACAGGCACAGAGGTGGCAGGACAGGGGGGCTCAGAGGGGACCAAAGCAGAGCCTGTGGTGTTTGCAGGACCTACAGGAAATGCTTCAATGTTCAGGGATATTTGCTATCAGCTAGTGGCTGCATGAACAGACAGCTCTGAAATCCATAGTGGATCCATTAGTGCCTCCTCCTTAATCCCCACTCGCCTGGTGCTATTTCAGACACGCAGAAGAGCAGAATTCCCAGTGGGTTTGGTATTTCTGGGAGCAGAAGAGAGCATATGGAGCTGGAAAAGTGTACACTCATGTAAAGAAACCTCTCCCCATCCCAGTCAAGTGCTGCCACCATCCTCTGAGCAGAAGACATTTAAAGGGAGATCTGAAGACTTGGGCATACAGTGGGAATTTCAGGCAAAGCAAAGCTAATTGTTGACTTTTGGTCTGTTTTGGCTGCTGTGAGACAGAGCTTGGGGTTCTGCTTTTAAACTCTGCTTTAGAACATCAGCTTGTATTCCCCATTTTACATAACTCCTTTTTTCCATCCTTTCCAGAGGGTATCTGTGTGGATTTGGATTTCAGTCTGACTTGGGAGGGTACTGTCTCCCTCTGTCCCTCTGCAGGAAAATGTGGTATTTGCATTTCACCAATAAATGGTGTTACTTCTTGGGGAGCTAAAAAACCCATCTTCCTAAGACTAAGATTTTTAAACTCTTTAGTACCCAGTCTCTCACCTTTCCTTCTTCCTGGAGTGACTCCTCTGCCATGTTCAATATTTCCTCACTTCAGGGATCACTTTGTGCCAGCAGCTGCAACCAAGCCCTGATCAGGTCTCCTCTCCAGGAAACCTCCCAGTCCATGTGTCTATTCTTTCAGGCCTGGCAGTGAAGAGTTAAGCTACCTGAGGAAAATGTGAGATTGGAGCTGCAGCATCTTTACACTCTGGATACCCTGAGCTGGGGGTGCAGCTGTGCTGGGGGCACCTTGAGCTTGGGGTGCTGATGCAGCTGGGGCTCAGTGGGCACCAGTCCCAACCTTGGCCACTGATGCATCAGCTCCCTGATGGACTCTGTAAATAAAGTTAAAAACTGTGATGATAATGAGCAGCTGTGCAGGTTTCTTTGAAGAATTCCAGGCTTTGAGCTACAGCTACAGCAGACACAGAAAAGCTGGTTTTGATCACAAAAGTAAAAGGGTCCAAAAACCAAGTGTCTTTAAGCTGAAAGAGGGCAGGGTAAGATTGGAGATTAGGGACAAATCCTTCCCTGTGAGGGTGGTGAGGCCCTGGCACAGGTTACTCAGAGAAGCTGTGGCTGCCTCATTCCTGGAAGTGTTCAAGGCCAGGTTGGACAGGGCTTGGAACAACCTGGTCTAGTGGAAGGTGTCCCTGCCTGTGGCAGAGGGACCAGATGAGCTTTAAGGTCTTTCCCAACCCAAACCATTCCAGGATTCTGTGATCA
Source organism: Empidonax traillii (assembly GCF_003031625.1). Lineage (NCBI taxonomy): Eukaryota > Metazoa > Chordata > Aves > Passeriformes > Tyrannidae > Empidonax > Empidonax traillii. The sequence goes on from NW_020955502.1 coordinate 298,140, forward strand.
ACTATAATCACACCTGAGTTATTTTTAACGTTTAGAGAAATTTCTTTGACAGAACAAACTTCTTAAATTTGTAAGAATCTGTGGAAAACAGGGATGATCTGTAAAAGGACTTTGCAAAGATTCTTAGCAGATTTCTGGTGTGATTTTCTGGTTCTGGAGCTTGGATGTCTCATTTTCTGTTCTGAGGTTGGAGATGTTTTTCTAGGCTGGCCCCGACCCTCGTGTTTCTCTCTCCTCTCACTGCTCAGCTCAAAGCCAGTCTCCTTTAAAGCAGAAGAAATTCAGCAACACTATTTTTTGCAGAGGTTTTCCATGCTCTGGGGGAAGCAGCTATAACTCAATGCCAAATGCAATTTTGCTGGGGAAAAAAATAAAAAAAGCTGCTGGAGTAAGCAATAAAAACACTTCACATCTGCTTTGGTGAACACTCGCCCACCACAGGGTGATGAAAGGGGCGGCTGCCATCCCTCGTGGGCGTCAGGCAGCATCTCCAGCACCCAGAACACCCATTACATAAAAACAGATGCGTTTTCAAGTCAAATTCTTCCAGGCTTCAAGGGAGAAGAAAGGATTCTTGGATTTGTGTAAATGAGATGGAACTTTTAACCTGAACTGCAACAGCACTGCTGATTTTAGAGACGCAGCCTGCACAGAAATGAGTCATGTTCCCACCTGGAATATGTGTCCTGCCATTGAGGGGATGTGATTTATGGAGGGGGCATCTCACAGAATGTTACTGGTGTGTCCTTTCAGTCAGAGAGGTATTTTGAAGGATTCTGCAGCTGGGCAGTGCAGATGCCACTCCTGAGTGGCATTTCCTGGCCATTTCCCACAGCTCCTGGTGCTCTCATGTCACACCTGGGGAGGGACCACCAAATGGAGGCCCCTGGGGCTGGTGGGTGCAATGAGAGGGCTGTGTGAGTTGAATTTACGTGCAGATTTATGAGACAGTTTTTAACTTACTTATCCTTTTAGCTTGGCAATCCAGGCCAAGTAAGGAATTGCACAAGGAGTGAATAAAATGGGTGAGGATAATGGGTGAGGAAAATGTCAGCATTTGTTACAGTTGAGTGAAGGATTTATTTTATGAGGGCCTGGAGGGACAGGACAAGGGGGAATGGCTTCCCATTGCCAGAGGGCAGGTTAGATATTGGGAAGAAATTCTTCCCTGTGAGGGTGGTGAGGCCCTGGCACAGGTTGCCCAGAGAAGCTGTGGCTGCCCCAGCCCTGGAAGTGTCCAAGGCCTGGTTGGACAGGGCTTGGAGCAACCTGGTCTAGTGGAAGGTGTCCCTGCCCATGGCAGAGGGTGGGACTGGATGAGCTTTAAGGTCTTTCCCAACCCAAACCAATCTGTGATTCTTAGATTATTTTCTTGTTAAACGCTGCCCAAGCACTATCCAGAAGCATTGTCCTTAAACCAGAGGAAATCAAAGGCTATTTGGAGATGGACAAGTGTCCCACATTCCTGTGTTCTATGGAATGTGGGAAGGCTCCACGTGCATTCCCATGCATTGTCCTTCAGGGGCAGCCAGCTGGGAGCCCCAGCCCTGGTGCACTGCGAGGTCTCCTAGAGACAGAGCCCATGTGCTGCTTTAATTAAGCACCTGCAAAGAACTGTTTTTTACAAAGATTAATAGGTCTCTGTTTTAATTATGGGGAAATAATAGACTACAGAGCTGGGAAAGAGGGAGGTGTAAAAAAAAGAGGATTAAAAACTTGAGGGAAGCTGGGTGAGACACATTTTTTCTGTACTTACAAATTACAGAAGATCATCCCCATTAATAATGATTGGAAAAATAATAAAGTACCCTCAGCCATGTATGACAGTTAACATTAAAATCTATTTTTTATGCTTGTTGAGTAGGGAATTTCTGATTACAATCATCAGTTAAAAAATAAATTGTATTTTTTTCCAATCTTCCAAGTTTAAAAATAGAAGAATTCTCTTCTGAGTTCAGCTCTGGTTTCATCAATAGTTTTCCAAGCTATGTAAAGGTAAAAAGAGCAAAAGTTACTTTCATTTTATGATTGTTATGCTTACTTTAATTGTGCTACAGTGTAATTATTAACAACTAAAAATAATTAGTCTTATGCATAGATTTTAGAAATTGCTTTGCAGGAAATGCTGTCATGAGTTTAAAAACAAACAATTCAAGAAAAGAGGAAAGGAGGAAGAGAGGGAAAGGTAGAAGAGAGTGAAAGGGAAAAATGAGGGAAGGCCACTGATATTTGCTTTTCAATAAATGAGTTCCCAATACATTAGTGTAGGAAATGTTTTAATCTGGGACTTTATTAAACCTCAGCATTCTTTGGCTTGAGTTGTCCCCCAGTGACAGGCAGTGATGGACCCCAGGTCCCACAGTCTTGGTCCTGTCGCTGTGGGCCTTCAGTGCTGGGATCCCACAGGCTTTGTGTGTGCCTTGGTCTGGGGTCATTATTAATGTATTTATGGCACTCACAACCGGGAGGCGAAGAGGAGCTGGGCTCTTGGCTTGAGGCTCAGCCTCATCCCAGAGGATTGCATTGGAAGGCTGCCAGCTCCTTGGAGCTTCCCATGAAATCGAAGCGCTGCTCGGCCTCATGTCTCGTGTTGGCTGAAAACTCGTGTTTGAGCTCCCTGAGGGGTTTGGAAAATCAAACACGCAAATCGTTCCAGACATAAGCTCAAATTTGAGGGTTTTATTAAATATTCACTTGGCCATTCCTGTTTTAGGGTTTTTAACACATTTTGCTCAGCTTTTCTGCTGCTTCCTTAAGGAACTAGAGGTTCTCAGGGAGGACTTTGGGCAGCCCTGTGACCTGCACTCCAGGCACTGAGTGTGGGCATCTCACTGTCCAGGCTGCACAGCAAGGTGCAGTCAGGATCCACACAGCTGGGGGCCCTGAACTGCTCACTGGGTTGCTCTGAAGGGTCCTTGCCTCTTCACAGCTGCCTTTCCTCCCCAGTCCTCACTCATGAGGAGGTTGTCACCAAGTGTGCTCTGATCCTGCAGTCCGAGGGGCCTGGACAGGGACAGTGTGTTTGTATAGCGGGCAGTTCATAGAATCCCATAAAGGTTTGGGTCGGAAGGGACCTTAAATCTCATCTCATTCCAAGCCCCTGCCATGGGCAGGGACACATTCCACCAGACCAGGTTGCTCCAAGCCCCATCTTCTTGAAGGAGCTGCACCACTGCAGGGTTTCAGTCACAAGAGCCAATGTGTTTCCCGGTATTATAGAATCATGGAATATCCTGACTTGGAAGGGACCCAGAGAGATCATCCAGTCCAGCTCCTTCCAGCTCCTGGCCCTGCCTAGGACACCCCAACAATCCTACCCTGTCCCTGAGAGCACTGTCCAAACACTCCTTGAGCTCTGTCAGCCTCTGGGCTGTGACCACTGCCCTGGGGAGCCTGTTCAGTGCCCAGCTACCCTCTGGGGGAAGAACCTTTTCCTGATATCCAGCCTAGACCTCTCCTGACACAGCTCCATGCCATGTTCATGTTGGTACACAGAAAAGAATACATAGTTGTCATTTCTTATCTGCAGCTTAAAAAATAGTGTAAACCCCAGTGTTCTTTGTTAAAATGAAGCCGTTCATCCAGTGGGGAACCCTGTGAGCAATGAGGAGCACAGAGATTGTCAGAGCCTAGGTATGAGGGTGGCTTGGGTGTCACAGAGTCCATGTGTGCTGCTCAGATCTCATGGGATTGCCTGGGGTTGGTGTTTTTATTGATCTCAGTGTTATTATTTGCAATTGTTCATCCACGTGCAATCATTTGGTTATGTCACACCAACCATATGTGAAAGGCTGCTCTTTCAAAGGAGATTGTAAAGGGATGGGGGGAAAGAGCCAAGCCATCATTTAAAGGGGGCAAATCCTTAATTGTTCTTGTTTCTGTTCCCCTACAGTAACTACAGCGTGGCCTCTGCTGGCCAGGGATTCACATGGGGGGACGTGGGCTCCGAGCTGCCTGTGGAAGAGTTTTAGGGAATAACTGTGTTTTCAGAACTGAAAAGTGATTTGCAAACAGCAAGGGATTAAATTTGTTAGATTAGAAAACATTTCCGAGATGAATCATTTGATTGCTGCTTCCATGGAGTAAATATGCACTTTATCCATCGCATTCCACGTGCATGATGGGAAAATACAGCACGTTGGCTGCTGTTAGCTCTGAAAGCCATCCTGTGCAAAGCATTCCAGCCAAATTCTGCAGCATTTCAAAATCACTTCACTCCCACACCCTGAGGGAACACGAATGAGGCTTGAGTAAGTGGAGAGAGGAGAGGTTTGGGCTGTTGAAAGAGCCTGTCTGAGGTGAAATATTTAATCTCTTTGCAAAGCATCTTATTTGGAGCTAATTTTTAGTTTGAAACAGGTGTTCTCACATACCACAACGTGCTTCGTCAGGGTCTGGACAATCACAGAATCATAAAAAGGCCTGGATTGGAAAGGACCTTACAGGTGATCCCATTCCACCCCCTGCCAGGGGCAGGGATACCTTCCACCAGCCCGGGTTCTTAGATTTGCTATAATTGACTGGATCCAGCTCTGCAGAGACAGCAGCAGAAAAGAAATATGGTGTAGAAAAACATCAGAGAATTAGAGCTTTCTCTGCTTCTCCCCACTTGACTGTTCATTAGAATAGATTTGAAAATGTTCATAAGACTTTGAAAGTGGCTCCTTGCCTTCTCTGGATGGGACCAGATCCTACAAAACTCCTCCTGCAGAGATTCACCGGTGTCTGCTGTGCTCTTCAGCCTCAAAGTGACAGTCACCAATGACATCCCAATTCTCTGCTATATAAACGGGGATTTTTTTATCCCATGTTGTATCTTCTGTCAGAACCCTTTCAGATTTAATGTTGAGATCATTAATTAAATGAATGGTTATTCTTATGATTCATTTCTGAAGAATTTCATCCTCATGTTTCTAGTTTCTTATTCCTAAAAGGAATGTCATTTTCCCCTTAAACAATACTGCCAGATGCTTAAGCCACAAAATCACCATTTTCTCCCTCCTAGTTTCTATAGTTGTGCTATTTTAATGTTTCATCAAAGAGATAAGCTCCATTGCATTCCCTTCTTCTGCTGGATTTCCTTTATGTGAAAACCTCTTTATCAAATAAAAATGTCCCATTAGTCTGTTGCACTTTGTATTACCTTCCTTATTACCTTCCTTCAGCCTTTAAAGTAATTTTAAAGCATGCATTCCCAAAGTGGGCATGGTGGTGAGCCTAAAATCTGCCTCGTTCATTCTCTACAGTTCCTTAAATTTATGGAAAGAAATGCAGATTTCCTAGTCCTACAGCATCACTCTCAGATTACTCCTGGATTTGCAGTTTCCTTCTCTCAAACCTGAGTACATCTAAGTTTTTCGCTGCCATTACTTCCTCTCTGCCTTTTCTCATATGCTGGATGTCACCTTCTTCATGGAAAGGTGGAGTAAAGTGTGCAGTGGGTGTTGATCCCCCATTAAATATTCTTAACCTCGCTGCAAACTAGCTCAGTCTCTCCATCAGCTCAGGAAATAAAGCTCTTTCTGCATGTTCTCCCTGTCCTTTTATCCCCTCCCTTTCCAGCCACTGCTGGGCTTTACAGGTTGGATGGGGCTTGGAGCAACCTGGTCTAGTGGAAGGTGTCCCTGCCCATGGCAAGGAGAGAACTGGATGAGCTTTAAGGTTCCTTCAACCCAAACCATTCCCTGATACTGTGATTTCATAAACTCTCTGAAAAGAGAAAAAAATTGGTTTGAATTCTACAGTGTCTTTATATATTTTAGTGGAAGAAGTCTCTTTGTTCCTTCACTAAGCAAGCAGGAGGTGGCTGGGCCTTAGGAACAGGTCAGTAATTTTTCATGGGAGCACATGGTGCTCCTGATCCTCACAGGCCAGGGCTGGAGGAGAAGGGGCTGATCCCGCCCAGTCAGAAATAACTGAGACTTCCTTCCTACTGCTCCACCAACCTTTCCCAGTAGGAAAACCGGAAAGAAGAGAACAGAAAAATATGTGTGTGTATGTTGTGTTGTAATGTGGGCTTTTGGGTTAAGGATGATTTTGAATTTACAAATAATCCATGGTTTGAGGTTCAACTCTGATATATTATAGTGGTGTTCAGTCTAAAAATCAGTAGCAGAGCATGGGACTTAACAGCTCCTATATTTTCATCCTGATGGTTTCATTTTTTTCCCAGGTGTTACTTGGAAGATGGAGCCTCCAAAGGTGCCTGGCTGAACCGGTCAAGCATTATCTTTGCTGGCAGTGACAAGTGGTCAGTGGATCCCCGGGTTTCCATCGCCACAGCCAACAGGAGGGAGTACAGCCTGCAGATCCAGGATGTAGATGTGACCGACGATGGGCCCTACACTTGCTCTGTGCAGACCCAGCACACCCCCAGGACCATGCAGGTGCACCTAACTGTGCAAGGTATGTGTGTGAGCCAATTCCACATCTTTGTGGGAGGTGGAAGAGAAAAAGGTCTGGTTTACGGATGGGAACCATCATCTTTTTTTTTTTTTTCTTCCCTTCCCCTTCCCTTTCCTTTTCCCTTTCCCCTTCCCCTTCCTTTCTCCCTCTCCCTTTCTCTTCCTCTCTCCCTCTCCCTTTCCCTTTCCTTCCCCTTTCTCTTTCTCTTTTTCTCTTTTTCTTTCTTTTTTTTCTCTGCTCTCTCCCTCTCTTTCTTTCTTCCTCTCTCTCTCTCTCCCCCTCCCATTCTTTCTTCTTGTTTCTTCCGGAGCACTTTTCCCACATAAACACTCAGATCCCAGTATTCCTGATAAGAACAGTCTATTTATTTCAGTGACAGTTCTCTGCTAGAAGGACTTCAGAACAGCAGTGTCAGTTTTACACACGTGGGTTTAGTATTTATTGTGTTGTTCCAGGGTGAACAATTTTTGGCTTTGATTGTCTTCATAATAATTAATGCCCTCATGCAAGGGCTAAAAAACCAAGTCGGAAATTAATTGCATGTATAAAATATATCAACAGGAGCTTAAAATTAATTAGGCTAACTACAAGCATATAGAGAAATAATAACTCAATAGTTAAAAATATGCATAATTATTAAGCAATTGCATTTATATCTTCGGAAATGCAAAGTATAACCTAAGGCTTTAACTTATTAGTCTTTGGTGCAATCATCATTAACATTTTCTTTTGCATTTTTATGAGTAATAAGGCAGCGAATATAAAAGAGAAGGATTGAAATGGCAATCCCTATTAATCCATATGGCACACAGAAGTCCCTTACAAAGAACGAGTGTGAAACGCTTCCCAAACTAATTATCCCTATCCACGGGACCTTTAGAACCCAATGGTTTGTAGGAATGTTGGGCTGGAGCTCCAAGTGAAGTGTGGTTATTGCTTAAAGAACATTATTTTATCAGTATGGCCAAAAAACCGCCACTGAGTCATTTCTATGACCTTCCATGGAGGTGTCAAGATGTGTCACCATGTGATTTATGTGGGGGATGTTCAGGGATTGCAAAAATGTTTGTATTTTCCATGTCTGGAGAAGGGAACGTAGTTGGGGAAGGGCCTGGAGCACCAGGAGCAGCTGAAATAGCTGGGGAGGCTCAGCCTGAAGAAAAGGAGGCTCAGGGGGACCTTCTCACTCTCTGCAACTCCCTGTCAGGAGGGTGGAGCCAGGTCGGGGTCGGGCTCTGCTTCCAGGGAACAAGGGACAGGAAAAGAGAAAATGGCCTCAAGCTGTGCCAGGGGAGGTTCAAGTTGGACATCAGGAGGAATTTCCTCATGGAAAGGGTATTCAGGCACTGGAAGGGGCTGCCCAGGGAGGTGGTGGAGTGCCCATCCCTGGAGGTGTCCAGTGCAGGACTGGACGTGGCACTCAGTGCTCTGGGCTGGGTGACAAGGTGGGGATCAGGCATAGGTTGGATTTGATGGTCTGGAAGGGCTTTGCTTAATCTTAGGTCACCTTCACCCTCACCCTTCCCCAGCTCCGTTCCCTTCCCTGGACATGCTCCAGCACCTCAGTATCTTTCTTGTCATGAGAGATCCAGAACTGTACATGGGAGTTGAGGTGAGACCTCAGCAGTGCCCAGTACAGAGGGAAAATCACTTCCCTAAATCCTTCTGGTCACACTATTTTTGACACAAGCCAGGTGCCACTGGCCTTTCTGACCACCTGGGCACACCTGCTCATCTCTTCATTTTCCACATGCTGAGACTCTGTAGGTGAGGACACCACATTCAGACCTCCTTTGAGATGCAGACTGACCTGTCTGAAAGTACCTCAAATTTTGTAAAGAAAACTGCAAAGTGCTGATTGGTGTGAGGAACTGAAACAGCCTTTCCTGCCCTATAGGGTTTGTGGGGATGATACAATTAGATTTCATGGGAGCACCTTTGTATCTCCCTGTAATATCCTTCATGACTTTGTATTTTGAGATTAGAAACAATTTCTGCTATTGGGGAGAAATGCCAAAGCAAAACTGTTCTGTCAAAGGGCTGGGCCTCCTTTAGCATTGTGAATAAAGCTCAGCACAGACCCAGAGCGGCACAGGAAATCACAGCAGAAAAGAACAATTTGAGAGAAGAGTCTCAGTCCCTTCACACCCCTGTACCCTCCAGGCTGTGTTCTATGGAGGAACAGTGGAAGAAGATGCTCTCCTGCTGGAAACAGTGGAGCTGGAGGAGCCATGGGTGCATGTGTCACACATTTGTGTCACAAATGAGATGAGGAAAGGCTTATGTTAGATCATAAGCTCCCAAATAGCTTCAGACTCCAGACAGAAAAATTATTTGCTGTGAAGCTCCATGGTAGAAGCTGTGCAAACCTGACTCCCTCTTGTTTTCCTTTGTCTTGGTGCGTGTGTGTCAGTCTTTCTACACACAGAGAGCCAGAAGCTGTCATGTTGAATATCCTCTTCTCTGCTTTTTGGGCTGACAGTTTCATATTCATGGAAGTAAATAAATACATTTTAATAGGTTAAAGATGCCTAATTTCTGTGAGTAGGACACAGACAAGCACCATGATCAATGAACAATGGAAGGAGCAGCCTCTCCATCACTGTCCCATCCAAGACCCAGGGAACTTGGCCACTTCCCATCAGGAACATCTGGCAGAGACAGAGGTTGAGTTTCAGTCTCCCAAATCCCTGCTCAAATACCTTAAGGAGACCACCAGCTCAAGTCTTGATCACTGTTTCTTGTTACGGTTACTCCTTTTTGTACCAAGGAAATCAATGAAGATAGTTAATAAAAAAGAAAACAGAAAATGTGTCTTCAGGCCACATTTACATCTGTGAAAGAAAAACCACATGAAAGAGAACAACAAAATCCAGTTAACTTCATTTCAGTGACCTTATTAAAAAGAAGTAAGAGTTATGAAGTAATTAATTAAAAGTTTAGATGATAGGAGCTTGTAATCAACTCAGTCTACCTCAGTGGCAGATGCTTGATCTGCAAAGTCATGAGCTTCAGATGATTTAAACATCAGCTGTTTGTCACAGTAAAAGAGAAAAATGAAATCCCTGTTTCCACACTCAATTGCTCATAATTTTTCTCCAAAAGGTTGCAATTTCTGCCATTTCTAATCTGACATTTATTCTACCAAAGTCTAAATCGCATCCTCCAAACTGCATTTTTCTTTCAATTGGCAAAAATACTAAGACATGTTTACCACTGTCCTTGAGAATGAATTGATCCCTGGGGCAGAGCAAGTGGTCCCAGCCCCAGGGCCCCTTTCTCCCTGAGGCAGGGCGTGGTGAGGATGCTCTTGGATTGTGGGGGCAAAGGGCATTTCAGGAGTTGTGTTTGGGACTCCAGGGACACAGAGACCACAGTAGGGTGTCAAAGGGACCTTGGTCATCAAGGGAGGGCTTCCAGGGTGATCAGTAAAGAACCCCTCTGAAAGAGATTGTTCTCTCAAATGCAGTGAAATAAGGACTTGGGGAGGATTTTGTTCTGCTTTAACAGTGCACTTGTGTGGATCCCAGGGAGGAAGAACAAACACCAGCTAAGGGAGCACTTCTACAAGACTGTCACAGAATCCCAGACTGGTTTGGGTTGGAAGGGACCTTAAAAATCATCCTGTTCTACCTGCTGCCATGGGCAAACTGTATCAGAGACACAAAAACTTTCTTCCAGTAGTTACTTGCCATCTTAGTTTTTATTTTAATCCAGCCCATGCTGGACACATGTGGGACACTGCTGGGGACAGACCCTGTGCGTGCATGTCCTGCCCTCCCTGCATTGTCTCGTTTCTGTACAAGATCAGTACTTGACTCATGTCTGTAAAGAGTTCAGTTATCTGTGGAAATGCCGTTTATAGATTCAGTCAGAAACCACAACCTCGGGATTTTATTTAAACACATTCCCAAAGTAATACTCAAGGCCCTCTTTCTGTTTAATAAGCCCCCTTAATGTCCCCTAAATATTAATGTATTGATTTAGTCTTTGCAATGTTTGCGAAGTCTAATTTGTTTCCTCAGCCAGGCCAGGAGGGACTTGCATTTGGAGCTAACGAGATAAATCTTCCCCAAATTTATTTAAAGTGGGACAAAATAAATATGCAAAAGACTTCTAAAATCATCTAACAACCACTTTCCAGCTAAAAGTGACAATCCATTACTCTTTTAAATCGTTGACACTCGAGTAGGGTGTCAGTTCTTTATAAAATTAACTTACTGGTGCCAGCCACTGTTATCATCTTGTCCCTGCTCAGCACGGGAAGAAAAACACTTGAAAAAAAATAGTTCTAGAGGGAGAGGCAGCCATAGGAGGTTTGCTCCCTGGGAGAGGCCTCCAAAGAACCACCCTCTCCAGCAACGAGCATCCTTGGAGCTGCCATTCCCCAGGGCTGCACCCACAGTCATTAACGCGTCATTAATGACTGATCCCAGTGTTTGCTCCAGGATTTGTAGTTCTTATCCATTCATTAAATTCCTCCCACATCTGTACCTCTCGTGGCATTCAGATGAGCTGCGGGGGATCTCTGGCTCTGAAATATGGATGAATGGCTTTTCCCCCTCCGTAACAGCTCAAACCATGGGAAATATTTGCGTTAGTAGGTGAGCTCATTTCCAGGAATGTAAATCAGGGATATTTTATCTGAACTACAGCAGGGCTGTACTCATCTGAAACTCATATTTCTGCCATGTTGGAGGTGCTTTAGTCATGGCTGCAACTGAATTTCCATTATGAGCCTGAAATTTCCATATTCTGAAATCTGCAGGCAAAGGATAATCTACACAAAATGATCATTTCCTCTCAGCTCTCAAGTGTATTAGTTCTGTTACATTTGAATTAAGTGGAGTGAGATGTTCTGTGACCTGTGAGAATCTTGTGAAAGGTGCCTTCAGCACAGTCCAAAGTGTCTTTCAGCAACTTCTTGGGTTACATGGATGAGCCTTAGAGCAACCTGGTCTAGTGGAAGGTGTCCCTGCCCATGGCAGGGGGTGGAACTGGTTGATTTTTCAGGTCCCTCCCAACTCTAACCATTCCATGAGTCTATGATTCCATAATAATGAAATACAAAATGACAACAATACAGAGCAGTATTTTGGGGGGATTTGGTTTTAATGCTTTGCTATTAATTTTTCTGTGTCAGTCTCTTCCCACGCTTCTTTTTCTCTTTGAAGAAGCACCAGTAGTAGGAGTGAAAGTAGGCCAAGCACACGTAGGATGGAAGTTTGAGTTCCAAGCAGACCGAGTAATAAAAACTTGGGAGGACTTTGATAGAATATTTGCAATAAAAGGAGCTCCACGCTTCATGCTCCATTTCCATATTTAATGCTGGAGATGCTGATAGCGCAGAGAGTTTGTTTTGTCTTTTATTTCCTTCTGTGATGCAGAACCCTGGGATCTGCAATGTGTGTTGCTGCTGTGCTTCCCATTGCAGGCTGCTCCGAGGGGATTGTGAAGGGAGTTTGTGCATGCCTGCTTTTAAATTTCTGTCAGCCCTGAGAGATGGAACAGCCCTGCTTTATAGCCTTTGTAGCCAACTCTACTTTAGCAAAAGCTGCTGCACAACCTCCTGGCAGGCCAGAGCCCTTCCTAGAACTGAATTATACATAGGCAGGAATATCCCACCTCCAATGAGCAGCCCACTAATAAAATCCCAAACAGGATTGGAGTGGAAAGATCTTATTAGGAAAAGCTGATGAAAGAGGAAAAATGCACAAACCCAAAGGACTTCAACAACTGGAGACTTTGTTAGAGAAACTGAATATTTGATCTCTTCCATATGACTTGGAAACAGCCAGAGGTTGTACTGGAAAATATACAGCACTGTTCTGGAAATGCACAGGATCCCAGTCTAGTCTCTTTTATAGTTTATCAATTGATAGACAGGGGCTGGAGCATGTCCAGGGAAGGGAATGGAGCTGGGGAAGGGTCTGGAGCACCAGGAGCAGCTGAGGGATCTGGGGGTCTCAGCCTGGAGAAAAGGAGGCTCAGGAAGGACCTCCTGGCTCTCTGCAACTCCCTGACAGGAGGGTGGGGCCAGGGCTCTGCTCCCAGGGAACAAGAGACAGGACAAGAGAAAACAGCCTCAAGCTGTGCCTGGGGAGGTTCAGGTTGAATACTGGGAAAATTTCTTCCTGGAAAGAGTTGTCCAGCCCTGGCACGTCTGCCAAGGGAGGTGGTGGAGTCCCAATTCTTGGAAGTGTTGAAAAGGTGTATGGATGTTGCACTTAAAAACATGGGTTAGTGATGAACAGGGTGGTGGTCCAGGCTTGATGGTTGATGTTCTTAAAGGTCTTTTCCCATCTTAATGATTCCATGGTTCCTTAAGGATTTTTCTGTGGCTGAGGACTGTCTCCTGCTGGTATATCTACTATTGAGCTATGGCAAACTTCATCTGCATTGTAAAGGTGATTTAATTAAATTTAAAATAGTAACAGTGTGTTATCTCTTTAATCCCCACCTCCAGTGTATGGAGGTGGGATTCTTCTGTTGGAATTTACTTGGTGGTACATCTTGTCTTGTCTTTGTGAGCTGGGAACGTGCAAAAGAAAAATATTTTGTATTATGAGCTGTGTTGGGTTCATGGTTATGGGAGAAACACCAAGAGTGAACAAGGAGGGGAATGGAGCTGTATGTGAGTAGTACATGTAGTACATTTCTCATGCTCTGCATATACTCACATGTTGTGCAGCTTCTTTATTTTTAAAACTCTACAGTTTAATTTTGATTTTATAGCTTAAGAAAGGGTAAAGAGAGGATGATGACAATATCTGATATTTGCAAGCAGCCAAATCCACCAGTTGGAAAGAGCAAAACCAAATGCCTATCTTTAAAAAGAACTTGTGGAGCTAATTTAGGAAAATTTCTGGAAAGGACTGAAAAAACAAGTGAGAAGTAAAGAGGCAGATTTTTATGGTAGCACTGAATTGTAAGGAATTTGAAAGGAAGCTCTAAAGGGTATGGATTGAATGTTTCCTGCCTGGAAAATCTCCATTTGAAGAAGTTCATCTTTGATTGTACAGCTTTCCTAAAGATGTAACAGAAACTTTTCAGTTGTCTATCAAAAGATTCCAGGGCAGCAAATACTGAGGTTCCCAAACCCTGCAAGGATGCAGGGGCACATCCTCTATTGGGAAACAATGCTGCTGATCCCGTTTTTGGCATCTCAAGTACCTTCACAGAATCCCACAATCCCTGAGGTTGGGAAAGCACTCCCAGAGCACTGAGTCCAACCTGTGCCTGATTCCCACCTTGTCACCCAGCCCAGGGCACTGAGTGCCACATCCAGGGATGGGGACTACACCACCTCCCTGGGAAGCCTCTTCCAATGCCTGACCACCCTTTCCATGAGGACGTTTCCATGAGGACATCTTCCTGGTGTCCATCCTGAACCTCTTTTTTCTATATGATGACTGCAGCGATGATTCAGATTTTAGGTACTTTAACTATGACAATATGTGTGGGTTTCCCATCAGGAGATGTGGTTATGCCAAAGGTCAGTACATCTAAGCCTTCACCTGGTGCCAGGTATGGAGTCCAGTCTACAAAAACATACCCCACCTAACAAAGGAAATGAATGAACAAATTTGAGAGCAACTCCATGAGCCCCAAACATCCTCACACTGGAACGCAGCTGCAGACTCACAAAGAAACTAAATTAGAGCCATGTTTGTAGCAAACAGCAAATCGAGGCCCTCCTTGAGGCAATTAGCAAAGCAGAGCTCTCTTTTGAAGGCATGAAAACAGCATTCAGCAACAGGTTTTCAAATGCTTCATTTGACATCTTTGTTCTGTGTCTTCCAGTTTGTTCAAAAGGCAGCAGGGTTGAATATCAACAATGAGTTCTTGGAGGTGGTGGTGCTGTGGGTTTTTCTGGGAATGTTCATCCCATCTCTTCTAGAATATTTTCAGTAACAGCAGCGATGAATGGGAATTATTAAAATCACCCCCAGTTCTGGAGGACTTGTATTTGCAGCTTTTAGGATTCCACCTTGCAGTGGACAGTGATGATGACAAGTGGAAGTCACCCTGGAGAGTGGGGAGGAAGCACCCAAAGGGAATAAGGGGGGAAAGGCAGAAGGATAAAACCAGGGATTTCATCCAGATCAGAAGTGTATTTGTGGTACTTACTTACAATTAAAGTATCCAGCAAAATTCCTAGTTGCAAAGCAAAAATTCTGTGTCTTTTCCTTAAGTTATGATCATGTGTCTGTCCATCAGCACTTCAGTAGAATTCACTGATTTTTAAAAGGCTTGTCTTCACATTTATGTTTGTATCAGACAGTGCTCAAGACTGAATATTCTGGAGCACCAGGAGCAGCTGAGGGAGTTGGAGAGGCTCAGCCTGGAGAAAAGGAGGCTCAGGGAGGACCTTCTGGCTCTCTGCAACTCCCTGACAGGAGGGTGGAGCCATATGGGGGTCAGGCTCTGCTACCAGGGAACAAGGGACCCAACAAGAGGGAACAGCATCCAGTTGTGCCAGGGAAGGTTCAGGTTGGACACGGGGAAAATTTCTTCCTGAAAAGGGCTGTTCAGCCCTGGCACAGCTGCCCAGGGCAGTGGTGGAGTCCCCATCGCTGGAGGGATTTAAAAACCATGTGGATGTGTCACTTGGTGACATGGGTCAGTGGTGGCCTTGGCAGTGCTCAGAATAGTTGGACTCAATAGTCTGAGTGGGCTTTTCCAACCTCAGCTGTTCTGTGATTTCATGATTTTCTCTTCTAACTAAGGGAGATGTTGTTTCCTTTAAAGCCCAAGTCATGTAACACTGTTCATTTATAGGAGCAGATCTTGCACAGAAATGTTCTGAGGAGTTTCCTTACAGGAACCACACAATGAAAACTCTGTGACTGAAATTACTGGGGCTGTAGTTCTGGCATATGAAGCAGTAACAAGGATAATAAATGGTACAAGATCTTTAGCTCCATACGAGAAAACTACAGCAAAATGAAACCTTATAGTACTGATTCTTAATGCAATCCTATAATATGACTCTAACTTCTATTATACCTACTTATCACAGGTCTTTTATCCCAGCTATTCAGATAAAAGCTCAGGAGTTTTTGCAAACAGAACAGCACAGCCCCATGGGTAAATTTTGAATGCTGTGCTCAAGGAGATGCACACACAAAATCTGTTCTTTTACTGAAGTTTTTGACTTTTTTTTTTTTTTTTTCTTTTTTTAAATGGTGTTTTAAATATTTATCCCTTCAGGTGAATATGCTCATTTATAAGGAAAAGATTAAATAAAACTCTCACAAGAGAGACGTGAACTTGAATGTGAGTGCCCAGATTTGAATGGATAAAAAGGCACTTCAGGAGCTGGATAAAACCAGCACCTTCCTAAGCCTATGATTTCAGAACTGCCTCAAGGCCAGAGGAGCTAAAGACATTCGAGACAAAATAAATAGCTGAATTTCTGCTTACTTTTAAAGCTTTATAGTACTGAAAAGTCAAGTATAGAATTGTGAGAGTTATTCTATTGACCCCAGTGGATTACTCGTTTTGTTGTCTTTAGGATTCAGAAATGTTCTTATTTTATTTAGACTGAAATTTTAATCATCCTCCACTTTGCATTTAAAATATGATATTATTTCCCTTTCTACCATCTTTAGGAGAAAATAGGAAAATTTCCTTAATAGTTGGCAGATTAGCTTTGTTATGTAAAATAGATCCTTGGCAAAAGAAATTATAATTAACGCAACCGTTCCATTACACAATAAAAGGGTTGTTTAATAAAAAAAAAATCTTTCTGTTAGAAACACTTCAAAGCAAAGACATTGTTGTGTTTTCACAGTGAATTGGATGTAGTTAACATGCTGAAATATTTTGCCCATAAATATTCCCAAATCTCTTTGTGTGATAACAGCAATCTCTCAGTGTAGCATTCCTCGCCCCAGGTTTGGGAATTTCAAAGTCTTTGCCCTGAGTCTCCTCCTGCATCTCCCCTCAGATGACAACCTCTCTTTAATCACAGCATTCTCTGCACAGACACTTCTGTGCCACTAAAATATAGACTTCCCATTAAATGATGGCTCTGCCTTTGGACTCCCCTCTGGTTTCTAGCAAGCAGATGCAAAATTCTTTAATTTTGTACCAGGATTTCTGGGATCATTCTTCCCAAGGCATTTCCAGGTGCGCAGGTATCAAAGGCCTCTGCTTTGTGCTTGGTGGCGGTTTGGCCTCTTTGACGGAGGAGTTGCCCCATTTCTGATCATCTCCCTGAAATGCATCTGTTCAGTTCCTCTCATCCCACTCTTCCTGTTTAATTTCCATCTCTTACAGCAATGCAGGTGCCCCAGGAGGTCTGTGCCCTGCACATGCTGCATTTCACCTGTGTTTGAACACTCCTGGAGCAACCCCAGGAACACGCTGAGCTTTAGTGCTTCATTTTCCAGGCTCCTTTCAATCCCAGCCCAGAGTTCATGAGCTGTGGGGAATTATTTCCTTCAGAACTCTGCTTAGAACAGATAGAGTCTGTCAGGGACAAGAAGTCTTTTCTTGTTCAAAGTTTCCAATAATTTATGTAAAAGAGCTGTTACTTTATGATGGGAAACATCCAGCAGTAGGCATCCTGTACTCCATGAGATCTTGTGGAAAGGATTATTTATGTGCTGCAAGATATTAGTTTCTTCGTAGATGTATTTTGATTTGCTTTATTGTTTGGGGGGATCTTTTGTGAATAATGTGATGTGACATGAATTCCCTGTGAGAGTGGTGAGGCCCTGGCACAGGCTGCCCAGAGAAGCTGCAGTTGCCTCATCTCTGGAAGTGTCCAAGGCCAGGCTGGACAGGGCTTGAAGCAACCCCATGTAGTGGAAGGTATTCCTGTCCATGGCAAGGCGTGGAATAAGATGGTCTTAAAGGTCCCTCCCAACCCAAACCAGTGTGAGATTCCATGACTCTGGGACTTCTAGGGAGATGTGTGATGCAGCAGATGAGTATTCCCATCCCAAATGGCTCTCAGGGCTATTTTTTGGCTCTCTCCTTGGGTAAACACACTGATGTCTTGATGGAATTACAGACCAAATAGGGTAACAAAGGACATCCATGGAATTTCACTATGTCTACTGATGCTTCTGCCATTCTGCCCCTGGCCCTTGTCCCAAAGGGTATCCTTGCCCTCATCACTGGCTGCACCAACAGATCATGCTCAGTCTTTTTTAACTTCAAGTCCTATATATTAATTCAGATGCTCATTTCCACTGAGAACTGGGTATTTATTTATGATGATGAGGCCCGTTGTTACCCAGCACAGAGGAGCCAGTGCTGTAGTTCTCCCCTCAGATGGCAAGGGATGCTCTGCAGTATCAAAGCAGAGTCATCAGCTGGGCGTTTAAATGCTAATTAAGCAGGGTGTGAGTTCTCAGCTCCAGCCTATTGCACTGCACAGAGAGTCTGCTCTGACTGGATGTGATTCTTCTGCACAGCACCACAGATTTGATTTATTCCTTGTTATGGGAGTCTTTAATAATCAGTGTAATTTATAGGGACAAGTGCATAGAACCCATGTCCATTTCTCATTCCCATTGATTTCTGTGAGCAGAGCCACAGAGCCATTCCAGGTGGGAATCGTGTATCTGTCACCGTAACAACGGGAGCACAAATTGAATTTATTCCTGTGATTCCAAGGCTGAAATTATGGTAAAATTTTCTCTTGGACCTTTCTTAGTCAAATGAAGTGCCCTAAGAGGGAATTGGTGCTCAGTCAGTGCTGAAACACTCACTGGCCCGGAGATTGTGCTTGAGGCATCACTGAAGGGCTTTAACACATTAGAAATCCCATTATTAGGACAATGCTCTGTTCAAAGTGCTGTTTCTGTTAATAAAAAGGCACAGAGTGATCCCGGCAGTGTCTCAAGGCTGAAAAAGCTAAAAACCCTCTGCATTTTTCTCCTAAGAAATCCCCTGGTTGAGCGACGATGCAGCAAAGGGTAGAACTGGATTCTGGCAGAAGATGTTGCACTGTCTCTGCTCAGGTATCTAAAACTGTTGGGCAGGTAGAAGTTTGATTTTAATTTGGTGTTAACTGTCTGTAAAATATGAATATTAATAACCCCATTAATCCCCATTAATACAAACGCTTCTCATGTCACTGGAACCTCATGAAGATTAAATCACATTTCCGGGCGATGGGGGCAGTTCTGCAGGAGCTTGAGAGAAGAAATTAATAATGTGGAAAGCAATTCCAAGTTTAAATGTTAGATAATCATTACTAATTTCTGGGCTACGTAGTGAGAACAAAAATAAATACTGAATAAATAGTGAATAAATTCCTACCAACTGACTTAATTCAGGGAATGAGCCTTTGGATTGAGTCAATTCATTTGAAATTTGCTCAGTATATATTTGTGTTCAGTGTAACAAGAGAACCATTTTCCTGAGTAAAATAGTATACGATGGGATAACAAGAGAATGTTAGACTGATGCTCACACTTCTGTCCTGGATCTCTTTTCCAAAAATCAAGGACAGGCAGCCTAGACCAAATTGCTGTGAGGTGGGTCCATAGCTTGTTCAAAATATACTGAAGGAATGACTGTCAGTGATTCACTGTCCAGAAGGAAGGAGGTGTTGGATGGGTCTGTCGTGATTCCAGAAGGATTTCAGAGGGATTTCAATAGATGAATGAGGTGATAAACTAGAGAATACATCTATATAATTTGCCAGTGACATCAAAATGTAAGTGCTTGTGACAACAGGCTTCGAACTCCGAATGATGGATTTCAGAAGTGTTCTGGAATCAATAAGATTAAATTCAATAAGGACAGAACAAGACACGAGTCTCAGGGAGAAATCAAATACACAAATGAGTGAAAACTACCCAGCAGCAGCACTTCAGGAGAGTTAGAGTGGCCAGGGATTAAATCCAGGACACCAGAACAAATCCTGCAGGAAAAGGACAGCTGGCATCTGGTAATGCAATGCCCAGTTTGGAAATGATTTGTACTTTTCTGCCCTCTCCCGTCCTGCTCAACAAGGAAGTGGAAGGTTTCATACGTGTAGACAGGGAATTCTCATAGGTAAAGCAACTGCTGCAGTGTGGAAATTACATCAGGAGGCCAGGGGCCATGGGGAGGGTCCTTTCCCAGGGAACTCTCTGGTGTGGAGGGAGGTGTGGATGAAGGGACAGGGAACATGATGAGATCCAAGGAGGTAGTTGTGGATACAATTGAACCACGCAGTCATAAAATCCCAGACTGGTTTGGGTTGGAATGGGCCTTAAAGCCCATCCAGTTCCACCCCATGCCATGGACAGGGACACCTTCCACTAGCCCAGGTTGCTCCAAGCCCTGTCCAGCCTGGCCTTGGACACTCCCAGGGATGGGGCAGCCACAGCTTCTCTGGGCAACCTGTGCCAGAGCCTCACTACCTTCACAGGGAAGAATTCCTTCCCAGTATCCCATCTAACCCCACCCTCTGGCAGTGGGCAGCCATTCTCCCTTATCCTGTCACTCCAGGCTCTTGTCCCAAGTCCATCTCCAGCTCTCTTAGAGTCCGTTTAAGCACTGGAGGGATTCTAAGGTCTCTCTGGAGCCTTCTCTTCTCCAGTCTGGACATTCTCAGCTCTTCCAGCCCACCTTCATGGCAGGTGGGCTCCAGGCCTGGGATCAGTTCAGTGGTGTTCAGGATGTAACGGGCAGGACCAGACAAGTCCTGAGGAGTAAAGGATGAGGAATTGCTTTTCAGATTAGAGCAAGATACTTAAAATGCAAAGTAAGCAGAGACATATGGTTGGGATACAGAGAAGGGGGAGTGATGCAGCCAGAGAACTGTCAAGGGAAATGATTTTAATAACTATATTGGGAATACGATGTAAATCTGTCATTCATCCTTACTGGAGAGAGACTGAACCTGTAGAATTCTCCAAAAGGAAAAATGTAGAGTTACAAGAAAGCACCTTGAATCATTACAGATCTTTTATTTAGCTCCTGTGACAGCAAGAGTAGAACAGGAATGTTAGTGTTTATCTGTCAGAACCCTTTAATATTCCCATTTTGCCTGGAAGAACCAGTGACGAGGTTTTACCTCTAATTTTCTCATCTAGATTTTTTTTCTTGGTACTTCTGAGTTGCATAAATACTGCAGTGAAAAACCCTTGGCCACCTAAGTTTGAATTTGTCTTGAAAAAGCGTCCACACGTATATGTGTGTACAGCCTCCTCCTGAGGGGCAGCTCTGATCTCTGCTCCCTGTGAGCAGGGATGTGACCCGAGGGAATGGCTGGAGCTGTGTCAGGGGAGGTTTAGGTTGGATCTCAGGAAAAGGTTCTTCCCCTAGTTGAGCACTGAACAGGCTCCCCAGGGCAGTGGTCACAGCCCAAAGGCTGCCAGGACTCAAGAAGTGTTTGGACAACGCTCTCAGGGACAGTGTGGGATCATTAGGGTGTCCTGGGCAGGGTCAGGAGTTGGACTGATGATCCTTGTGGGTCCCTCCCAGATCAGGATATTCCATAATTCTGTGATTTTATTATTCTAAGTGTCTCCAGCCCCTTCGGAAGCATCCACACCTGGGGTGGGCTCTTGGAAGGATATAGAAAGGGATATAGAAGTTTACTTTGAATTATTACATTATATTGCTTCTCTGGCTGGAGCAAACAATGGTTTTCTCTCTCTTGGTTTAAATCAAACCTTGTACGATTGAACTTGGGGTCTGGAAAGAGGAAAAGTGAGGTTTGAGGGAATAATGTCTGTGTGTCCTTATATAAGAACCAGCAGCTTATTGACATCTTCTGGAGGAACAGGGACAGTGTAGCCCAGGGCTGACGGTACAGGAAGAAAGAAGGAGTTTGGGATATTTCTGGCAGATTGGGGAAGGTGGGGGTGTTTGCTGGTGCCTCACAGATGGAAGAGATTTGTCTGCAGGGTTATTTATACGGTTTTACTTGGATTTTATTGTCCTCTTCCAGTCTGTGTCTGCTTAATCACCGAGATCTGCAGACATTTCCTGGGGACCACAAGGGTTTTGAGATGTTCTGACTGGTTTATGCAGATTTATTCAGGCTGTGTTTTAACTGACGAATGTTTATCCTGTTCCACCCAGGTGCTCCTTTCTTACCCTATGTAAACTATTTTCATCTTGTCTTTTCTTAACAATCACTCTGGTGGCATAAAAATTAATGCAGGGGGGAATTTTTTTAAATTACATAAAATGTTGTATTATTTTAACATTTGGCTATTTTCATATTCCTTATCAATCACCTTTCTGGGAGTACCTATTTTCCATAACAACATACCATTAAACCACATTATATTCCAGTTAGGGATATACTAAATGTTTAAATTCACTAAACTAGAAAGGATTTTTCAAGAATAACCTCTGTGTATTTTTTATATTTATAATTTTAATGAATTAGAATGACTTCCTTAATCAAACAATATCACTGCTGCTGCACGAAAGACTTTACCATTGATTATCTGAGCTAATGCTTCCCAGAATCCCTCCTCAGATTATATTTAGCTCTTGCACAGAAGCAGGTCATAACCATGACACAAGTCTCCAGTGTCAGACTGAGGGATGGGAGTGCTGGGATCTGAGGCAGAGAAGAATCTCTTGTAGAATCACAATGAAAAGTAAATTTGATATAATTCCATAGAGTCACAGAATCACGGAATGGTTTGGGTTGAAAGGGATATTAAAGTCCATCTTGTCCCACCCCCTACCATGGGCAGGGACACCTTCCAAGAGACCAGATTGCTCCAAGTCCCGTCCAGCCTGGCCCTGGACACTTCCAGGGATGGGGCAGCCACAAATGTTCTGGGCAACCTGTGCCAGGGCCTAGGAAATAATTAAATAAATCAGATATTTAATGATCTGACAGATACACAGAAAAGAATCCCTGATTTTCGTGAGCCGTTCTCTATCAGTGTGTGTTAATTAGTTGAAGAAGGTGACTAAAGCAGAGCTTGTCTAGGCTCAGGCCTCGTGCTCAGCCAGCAATCAGAGCCCAGCTGGGACAGCTTTGGGTTTAGCCAGCAGGTTATTGCTCTTCTTTAGTATTTTTGCCCATTATAACTTTTTGTCTCCATTTCCATGATTAAACTGTTAGCAGCAGGTTGATTGCAGAGCTCTGCTCACTGAAAGTGGCTTGTGGAATGTCTGAGAGCCCACAGATCTCACCCCTAATTGCACAGGAATAATTTCCAAATAGAATCGTTCTTTTTCTATCCATATCCTGATAATCTTTATTTTGGATAGGGAGTTCTCTCTGAAGCTGTGAAGTGTCCCATTCCCACCTGCATAGGGGAACACCTGGACCTGGGTTTAGGGAACATGATGGCTTTGAGGAATTTGTGGTTTATAGAAACATCTTCTTCTCATTTCCTCTTATTTCAGTTTTTCATACCAAAAAGACACCACATCCCATCATCCCATTACAGTGCTATTATTCTCAGGAATCAGGAAGGGGCTTTTCTGTAAATTATGTGTTTTCACAGAATCCCAGCATCATTTGGGTTGGAAGGGACCTTAAAGCCCACCTAGTCCCACCCTCTGCCATGGGCAGGGACACCTTCCACTAGACCAGGTTGCTCCAAGCCTTATCCAATGTGGCCTCGAAAAAGCACATTTGCTTTTCATTTTCACCAAACTCAGTGGTGCTTTAAAATGTTAAAAATAATAATTAGTTAATATGAAAAGCACTGACTTACCCCAAGGTGCTGAGTACAGCTCAAACTGGGGTTAAAAAGCACAAATGTAGTCGTGTTACTGGAAAATGTAGTCAGCCAAAATCAGCCTCACATGGGCTGTGCCATTCCACCAGTCCTTGCGAGAAGAGGAGAAGCTGCTGCTTCTGTGACGCTGGGGGACGGAGTTGGTACCTCTGCTCATCTCAAACAGGGCTCATCCCTCAGGTCCAAGAGCAGGATGGGGTTTTGTGGTTGGCCTGAAGCCCAAAGTTATGTTGGGAGGGAGGAGGATGGAGCCCAAAGCTTCACCTCCTTACCAGCTCCCGCTCTGCGGGGCAGAAGGGAGGGGCTTCAAGTGAAGACTGATGGGCATATTCCTTGGGATGCTTGAATTTCTCTGGGAGGACATTTGTCTTTCCCCAGAAAAGAAATTCCAAAGATCTGCATCTCTTACCCCCAGTTATTTTGTCAGGCAGCAACAGACTCTGCACATAACCATTGCTCAGTTCCTGATGCCGTAGATTCTCCCTCTTTTCTGTGCCTCCTACTGTTCACTTGGTAAATGCAGGGAGAAGGGGAAGGACAAGCCCTTGCTCTCTGTGCAGCACTTTCATCACTCTCCTGCATTTTTTCTTTACTATACTCAATTTGTCACTGAGGAAACACAGCAATAGCAAAGCTGAATTCTTAGTCTCATGGTGGGTTTGTTCTCAGCATCTCCCTGATGCTTTGGAAGGCAGAAGAAATGTAGAAAATAAAATTGCCATGTCTGTTAATTGATTTGCAAAGATGGAGCTGCAAATCAGAACAGCCTCACTGAACCAAAAATCGAGCAACATCGTTTTTTAGGCTTTCCATCTTTTTTCCTTAAGTGAAAAGTAATTCCCAGGGATTCTGATTGTCTCAAGTATAAAGAAACTTTTTATTCAGTTCCCATATTCAAGGCTCACTTCAGGTTGGTTTTGATGTCCTTCAGGATATAGGATTGATTCAAGAATGACAGTGATTTAGGAAGATTTAGAAAGATTGATTAAGGAAGATTTAGGAATGATAATGATTTAGGAAGGTTAGAATGGTTTAGGATTGATATAGGAATGGTGAATGACTTATTAAAAATCTTCTAGAAGGGATTCCAGGTGCATGAGCCTTTTTCCAGCCAGTGTCTACTTGCAGGAAACCTTCCTCTCCTGTGGCTTTAGGACAATGATGATACAAAGTCAGTAGTTGCAACAGGTAAAATACTTGCTTACACATTTTTAATTCAATTTTTAATTCCAGTTTTGCATTATCACATTCCTATGGCAATATGGGTCTTTTTTCTAGAATTTAATATTCAAGTTGGTCTAAAATAAACTGATCCCTGATCACAGATAACAGTGAAAATAAAGTTCTAGTGAAAACATAAATGATATTACTTTAATTTATACAGATTATGGTTATACTGCTACTCATATGAAAGAGGGAAGAGGAAGAGATTAATCAAAACCTTACATGAGTACTGCTTTTATGAGGTTTTTGTCAGGCTTTAGTGTTGACAGGAATTGGAAATAAATGAAGACTCAAGGCCCAACCATTTATCTTCCCAGCCCACCCATAATTTATTTTTTCAGCCCCACTTTGCCAAAGCTGACAAAGTATGTTTAATAAGGAGGGGGTGGGACCTTTAGGCAATGCTCCTCAATCAAACTGTGCCAAGGAACTAATCAGGAAAATGCAAAATACAGAAGATTCTTGGTTTTCCCAGTTGGAGACTGATTGTCACATAAATGAAGATTTGTGCCACACTTGCACAGGCTAGTGGTTCTGCTTTATTTTATTTGCTCCCCTGATTTAAAACCTGTATTAACTATACTCTAAAAATCATGTGTGATTTGAGGGTATTTTACAACTCAGTAAATGTTCAGTTATGAAACAAAATAATACTATAAAAAGTATAAAAATTAAGCATTTTTTAAATACAAAAGTTGATAAATGTTCTTACTGCACTAAAAAGCACAATTATCTTTTTTATGATCAATGGTGTGATATGTTCAACTAATGATTTTGTTAGAAATTATTTTAGGTTATGTTAAGGGTTGGTTTATTTTAAAATAAGGGATTTTAGTCATGGCATGCAGTGTTTAGGGGATTCATATTGCTTACAGGGCTGAGGAAGAAAACACTGCACATCTTTGCTAAGGAGGTGGAGGATTTATTTTATGAGGGCCTGGAGTAACAGGACAAGGAGGAATGGCTTCCCACTGCCAGAGGGCAAGGTTAGATGGAATATTGGGAAGGAATTGTCCTGTGAGGGTGGTGAGGCCCTGGCACAGGTTGCCCAGAGAAGCTGTGGCTGCCCCAGCTCTGGAAGTGTCCAAGGCCAGGTTGGACAGGGCTTGGAACAGCCTGGGCTAATGGAAGGTGTCCCTGCCCATGGCAGGGGTGAGGCTGGATGAGCTTTGGTGTCCATTCCAACACAAACTATTCCCTGATTCTATGATATAAATAATTTTAAAATCCTGACAGAATTGATACTGTTTTCAAACAGTTCCTTGTTTCTGAGAGCATTCAAAGGAGCTGATTTATGAAAACTTATGAATTTGCTTTCTGCACTGTGACTTTGTGTCACTAACCTCTGCACTGATGGCAATCCCTGCAGATGGCAATTCTCCTTGGGGGGGGGTCTGCAATCCTACCATTTTTAATTTGGGGTCAGCAAGATTTGGCATGCCCTACATAAAGCCACTGGCTGGGTGGAATCTTCTCCCAAACCACATAGAAGCAAGACTAGGACTGGATCTGCAGCTGGGCTGGGGTCAGGAGCAGGTGGTGGAGCTGCCCACGCAGACACACCTCCCTGGCTCATTAGTGGGGGCCTGGATTAGCAGCTTTCACTGCTGTGTGGGACAGCAGCCAGTGAAATCTCCTGGAAATAAGTGACATCTGTTTTTGGGGATGAACATACCTCGGGTGCTGTGTTTGGCAGTGTTCACACCTCGGTGGGGCTTGGAGATGGTTCTTGATGAGCTCTGCAGATGGTCCTGTGGCCCCTTGCAGACCCTGTAGTTGTCAATGCTTCCTCCTCTTCTCATTCCCAAATGATTCAGGCATAATAATTATTCTTAATAACCACATTTCAACCTGGCTTGGGTTGGTTCTTTTCTTTAAATCTTTCGTTTGGTTAACTGTCCTGTTTTTCTCTCTTTTTCCCCCCCCATATTGATGGTTGGAGTTGATGATCTTAGAGGTCTTTTCCAACCTTAACGATTCCGTAATTCTATGATTTGAGTGTTCTGGCTGTGTCTGGTTATTCAGCCACAAGTTGTTTCGTCGTCCTGACTAAAATGTGAAGAATAGGAGAAGGAAAGAACTGGAATTTATGGGTGTCTTACAAGAAATCTTCATGCCAGTGCAGCACTAAAATTCATGAAAACTTCGGGAAAACAGGCTCATTTGTAATAAGAAGGTTTCCCAGAGGCTGGGGGGGGGTGGTGATTGCAAACTGAGGAGTCATAGAGATTCTCAGTTAGTGGCAAATGGAGTTCAGACCTGCTTTTAATAACCCTCATAAGCACATTCTAATTTTTCTATGTATTTGTCATAAAAACTAATCATTATGTCCAAACCATAAAAAGAAGAATAGGATTCTATTTCCTGTGTCATGTCAGTGATTTGAAGATATTCCACAAGTTAGTGAAATCAATCTGCATGTTAGAAAAGCAAAATGATGCATTATTGTGTCTGCAGAGAGAAATCAATGTTTCACCTGATTTTTTCAGTCTTTGCAGCAGAGGGCTCAGGCCATGAAGGTCCCTAATGTGCCATTACAGCAAGGTGGGGTCAAGATGCAGGTGATGATCTCGCCCTGGGAAATGCAGCTTCCCTGTGTGCTGTGGGCAGGCTGTCCATTGCCAGGGGGTGAGAAGACTTTTAGGGCTGTACCACTGGCCCTGACTACCTTGGCCACCTCAGAGAAACCATTTCTTGTATCAGCATGTCTGTCCCATGCCGCCATCACTGCCACGCCCAGGAGAGAGTAGGGACTGAGCAGGGACCTGTTCCATCTGCTTGTGGGATGAATTGCTGGAGATTGTTAGCCCAGGTCGAGACCTGATGAGTCACAGCTCTGATAAACATCTCAAAAAAGCCCCGCCAACAACATATTTTGCATTTTCACAGCTATATTTAGATGTATTTAAATGAGATTTGGTTTTGAAATTTGAAAAGGCAGATGTACAGAAAATACTACAAAACCTGTGTATACGTGGAAAAAAATCATATATTCAAAGACAATCTGGAGAAGGTCTTCAGAGATCAGGAGATGGTCATGAGTCCTTAGAGCAGAGCACCCAGGGGTGGGCGTTGTGTGTGGTGAGAGGAGAACTGTGGTGTCTCCACCACCTTTCACTGAGGGCACCCTGCCCACGTTGCCTTTATGTTCAGCTCCCTGTAGTTGTTACTGGGGGGGTGCTGAGGCCCTGGCACAGGTTAGAGAAGCTGTGGATGCCCCATCCCTGGAATTGTCCAAGGTCAGGTTGGAAGGGGCTTATGTGACTTAGTGGGCATGGGGGTATTTGGTCAAAGATTGGAGGTGATGATCCTGGAGGGCTTTTCCCACCTTAATGATTCTGTGGCTGATGGTTTCTACTGTGACACGTTTTCCTCTTGTGTTCTTGTTACCTCTCACCTTTTCCATGTGACTCCTGTAGGAAGGGAGTCTCCACATTCCCCTCAGCCACCATTGCAATACTATGACAAGGTGACAAGGTCTCTTAAACCCTCTTTTCTTATGGCTGAATGACCTCTCAGCCTTCCCTCCCACAGCAGCTTCCCAGGCTTTTGGTCACACACCTTGTCTGAAATGGAGAGGTTCTCATTTAAAAGCATTAAGAAGAGAAGTCAGGTTACTGCAAAGTACTTTTCATGTTGGACCCCTGCACAAAATTTACTTGGGAGTTTAATTTCTCTTTCAACCTTGTTTATTATCTCATTTCTTCTGCCTCTCATTAATCCATTTACTGAATAAATGTTTATTCGCTGCTATATTTAATTTTTTTCTGACCTTCTCAAGCTGCCACGTGAGATGGGTGGAAGGCTGTAGTTGTTGAAATGTAGAGGAGCTCTGTGATGGGTTTAATCTGCACTCGAGGCTCAGCAGAGCAGATATGAAATGCTAAATCTGCTCATAGATCAGAGTCTTTAGAGGTATTAGAAGAAACATGTATGCAAAATAAACATTTTTAATTTTTAATAAATATTAACATTCCATTGTGTTTATGCATATATATTTAAGTCATAATTACTAAATTCCACAGATTTGAGTGATCTGAATGTAATGATCCCTATCAGTCAGTAAATAGCAGAAAAATTAGCAGCATACTGATATACCAGAAATCCTGATTTGTCTCACACTGTGCGGTTCCAGAAATACTGTGGAAACCAATTTCTATCATGGGAAAAAAGATCTTCCTGGGAAATAATTGATAATAATAACATCAACAATTCTCCATGAGTACCAGATCATATTGTGTCATTTATGTAATTTACAGAATTGCATTATACAGCAGGACTACATGTTTGTGCTTATTTGTGTGTTATTTTAATTGATGTCCATCTCTTATTCATTTCTTTTCTAATTCTATTTTGGAAATGAATGAATGGTGTGACCTGCTTAGTGTCATTGTAATGACACTACTAGGTTTTATTTCATTTCCTTGCTGTAAAACCAAGATTAAAGAGGAACCCAGTCAATTAGGGAAAGAACAAAGCATATGCTTAAGAGAAAATCACTTAATCTGCACTCTGTAAGTCTGGAAAACTCTCCACCTTCCACCATGTCATGGGTCCAATCTTTGCTTAGAAAGACTGTAAAATTCCTGAGGATAAGCCTCAAACCCAAACAAAAGCCTGCACATTTCTGCTGGATCAGACCTTCCTGGCTTCAGGAAAGTCCGGAGAGGGTTTTTTCTTTAGAGAGATTCACACTGAAAGCCAGAATTCTTGCCTTCATTGCTGGTACCCCGAGTTCCCTTTCTCCCTTTGTAACATTACAAGTAAAGTATTCCCTTAAGGACAGGCCATTTAATGCTTTCCATCACTTTCCATCCCTGTGGAACTCTGTTCTCTGATGCCCAGGTGTATAAATAGTACAGAAAATGAGGTTAGTGAAGAATTCTGCTGATGAAATTAAAGAAAGAAAAAACATCCAGCTTATTTTTTTTTCCTAGCCCTGGTGCTGCTGGGGGCCTCAGAGCAATATGAGGCAACAGAAATAAATGTATTTTAGTCTTCTACAGGAGAAGATACAACTCTCCAAGAACACAGGGGCAGGATGTAACAGGCATCTGAATTTTTAAAAGTACAAGAACAATTTCATTTTCTCTTCTTTACACACTGTCATGAGCAAGCTCAGCCTTTCAACAAGAGCATCCATCTTTCCTGGGAAATCGAGAGCAACCCCTGCTTTGCACAAAACAGAGGAAAGTGCTGTTTTCTCAGTTGTAGCATTTGGGATCCAGGGCTGAGCTCTGCAAATCTGATGGAAATAGTTGTGCTCACACCTCACTGAGAGTTTGCACAGTTGCATTTCAACACCTCCCTGTAATTTTATCCCAAAGGCAATCCACCTGTCCCAGCTCTCCCAGCAAATCCAGGTATCCCAGCTCTCCCAGGTCTCCCAGTTCTCCGTGCTCTGCTGGGATTGTACAGAGTGAGCAGCTTTCCATGACCCCTTTCTCCTTGTTTCATTCCAGTGTCTCCCAAGATATTCCGCATCTCCGGTGACATCAATGTGAACGAGGGCAGCAACGTGACCCTGGTGTGTCTGGCCACAGGGAAGCCGGAGCCTTCCATCTCCTGGAGGCACATCTCCCCGTCTGGTGAGTGTGGAGCTGCCACCCTAGCAGGGTTGGTGTTTTGGGGGGTCACAAATGGGATGAGTGGCAGCATCTCTGCCTTAAAAAGTGCATGTCTAATGGGACCTTTAGAAAATAAGCTTC
The DNA here is from genome assembly GCF_003031625.1 of Empidonax traillii. NCBI lineage: Eukaryota > Metazoa > Chordata > Aves > Passeriformes > Tyrannidae > Empidonax > Empidonax traillii. The sequence continues at coordinate 328,147 of NW_020955502.1, forward strand.
TTCAGATTTTGGGTGAGATCAGGGAAAACTGGGATACTACTTTAACACACAAATGAAGACATAAGGGCACCTTAAATATGAGTAAGTATGTTTTAACAGGCTGCAGCCATGGATCGTACAATTCCAATTAAAAATCAAGCAAGGACATAATCAGGAAGACACAGGACTCCCTAGAAATGGGCATGAAAGTTAAACACATGAACACATCATGCAATAGATTTAATTTACTGTCATTTATTTTACTGTAACTACAGATGCAGGGTGGGATTTTTGGGGTGTCCTGTGCAGAGCCTGGAGTTAGACTCAGTGATCCTCGTGGGTCCCTTCCAATTCAGGATATTCTAGGATTCTATACCATTGAGTCATTACTCCTTGATGCAGCACACCTTATCAGAATGGTTTTAATGAATGAAGCAAATGATACTTAGGAATAATTTCAAACAAAATACGTTATGAGGAATTAAAAGTATAAATGGAAATATCAGATTTATACTTTTTCCTGTCTCTGGAAATTAGGATGGATTTGGTCTTCCTGGGAGGAGCTGCTCCTTACTCCCAGCTGGCTTGACTGGCATTGCACTGGTTCTTTTGCAGGGACTCTACAGTCATGATTGATTTTGCAATGAAAGGCTTTCTTTGCTCCCACAACTTTTATAAAATCCATGTAATTGCAGGAAAGGAGGCTTTCATGGACTGTCACAGCCTCTCATAATCCTGAGGAACAGTTTGCTTTACAAAGCAAGATCTGGGAAAAAAACCCTCACTTTTGACCTTTAAGACAATGACAGTGAATTTGGCTTGAAGTGTCCATCAAGGGACCCGAGGAAAAATTCAGTTGTAGCAGAAAATGGATTTTAACTAAATGTCAAATAAAATTTTATTAGAAACTGTGGTGATACTTTAGAGTAATAGCTTAAAGCATTGAGTGGCTGCAGAAAGGAGCTCTTATAATGTTCCTGGAGAGGGATAAAGCAGAAAAGGAGAATTAGTGCACTCGGGCTGCAGAAGGGGATGAGCAATAGGCAGAGTTTCCTCATCTTGAATTCAGGCAAAATGAAGATGTGGTACCTGGGGACATGGGTGAGTGGTGGCCTTGGCAATGCTGGGGCAAAGGTTGGACTCAATGAGCTGACAGGGTTTTTGAACCTCAGTGACTCCATAAAAATTAATGCAGATAATCAGAAGGGATTCCAGTGAGCCCCTGGCTCTGTATCTTAACCAAAGGACTGGGAATGATGAAAGGTGTGCTCATCCATTACCACAGTGAAAACTGAAAATTGAATTTGAGGCAGACATTCTTGGAAGATCTTGTGGAATGAGAAGAGACAGTAGGGGTGCTCAGAGTGTTCCTGCCAAGTACCCAGCAGAGCAAATTGTGGGTACACAGGAGATGTTTCCATAGGAGCTGTTCCCACTGCTTAAGGTCCAAGGGCAAGCTGGTATAGCTTCTCTTTGGTTTCCCTTTTAGGTGTCAAATTCTTGCTTCACTTTACCTTCTCTCCCTTTCTTGGAAGTGGATATGAATAGAATCCCAGAATCTCAGACTGATTTGGGTTGAAAGGACCTTAAAGCTCATCCAATCCCACCCCTGCCACAGGCAGGAACACCTTCCACTATCCCAGGTTGCTCCAAGCCCCATCCAACCTGGCCTTGGACACTTCCAGGGATGGGGCAGCCACAGCTTCTCTGGGCAACCTATGCCAGGGCCTCACCACCCTCACAGCCAAGAAATTATTCCCAATCTCTAATCTAAATCGCTCCTCTTTTAGTTTATAGTGCCCATGGGAGACAAAACAGAGGCAAAATTACCACAGACTAGACAGGGATGTCTCTGAGGGGTGGGAGAGTTCCTGGGCTGACATGGCATGGCAAGACAGGCCAGGCAGAGGTGCCCTGACGAGCCTCAGTGCTGAGGTCTGGCAAATTTATTGCAGATGCCATGTCACAGGCCTGCATCCCCACAAACCCTCCTTTTCCAAGTGGTGGGCACCAAGGGGGAGCACTGGGACATGGCACTCAGTGCTCTGCTCTGGATGACAAAGTGGGAATTGGTCACATGTTGGACTTGATGGCCTTGGAGCTCTTTTCCAACCTCTGGGATTCTGGGATTCTGTGCCTTGGGACGTGCCTTGGGTGTCCCCTGCTTGATTAACGGACACAGCTTGGTCTGGAATGGGAGAACGAACACAGGATCCAAATAACTTCTTGCTCAAAAATCTTGTAAAACATGATGGAAGCAAAGGTACAATTTCCAGCACATGTTCTGCTAGTGCAACAAATAAAGAAGACTTTTTCCATTCCAGTAACACTCCTATGCTCAGGTGCGTGTTCTGTGTGCAGACAGTTACAAATGGCTCTCACAGCTCAGGGAACATCAGCCTGGCAAATATAAAACCTGGATTTACTAGAAAAGAAAATGCAAGAGAGTTGCAAACACCAGGTCTCTGTAATGGTTTATATTCTGTCTGCAGCACCTCGCCTCTCTCTAAACATCAGCTTCATCTGCACTTTCTAATTTCTCCCAGTTTTCCCCTGTAATTCCCAGTGGCACTAATGAGGCTCGCAGGGAAGCGTTGTATCTCGAATCCAGCACTAAATTATATTAACCAAGCATATTTAGAATATTCTCAAATTGTTTGTCAAAGCTGCTGCTAAAAGATAAGGAACTGAAATCTCTGAATACAAATGACTCAATGTAGACTAATTCCAGGGTATGATCATGATTTACATCAACGCAGCCTTGACTTGCAGGAGGTCGGATTCAATTTTTTTGAACATGAGATAAATTGAACCTTTCGTAGGAATAAAAATAAAATACATTTTGAGGTGATTTTTAAGCTCAGTCTGTAAATCATTGGCCTGGAATCTTTATTGTGCATGTTTAACTTGCAGTCATTATGTAAATGCTTTCATTATATAAATATTCATTACACGGCCCCATTATGTAAATGCAGCAAATCTCCACACTCAGCGGAACGCTCAGGCTGCAGTTTGTAATCTGGAAATCTGTATTGTTGAAATGTCACCCGAATAAATTGCAGGTATTACTTATTTTGTTCTGACATTTCAGAGCAAAGTGCATCATCGATAGTTTAAGAATGAAACCAGAATGTTAAAGAATTCAGGTCTGACACAACTCCAGCTTTAGCACTTGTATGTCCAATATGTGTGTGGGGGTTACACTGAGGGTTTGGCAAAGCTCTGTCAGCAGCAAAACCAGCAAAAGACATTCAGAAGACTTTTGATAAAATGCTTCTGCATTCCATAATTCAGGGGCTATTATGTCAAAATTCTTTTCCACTTTGTTTTTGACAAAAGTTTCCAAAGGAGAGGTTCCCCAGCCACAGAGGGATTGGGATACTTAGAGAGTGCAGTGAAAGGACAAGGGGAACAGCTTTAGGCTGAAGGAGGGGAGACTTAGAGGGGATACTGGGAAGGAATTCTTGGTTGTGAGTGTGGTGAGGCCCTGGCACAGGTTGCCCAGAGAAGCTGTATCTGCCCTATCCCTGGAAGTGTCTGTGGCCGTGTTGTATGGGGCTTAGAGCAACCTGGGATAGTGGAAGGTGTCCCTGCCCATGGCAGGGGGTGGAACAAGATGGGCTGTAGGGTCCCTTCCAACCCAAACCAGTCTGGGATTCTGTGATCCCTGGTTACTTTCAGTTCCATATTTTCCAGTTCTTCCCTGCTCTCTTGCTTCTTTTCTCACACTTATATCTCCATTGTTCCCAGTCCACCTTTCAGTTATTTTCCCAAACAGGATGATGAACTGGATGCCTGGATGCATTTGGAAGAACAGATTCTCAGAAACTGGGAATTTAGCTGAATAAACAGAGATCTTCCCATGTCGAGTGGAAGGCAGATCCCAGCACCAGGACACACATTGTTCATTCTGTCCTGGTTCCAGGGAATCATGACACAGAAACATTTCCAATATAACCCAACAAACCCCCCAAAACCCTGTAAGAACTGTTTAGCATGAGCAAAATAACAGATTTTTCACCAACACTGAGGAAAACAGTGGTAGTGCTCACAGAAATTAGGCTGAATTTAGATTTGAACACATTTACATGATGGCTCCTCTCCATCCTCTCCCTCTCCCTTTCCCTCTTGCATTTGCTACATGTGCAGGATGTGATAGGACTGAAGGCACTCTAATGCCCCTCCCACTGCTCCTGGACAGCCCTAGAGCTGTGGAGATATATTGCATTAATGTATCATCAGAGCCTGACCATGTATTAGTGCAATTCATCTTCTGAGCTCTTCAATTACTGCGCTGGGCTGGTGGGGAAGGAGCCTGGGAGCCGATTCCATTGTGGACAAAAGGCACTACCAGTCCCTGGGCAGCAGGACCCTTCCCCAATCCCACTGCTGCACAACACTCAGGTCCTTCTATGAGGGAGAGGCAAAGAGAGTTTTTAAAAACTCTCCCTAAATGCTGGGAAACAAACAAAGCTTGACGTGAGCCAGCCAGTGTCAAAGATTCTGTTCCACTTGCCCTTCTGCTGCAGAGCCGCCACCTCTCAGATGTGTCCACACGTGATGGAAATGAGAAGTGCTTTGTTCAAGTGCAAGTACTTCAAACTTGGATTTTCAGGCTGAAAATACTTAACTGACATGGATTATTATCAGATTCCAAGGGCTTTGTGTGTGTACAAACGGTGAAAGCTTTTAAAATGCTCCATCTCTCACTTAAAAATAGGTTTAGAAGTGAAAGCTTTAGAAACGTGAGTTTCTATCTTGTTTCTTTTTTGTTGTTTCTTTTTATCTTGTTTCTTTTTTCTTACTAAATTCTAAACATGGATCAGATATTGCTGGTGAGGTCATTTCACACCAGTTTCCCTGCATGCCAATGTAACTGTGCACTGTGTAATTTGTGATCAGTGAGAATCTGGTCTCCTCCAGCCTCTCCTTGGCTGCTTGACCAATCCCCACTTTGTCACCCAGAGCAGAGCACTGAGTGCCATGTTCCAGTGCTCCCCCTTGGTGTCCACCACTTGGAAAAGGAGGGTTTGCTCACACTGAAGCTGCTCTCAGCACCAACCATGTCATGTGAAGGATTTTGCTGTCAAACTGCATTTCCCAACTTTGCAATTCCAAGTTCAGTTAGCAGTGTGTCAAACATCCTGGCAATCCTGATGGCTGGAAGGACCTCTTTCCTCAAGCTGCTTTGTCCCAGATAGCTCAAACCTAGTGATTATTTTCTCCTGGTTCACCAAATCCTGGAATGGTTTGGGTTGGAGGGAACCTTAAAGCTCATCTCCTTCCAAACCCCCGTGCCATGGGCAGGGTCACCTTCCGCTATCCCAAGTTGCTCCAAGCCCCGTCCAGCCTGGCCTTGGACACTTCCAGGGATGGGGCAACCACAGCTTCTCTGGGCAACCTATGCCAGGGCCCCACCTTCAGTGGGAAGAATTTCTTCCTCATATCCAATCTAAACCTAGTCTCTGCCAGTTTGAAGCCATTCCTTGTCTTGTCACTCCAGACTCTTGTAAATAGAATGGTTCAACTTGAAAAGGACCTTAAAGATTATCTTATTCCAACCCTGCTGTTCCCGGTCACTGTGTCAGCTGCTTGGGAACAGCCTAAAGGCAGTGAGGGGCTTTCTAACATGGAACTTTCCTTTCATCAAGGTGGCATCCTGCAGGAGATGATCCTTTGGGGCTGGAGCCAAAGGGCTCACAGGCCAGGGGATGAAGTGGGATCCTGCCCCACTGAAGAAAATGCCACCCAGTCACCTTCCTAAAGGGAGGAGATTTATTGCTGCATCAAGTCCAAAGCAAAGCCGGTTCCCTTTAGGTGCCTGAACAGCAGAATGTGAAATGATTCAGTGATTTGACCTGATGAGCACTGACAGAGCTACGCCTCCCTTGTGCCATCATTACTCATCTCACGGGGAACAGCTCCATCCCAGCGCTGGCGCAGTGCTCCCAGGTCAGGTGAAGCATTACCGGCCTGAGAAGAAACATCTGTTCCCGCAACTGAGCTGTAAGTGTTTGGAGATGAGCCAGGGAATCTTCAGTGACAGACCAAGGCAGGGAGGATCAGCAAAGGGCTAAGACTGTCCCAGACCAGGGAGGGTTTACCTGTGCCATGGGAGAGGGGCCAGGCAGGAGAAGCCTGCCCAGAACTGTCAGCTCTGCTGCCAGTCACGCACCCCTGGAATCTGCCAGCGTTCTCCAGGATGACTTTGGGAGGAGGAAGGACAGGGATGTGCTCTCCAGAGAAACCTGCTCGTGGCCTCTTGGCTGTGTGTTGTACATGTTGGCGCCAGGTGGTTTCAGACAACCTGGACCTTCCAGCCTGGGTTGGGAGAAGCCTTAAAGCCCATCTCATTCCACCCACAGTTTCTCTGCCACAACCTGTGCCAGGGCCTCACCACCCTCACAGCCAAGAATTCTATCCCAATATCCCATCTAACACTGCCCTCTGGCAGTGGGAAGCCATTCCCGCTTGTCCTGTCCCAGGTTCCTGCAGAAATGCCTCAATGGTTTCACTGGTTTCACAGGAATGCCTCAATGCCAGCACATTCCCCTGACAAAGATCAGGTTAATTTAGAGCTCAGATTCCTTGGGGCTTTACCAAGCCTTTGTGTCTGCCCCTGGATGACTTTATAGGGAATATCCCTCCTTTTCCTGCCTTGTTGTAAACTCCTCATTCTGTGCCCTTTGTGGAAGCAGCTCGAGGTTTCCTGCTCTATGGTGGGTGCTTTACACAAAACCATAGCTTTGGATTTTTATCATGAACAGGGATTCCTGCTTCTCCCAGCCATCAGTGCTGCACAGGACCCCCAGGCATCAGGGAATCTCCCAGCCTGGAGACTTGGCACAGTGCCCTGTTAACACCAAAGGCACAGCACCAGGGCTTGGGCTGGGGCAGCACCTCCCACCACTCTCCCCTGCCCAAGTGCTCCCTTGGTTTCATCCTGGGCATGGATGGGCATGTTCCTGGAAAACACCTAAAACCTGCATCCCCTGGGACTCATGCTGAGGGGGCACTCAGGGTGTTCTATCAGGCCTTACAAGAGGAACAGTGACAGTGCAGTGAATTTTCCCCTGGACCACCGGGGGCTCTCCCCGGGCAGATGGAGCTCGTTAGCCCATAAGGCAATCCATCTACGTCCTGAGGACCTCACTGCCACCGTCCAAGCGTGCTTGGCCCCGGCAGATGAACCTCAGGATTAAAGGGTGGGCTCAGTTCCGCGCACACTGTGTCTCACCTAAAAAATCCAATGCGCAGGCTGGAAGGTGGAAAGACCTTCCCCGGTTCTTCGTTCGCGAAGAGACTGGCCATTTTACAAGAGGAACATGATGAGCATGGGGCAGCTGAACATGCCAGCGATGGGCACGTGGGAATTGTAGAGGGGGCTCGGGCCATCTTACAACTCCTCAGGGACTTAAAGATTTGTGATTAATATTTTATAGGCATTTAATGGCCTGGCTCGTGATCCTGGAGGGCCATTTCTCAGTTGATAAAGGCTTGGCATGTCAGTAAATCAATGGTTCCCTCATATCAAACACAGGGCTGGCAGCTTCCCAAGAGCTCCAGGGGAACAGTGTGGAGCTCTGCACAGAGTAATGAGGGATTAATTAACAGTTTAGAGACAGCACAGCAAATACAGAACCCAGGATAAACTGCTGGGTGGGTTTCTTCCCTTTGCCTTTGGACAAGCAATAAAGTTACTTCCAAAATCACAGGTCTCCCTTAAAAATGATGGCACCTTCTGGTTTTAGGTTATGGGAATTTTGGCCTTTTCTTTTTTAACGAGACTTGTAAGTACCATTCTTGGGAGATTTAGCATTAGGATCCAGTTTAATGACATTTAGTACCACGAGCCATTACTCGGGTGAGGTGGCATTGCACTGTGGTCAGGATGTTTCTGAGGAAGACTCAGAAAAATGTCATTTTAATCAGGACTATTTCAGAAGTTTGAGCATCCCTGCAAGAACGATTAGGGTATTCCCAGGAATCCTCAGATCTTCTTAAAACCTTTTAAAAAAATATGCTCGTTAAAATACAGTTGTTAGATGAATACTCAATTTTAGATGGCCAGATAATTAGGGCTTTGTGAAGGAGCTGAGAAAGAGGAGCACAATCACAATTTGGTGAAATACAAACTAAAACTGTCCAAAATCATTGCACAGAAAAAAAGTATGAATATTTTTTGACAATTTTATAACAAATGGAAAGTGTTTTTTACTTTTCAATAAAAGTAGATGAACTCATTAATAACTCATAAAATGCAATGAGAATGAGAATTTTAATACAGGCTAAGCTTATTCCCACAGATATTAGTTCATTTTTATGTGAGAAATACTGCACTTTTGAGTGAGCAGTGTGTGACTCCCAGGAGATATTTCAGTGAAACAAAGTCTTTAATGTTTAGAACCAAACCAACTTTTCACCTGCTTTTTACTTCCTTTGTACAACATCCCTCATGTTTTTTTGGGAGATCCTGGTCTTTTGAACCAAGTGTGCCAAATCTGGGGCTTGCACAAAGTTTTCAGGGAAACATAACAGATAATCTTTAAAATGAATCAAGATGCTCCTGTTTTCTCTCTGGGGACATCTCCTCCTCCTTCATGTTCAGCTGGAATTTTCTGGGCATCAGTTTCTGCCCGTTGCTTCTTCTGCTATCACTTGATACCATAAGTGTTTGTCGTGGTCATTCCAACCATACCTGCAGTTCCTCCTGCTTTAAGTCCCATAATCATTTCTTCTGGGCATTTTTATTAATAAATCATATTTTAAACATACTAATAATGCTTTTTAAAATGTACATTTTACCAAAAAAAAAAAGGTGTAGCTTTTGAGGGATACGAAACAATGTGGGAAAAAAAGTTATTAGTGATTCATTTAGCTTTAGTTATGCTTTCAGTTTCAGCAAACTGCCAACAGAAGAGTTGTGTCAAATGGGAGGGGTCAACAAATGTATTTGAGCCAAACAGATAATCAGTACCTAAATAGTAGGTCATCATTTGCAGAATATAATTTTGATATAGAAAGAGGAGGAAGGAATATTATAAAACTGTCAGACCACCTGAGACCACAGTCCTTTACCCCAGGATGACATCCATGTGGTCCTATCAAGACTCCCTCCTACCCCATCCTACCTGCTCCCCATTCCTCCTGTTCCTCATCCCTCCTGCTCCCTATTCCCAGAGCGTCCTTAGCCTCCAGCTGACTGACAGACCAAGGCTATTCCAAAAGCCACTGTAGGCATTGCCTTTATTGGGAATAATTAGCCCCTTCCCAAGAGCCAAATACCCACATTACTCCTATGAATTATAAAGAGCTCAGGTGAGATTTAATCATGTAGCTTTCTTATTAAAAAGATCATTACCCAGTTCTTCCTTATACAGTTTTAATTTACTCTTTTTTAATTTTCTGCGGTCACCACAGGGTTTTGAACAGATCTGCAAAGATCAGAGTGAGGTCTGATATACAGGAACATCAATATCCATATATAACATGCAGGTCAAACCTATCTCAGGAGGGGTTATTTTTTTCTTCCAAAGTAACATCTGCTTTACTGGATCTTAAATTCACAGAATCCCAGGCTGCTTTGGGTTGGAAGGGACCTCAAAGCCCATCCAGTTCCACCCCTTGCCATGGGCAGGGACACTTTCCACTATCCCAGGTTGCTCTAAGCCCTGTCCAACCAGGCCTTGAACTCTTCCAGGGATGGCACAGCCACAGCCTCTCTGGGCAGCATCAGATATTAAAATGGAGCTGGTTCTTCTTTACATTAATTCTCAGCTGCTGAGAGGGAAAGGTCAGTCCATATCCTGGAGTATGAGCCAACCATGTGTTCCTTGGCATGAAGTCAGCAAAGAAAGGAATTAAACTTGCTCCAAGCCATACTAAGTCCATGATTTCAGACTCTAGTGCAGCCTGGCAGTGGCTCTGTACAGGGGCAAAATCTGGTATAACCATAGAGAATGGGGAAAACTGAGATGATTCCTCTTGTAGGAGCAGTTCTACCTTCTCCACACCACATCTCTGGATAACTGGCTGAGATTTACATTGCCCACGCTGGGAGAACACACTGCTCTCCAAACACCAGCCTCTGAACCCCCTTCAACCCCTGGAACTTTCAACTTTGTCATTCTGTGTGCCCACGTCTTGTCTTTTATCTCCTTACAAAATTGTTCCACCTGTTTTACAGTTCATAAACTGGAACTATATTGTAGTTATATAATATCCTAGTGAATAAGGAAAAAATAAAAATAAATCCCCCTTGGTTCAGCTGAAGTCCTCAGCCATTTTTGGAGCTTCTCTGGACTTGCACCAGATTTTTCTTTGGGCTGACTCATATTTAACACAGGGGAGGCAAGTACTGCCCTTGCAGAACTCCTCCATCCAAGCCTGTGAGAAAGTGTCCATATGGCCATGTGTGTGTGTGCTGCACCTGTGCCAGAACCCACAGGTGTGGTGAGAGAACACGGATTTAATCCTGTGCTCTCCTGAGGAATATTTATCAGACGTCAGATCACACGTCAGTGGCAGAAAATAGACATTCAAGCTTAGTTTCACAACCGTTTCCCTTCCTGGAGAAGTCTGGTCTCCTCACCTGTGCTGTCCAGACCTGTTTACTAAGGTATCTGTATATGTATCAATAATCTAGTTAAGAGATCTTCTGAAAATCCCATCAGGAATGGCCTTGGATGTGAGGCACCCTCATGTTTATGTTCCTTTTACTTCAACCAATGTTTTTTTCTTATCTTTGATCAAAGTTCTTGGCTGACATGACCTCAGGCTGAGGGACTGCTGCTAATGAACCTTCAGATTTCCTTTTCTCAAATACAAATCCTGAGGAGTATTTTGGCTTGATGGCCAGATAAGGCAGCCAGAAGTATTTCCAATCTCTTGATAAGTCTATAAAATGTTTGTGGGCTGCAGAAGAGCAGAGTAAGGATTGGTTACCCAGGACTGTGAGAGATCATAGGAAAAAACAGTGAGAAAACTGAGTTGTCTCCTGAAACTCATCTTCTTTCCCCAATGTCTTCATCCACAGTTTATTCTCCTACTGCTTATGGATCTCCTTGCCTCAGCTGGATGTTCACGTGATGCAGCATAAATACACTTACATATACTTATGCACAGATCCCTCCCGCAGCTCAATACACGTGCTCTCACATGATCCACGTGCTCCCACACAGCCATGGGAGATCTCTGGAACTAAGAATACGCTGAGGAAGGGGCGTCACAGGGCAGGCGAATTGGGGAAATGAAACAGGGTATCAGTGTATTCCTAAGAGTTTCATTTCTCATATTTACTAAGAGTTTACTTATGTGAGCTGGATATAACATTTTAGGGGACATGAGGGTTTTAAAATGCCTTAATTTGAAGATCTGGAATGTGTGTGTGTGAGTTGCACAAAATCCCAGATCTGCCCAGCACTATCAAAATACAGGAGCATTTGCTGCATAAATGAGAGTCAGAGCTCAGCATAAATCTGTATAAATACGGGGGTCATGGAAAGGGCTGATGTGCAGTTTTGGGAATCATTCTAACAGGAATGGTGATTTAAGTGGTGAGTGGCTTGTGAGGAATCTAAATCAATGAACTGGCTGGCAGATGGAGGGAGGGGATTCTACCCCTCTGCCCACTCAGGTGGGACCCACCTGCAGAGCTGCCTCCAACTCTGGGGTCCCAGCACAGGAGGGACGTTGAGCTGTTGGAGCGAGTCCAGAGGAGGTATCAAGATGATCAGAGGGATGGAGCAGCTCTGCTGTGAGTGAAGGCTGAGAGAATTGGGATTGTTCAACCTGGAGAACAGAAGGCTTCAGGGTGACCTAAGTGGGGCCTTCCAGGACCTGAAGGAGTTACAACAAAGATGGAGAGAGACTATTTACAAGGGCCTGGAGTGGCTTTAAACTGCCAGAGTGCAGGATTAGATGGGATTCCTCCCTGTGAGAGTGGGGAGGCCCTGGCACAGGTTGCCCAGAAAAGCCCCATCCCTGGAAGTGTCCAGGGCCAGGTTGGCTGGAGCTCTGGGCAACCTGGTCTAGTGGAAGGTGTCCCTGCCCATGGCAGGAGAGATTGGAACTGGATGATCTTTAAGGTCCCTTCCAACTCAGGCCATTCTGTGGTGTGCTGACATTTAACCAGAAGTTTAGAGCAGAGAATGTTTGGTTTTACCTCACCCCCAAAACACAATTACCTTTAAATAAAATTCCAAGTAGTTGGAGATGTATTTTGTTTCTTTTTCTCCAAATTTATATTGGATATTGGGATGGAATACATCATAAGTTTATCTCAGGGTTCAGTGTACTGGGCTGCCCAGGCAGGTGGTGGAGTCACCATTCCTGGAGGCATCCAAGGAACAACTGGATGTGGCACTCAGTGCTCTGTGCTGGGTGATAAGGTGGGGATTGGGCACAGGTTGGACTCAATGGTCTGGAGGGCTTTTCCAATCTCTGTGATTCTGGGATGCTGTACAGTGTTTTGATGCCTACCATATATCCAGGGAAGCACTGACATTGGAGAGCATTACAATCACATCATTTTTAGTTATTTTTAACCTGACACAAGAGAGAATTTTGCATTTTATGTAATTTTCTTGGCGTTTGAACCAAAGCAGAATTGCTGGAAGGTCTTTCCTCTCTGTGGGCCAATGCCCTTGTTCAGAAGGGACTTTGCATCCTTCTCTGCTGTTCAAAGCAAGAGGAAATATAGTTTTCCTGGGAATTGCTTCAACTTGGCTGAAGCAGAGCAGGATGGGACCATGCTGGGAACAGCAACACCTGCTTTGTTTGGGGAAGGGGTTTTTTATTATTTATTCCTATGAACATGGAAGAGAAAAAAAACATGCAATTAAAAATCCTTATGCAATTCCTCATGTCCCATAAACTGTTTCACTGCCTGTTATGAATATTCACTTCAATTCACAATAATTTTCCTATTTCAGTCTTATCTTTCTACTTCCCACCACCAGTGCTCACTTGGGCTCCTCCCCGTGACAGACACAGTGTCATGTGCGTGTTAATGAGCTGCCGTGCTGAACGATGTGATAATTGATGTTCTGAACCTTGCACACTTTAAAACATTAATTCATGAGCAGATAAGCAAATTAATTCACCACTATGATGGACATGACATAACCAAGCTCCTGCTTGGTCCTCACTGCCCACTCTGGGTTTTTTTCAGTGCTCCACAAGCCACACAGTTATTAACAGTCAATTAAAGGCTTGTCTGGGTGGGAAAACACTTCCAGCAAGTCTTTTAAACCTTTAGACCTATAATTTCCAGCGTCTGTGGTCATGGCTGCTGTGATATACTGCGTTAAAATAATAATTATATTTAACATTTTTTTGTTTATTATGTGGTGGGTGCCTTGTGAGGAATCTGAACCAATTACTTGGCCATCACATGGGGAGCTCTTCTTAAAAGACATGGAAAGATGAACTTGAAAGCAGGGAGCAGTTTTCATCTGAGGGATATCAGAGCGTTCCCTGCAACGTGGGAACCACAGCAGGGAAACACTGGGAGGTACTGGGATTTCGGGAGCTCCAGAAATACCTGTATCTGCTGTGTCAAGTGGAGTTAAAGGAGCTCTTGAGTGGTGTCATTGACACTGGTCTCTGAAACAATCTATGAGTGCGTTACAGGGCACTGAAGTTTTACAGACACAAACATTCCCTTTGATTTCCTGTTGTTTCCCAGCAGACAGACCTTGGCCTATGCTCAGAAATGCTCACTCACACTGTCCTTATTTCTGTGTAACAAGGCAAACACTGGGGATCCCCTTTCCTAGGTTTGGTTCCTTTGGGAAAGGAGAGCTCTTCATTAGTTTTTGACTAATATGATGAAATTTTTATTAGGGCACAACATGTAAGCACTGAGTGGGTGGTGAGCAAGCCTGGAAGAGCTTTTTCTCTGGAGGTAGGAGGTGTGATGACTCATTTTACACCTACTGACCCCATCACAGGTGATCAGCCACTGGTTCCCTCCAGGACATGCCTGGCTCTGGCAGCCCTGGGGGGTTCACCATCCAGCTTCATGCTCTGCTGGGTGATGTAACAAGGACAAATGGTCCCTGACCAGTGAAGGCAGCTGTGATGGGCAGCTGGGACAGATCAGCTGCTCCAGGAATTGCTCATGGTCCCTTCAGGAGTTGGGCTCTGCACAGGTGCAAACCACCAACCCCAATGGATGCTGAAGCTTTTAAGACAGGGATTTAAAGCACACCTAATTCCATGATCTCCAATGGGCAGGGCCACCTTTTGCTAGATCAGGTTGCTCCAGGCCCCTGGTCTTGGACACTTCCTGGGGCAGAGCAGCCACAGCTTCTCTCTTCTGTGAAGCCCATCAGGCGCAAATTACTCATGTGTATATAAACGTGTCTGAGCATCACTGTGGGGCAGGGACAGGAGAGAACCTTTGCTCAACTCCAGGAGCTTGAGGGGGTTTTCAGTTCACCTCAGAGCAGGGTTTCTGGGTGAAAGCTGCAGCAGCTCCTAGCTCCCCTTGGATGTGTGTTAACTCCTCTGAATGCTGGTCAGGTGTTGAAGCGTCCCATGTTTTGTGCTCAGCTTCCAGTAATTTCTTTCTCTCTGATTGTTTCATTTCAGCAAAGCCCTTTGAGAGCGGGCAGTACTTGGACATCTATGGAATTACAAGAGACCAGGCGGGGGAATACGAATGCAGCGCAGAAAATGATGTCTCAGTCCCAGATGTGAAAAAAGTAAAAGTCACAGTAAGCTGTAAGTCATGTTGCTTCTTATTCCCTAAATCCGATGGAGAAGCGGCGGCAAAGGAAAGTCTGGTGCAGTGGTGCAACTGTGGCAAAGGTGGCAAATGGTGGCAAAGGGAGCTGTGCTGTGTCATGGCTGGGTTGGTGTCACCAAGGAGATTGAGGTGCAAACCCTCCATTTTGAGTCATTATCTGAGTAGGTTCTGGTGGCTGACGATGTTGTTGGGCTGAAATTCCCTGATTTAACTTGCTGTGTTGTGCAATACAATGCAAGGAGATGAGAAACTCGAGTGATTGGATGAGGATCGGTCTCTAAGGAAGTTTGAAATATTCCCAGTAGAGACAGCAGGCTGTTCATGTGGTTGCTCTCTGAAGGAAGAAGTTTGCTGGCGCGTGGCTCTGCTGGGGGGATCCTGGGGATGGTGGGGGACACTAGGAGCCCCCAAGGCCACCTGGTACCTGTCCCTGCAGCCTGTCAGGTTGGACTGCCTGGGACTTCCACACCAAGATGTTCTCAGCTTGGAGCTGAATTTGGTTTAGCACTTGGTATGATGTGAAACATTCTTTTTCCCTCCAACATGTAAAAAAACTAGAGGAAAGAAAATGTGCATAATTTCTCTTGTTCATTCTAACAGTTAATATTGTTTGATTAAGTTCAATTATCCAGCTTGTCATTTGTAACAGTTTCTGGCTTTAGAATTGCTGTGGCAGCTTTATTGGTCACAAATGTCAGCATTGTGTCTCCCCCACAGGCACTGTCCTTGTTGATATGGGCAGCAAAGCCCCTTGTCCTCTGGTCACTTCTGGGGCCAGTTGTGACATCAGGGAATTCAGGGCTTGTTCATTCATGACCAGACTGTCCTCATTTATGTGACACCAGCACTCTTGTAGTTCGTGCTGTCCAGGGACATAGTGGATCAAGGCACTTACAGAACAGCTTGATGGTGCACTGGGATGCTGGGTGACGCTGCCCCAAGTTCTGTGCTGGCTGGTGGCACTGCCTGCAGGTCCTGAGGCTCAGCTGTGGGGATGTGATCGTCAGTCACAAGGACAGACTTGAACTGCTGAGCAGCTTGAGGAGTCTCTCTGAGTCCATCGATGTTATCACTGTTTCTTTGCCCTCACTGATGTGTTTCCACCTCTCTCAGCTTTGCTGCATTTCCAAAAACAGGCAGTGCTATAAAAAAACAGGGGCACTGTGGGAAGGAAAACCATAATGGATAGTGTCTGATGGAACAAGTGGCCTTTACTTTCTATGCAGTGAGTTACTACTGGAAGACTCTCAATAAGAGAACCTGTGCAAACATTTGCCCAGGCTTGCCCTGAGTGTTATGGGTGACACCTTCAGCAAACTGCTCCCCAAAATGGCTTTTGGCCATAACTCACAGTAGGGAGCAAAAAGATGGTGAGCTCAGCCTGGTTTTAGCAAAACAAATATTGCATCTGTGTTATTTCATATCATGGGGATTTCAATTAAGGTGAGACCAGCTGTCTCATGTTCAGAGAATGGGAGAAGCTGCTAAACCTGCTTGCTTTTGTATTTGGGTTTTTTTTAAGTAAGAAAAACATCACAGTGGATGTGATAAACTCACTGAGTTCTCCTTACATTCCAAGTAAAGATCTAGACATACGCAAGTCGTAGTTTGGATGAAAAGATCTTTTCCCTCCTTTGCACACCCTTATTGTCCGAGAGGAAACAGGTTCACTTGTGGTTCGTCTACATGTGTTTGATCTGGGTTTTAGGAGGGAAGGGAAAGGAAAGGGGGGGAGATTTGGGGGCTGAAGGTGTTGGGGAGTGAAGGATTTCAGGCTCCTTCGCTTTCCCCCCGTGCCCAAAAGCCCCGGGAAAATCTTCTGTCCACTTGATGGATGAAAGCATCAGCTTAGCTGACTAAAGCCGAAACTGCAGTTTCAATGCAACACACAGACAATGCCCTGGTTGGTGTGTGCCCTTTGCCCCAAATCGTGCCAGAGCTGGAACTATTCCTGACCTCACATCACTGTTTCCTTAACAGGGGTTTTGAGTCTTCCAGATGGCTTTGTGATGAGAACAATTGACTATTGACAGTGCCAGGAAGGTAAAGATGAGCAGTGATGGCTCATTCCTGCACCAGCCACCCCAGTGTCTCTGTGGGAGCAATGATTGTGCCCAGGGGTGCAGATGGGATGGGATTTGCTCTCCCTGGACTCACACTGGAGAGGTCCATCAAGGACTGTCTCCTGTGGAGGAACCCAGTGGTAGCAGGGGAAGGACTCCTCTCCCTGAGCAGCAGCAGAACAACAACTGACCATAACTCCCATTCCCCGATACCCTGCACCGCCAGGGGGGAACATGGAAGGAAGGAGGGGTGGGGGGAAGGTGTTTTTAAGACTTCTTTATTTCTCACTCTTTGGCTCTTATCCTCTTAGTAATAAATTTAAGGAATATCCCACTTTGAGTCTGTTTTGCCCATGAAGGTAATCAGTAACTGACCTCTCCCAGCTCTTATCTCAACTCATGAATCCTTTGCTGGTTTTTTTCTCTCCTCTGTCCAGTTGCAGAGGAGAGTGAGAAAGTGGCTTTAGTGGGTACCTGGCATCTGGCCAGGATCAACCCACTATACTAAAGAAGGAGGGAACAGGGATAAAGTGGAAGCCATGTAGAAATAGGATGTGGCTACAGCATGAAGCAGTTTGTACAGAGTGATCAGCTGATTGCTGACACAGCCCTGGATGGGTTTTAGTGTCCCCCAGCCAGCTGAGCCCTGCTGCTGATCCTCGTCCATCCCAATCAGGCAGAAAAACAGCTTGTTGCAGCTGGGAGAGGGTTGTGCCAGGGATGGGGGTGCTGTCAGAGCTCAAGTGCCATGATCAGCCCCGTGGGCACATTGTTCTAGGCAGGTAGGACATGATGGGGTGACTTTCTCTGCCCAGGACAGCCTGGGTGGGCAGCCCTGTTCAGTGGGAATGCTGTGCCTGCCACCAAACCAGTGGAATGACGCTCTTTTGCTGCTGAGCTGGCCTGGCAGGACATCTATGAAAGCCAGGTGTTTTGTTTAGGAGAGTTGTGCTTTGCCTACTGGTAACTATTTGTAAGAAATTTATATCAAATTTATTTTCATGTTTAAATCTGCAAAGTTCTTAAAAAAAGAAATATAAAAGAGAGGAAGCCTTTAGCACCTCTGATTGTCCTGGCTGGGCAGTTTCCTTTGTCAAATGTCCTTCCATCCTGTTTCTTCTTTAGAGGTACCTGTTCATTTCTCTGACAAACTGAGAAGAGCACTGCTTTCTCCCTCCACATCCCCCCAAAAATTCCGTTCTTTTCCTTGATGCTTGGGGACATGGGTTAATGGTGGCCTTGGCACTGCTGGGAGATGGTTCGACTTGATGCTCTTAGAGAGCTTTTCCAATCTAAACTATTCTGTGATTTTTCTCTGCTGCAGCTCTTACCCACTCCAGTGTCATTCCATGATTGTGTTCCTGGTGCAGGGATGTTCTGCCCATCTTCCGGGTCCCTCCATGTGCTTTGAATTCCATTTACTCATGACTCAGTTCCTTGGTGGGCAACACTTAAACTGTGACCAATACACCCAACTCTCCTCCTTAGTCTCACAGGGATCCTGGAATTTCACAAATGTCCACCACTTTTCCCACCTGGAGTGCTTATGATAGAGAATACTCTTGGAAGTAACATGTGTGGCTTATGCTCCAAATCAGAACAGGTTGGAGCAGCCTGGTCTAGTGGAAGCGTCCCTGCCCAAGGCACGGTGTGGGACAAGATGGTCCATTCCAGCCCAAACCAGTCTGGGATTCCATGATTCCTGCTTTTGCAACCTGAATGACGTGATGGGGTCTGGACAGTCATGTTCTGCAGAAGCATCACTTCATCTCAGAGTGTGGGTGATCCCTGTTCCATCTCTGTGTTCCCCCACTGTGTCTCATGCCATGTCCTGCTACACCTCCCTCTTACCCCCCAGCACATGGAGCCAGGTTTGTGTGAATGTTGTTACTTAACTGCCTCTGACAACTTTCCATACATTTCCCTGTTGTTAAAGGGAATGTTCTCTCCCGTAGACCTGATAACTGGGAATAAATCAAGGCTTTATTGTGCCCAGTTAATAGAATGTATCAATGAGCCCAGAGTGGTTCCCGTGGATAGAAGCATAATTCCGAACACGGATATTCATCGATACAGCGGGTGTTCAGTCACCCGAGCGTGGACAAGAAAATTACCAGGTTTAAATTACTTTCTGAAATTCAAGTTCCTTGGCTGGGCAGCTTCCTACCCTACATAAACAATGAGCTCAGGCACACATGTTATAGCTCTAATGACTTTACAGGAGTTTTTCATTATACTGCTTGATATTGCATAATCTACATTCTCTACTTGATTTATGTCTGTCCCCCCTAATTTCCCTTTGAGAAACGGTGGCCTGAGGTTATGCCTGAATTCTGAGAGGACGGGGCGGGGAAGGAGAGGAGAAAAGCCATTGAAGCTGCTGGCTGATGACGAAGGAATATGGTACCAAATCAAGTTCAAATAGATAAGATGTGATCCAATTTCATTGCTCCAGTAAATCCTATTAGCATTTTCCATTACATTTTGTAAGGCAAATACTGATTTATAGATTATAATATTGAACCCTGCTTTGAATGAACGAGTGCCTGGATTTAATATGTCATCTGAAAACTGGTCTGAAATTCTCCATGTGCTACTGTCACTCCACTGATTCTCTTCTGCTCTATTAGTGTCATGCTTAAAAATATTGAAGGCAGCTGCTAAGTCCTGGAATTTCCAGAAGAGCTGAGGCCATGCTGAGAGACTGAAGGATGGAATATGTGCATTAGGAAACTGGCATTTATTTTAATCCATTTAAAACTCTCAGCTATCTAAATAAATAGCAAATGTGGGTTTTAAAGTGGAGTGGTATTGCAGGATTCCCTTTCTTTTAAGATAATTTATGCTAAGGGTTGGCTTTCCTGTAGTTCTTCTTTAGACAGCTGTTAGAGCTGCATCTTTCATTAGAGTACTTGTGC
This sequence comes from Empidonax traillii, assembly GCF_003031625.1. Classification (NCBI taxonomy): domain Eukaryota; kingdom Metazoa; phylum Chordata; class Aves; order Passeriformes; family Tyrannidae; genus Empidonax; species Empidonax traillii. The sequence goes on from NW_020955502.1 coordinate 347,859, forward strand.
TGAGGGAGCCCAGCTGGTGCTGGGAACACCTGAGAGCTCTGGACCTGTTGGGTCTGTTGGTTTGGATCCCTTGGGGCATTCTTGGCATATCTTCATTTTGGGGCAGAATTCCCAAGCAGTTTTTTGCCGTGAGTTGCTTCAAAGGAAATAATGTCTCCTGCAGCCTAGGTTCAACCTGCAGCAGTTCTCCTGCCTCCCATGTGCCATGAAGAGAAAGCTCATGTGAAACATTTTGCAGGCAGTAAGTACAAAGAATAAAAAGAAAACTCAAAATATTCCAGATATTGAGCTTTGTCTGCTTGCAGCAGCATCTCTTTGCATGGGTACTTTCCATTAGGCCTTGAAGATATTGAGAAAAGGAATTGGAATTGGATATATGGTATGATAACCTGTATTAACCTTGTGAGCTGTGCCGCTGAATCCACAGTCCCAGTAGGTATTTGCCCAGTCCCTCCATAAGGCACCTCCAGCAATGGCAGCAAACTCTCCTCAGTCACAGTCCTCAACTGGACATTTGTCACAATGTCTAATGTGACTTTGTCTCGCAGAATCACAGCCCCATTCCTCACCTGTCCCCTGGGGAATGGAGATGAGTCTCTCCTTCAGTCTATTCTCAGACAGTGAATCTGTGCCCCCCTTGTTCACCTTCCTGTGTTCACCACGTCTTTAAATCTTGAACTAACATACCAGGTAAGGTGTTGTGTTGCCAAGGATGGGGAAGAATTATTTTTGCTGCCTGTTTGTATGGCCTCAAGCTGTGCTAGGGGAGGTTCAGGTTGGACCTCAGGAGGAATTTCTTCTTGGAACGGTTGGTCAGATGTTGGAAGGGGCTGCCTGGGGAGGTGGGGGTGTCCCCATCCCTGCAAGTTTCCAAGGAATGACTGGATGTGGCAGTCAGCATTCTGGGCTGGGTGACAAGGTGGGGATTGGGCATAGGTTGGACTCGATGGTCTGGGAGGGCTTTTCCAACCTCAGCGATTCTGTGATTCCGTATACTTGGCTCTAGGCACTTGTCTTCCCTGTGACAGCAGGACCCTTGGGGGGAAGGGGTTTAGCCCCAGCAGCGCCAGTCACCCTCTGCAGAATGTCCATCTCACCACCTCACTGGATTCATGGGTGTTTAACTCGTTCCTGTTCGGTTTTGTCCAGTTTTCAGACCACTTGTTCAATTTATCTGGGTTATTTCAGGGTTCTCATCTCTGTTAATGATGATGTTAACAAACCCACTGCCTCCTCCAGCAGCAGGCCCAGGACTGGTGCCCAGCTGAGCAGATGGGACAGCAGAGCCCTGAGCACAGTTTTACAGACAAAGAGTCCTCACCTAAGGCAGCTTTCAGCCAAGCCCAGCTTGTTTGTGCATGGGAGATGTGGTCAAACAGCATCTGCTGCCGTTCCCTGCTCCGGGCAGGATCTGCTGACCTGACAGAATCTATTCTTAACCAGCCAGTTGGCAATTGCTCATCTCCTTGTTATCTTCCAGGTGCTCTCACACCTTCGATTGCTTGATGAGCATTTTTATGGGCATTGGAGAGAAATGGGCTGGAGTGCAAGTCTCTGGCTCCTGGTGTGCTCTCCTTGCCTCATAAAGGTTCACCAAGGCTGTGTTAGGTGCTCGCCCCACACCTCAGGAATGACATTGCAGCTCCGCATTTGCTTAATCCAGCTTTTGGATAAGTTTCTGAACCTCATTAAGCCAATTGGGTGTGTATCAGTTTGATTTTTTCAAGTACTTGCTGTATTATTCTTTCCTTGTCTCAACCTGAAATATAAACCCGTGAATTGTGCTCATTTGATTGGTCACATTTTGTATTTGTAATGATTCTGTCTCGTTTGCCCTTTCCTTTTTGTGCACGTGTTTTGTGTTCTTTAGTAAATCATCTAAATTTGGGGTTTGGGGGCTTTTTTCCTAATTTTCATCAAGTTTTCCTCTGCTTCTGGACCTTGTGTCTGTGTTCTTAGAGCAGGTCCCTCATCCCCTGGGTTGTGGTGGTTCTGCTTAAGTCCAGAGCAGAGGGACCCTGAGCATCCCTGTTCTGCCACTGGTTTTCAGCCAGGGCAGTGTCAGTCCTGTGGGACTGGGTTTTTGGGGAGCAATGAAGCTGTTCCAGAGGTGTCTCCTGTATGGATCCTGTGCCCCTTCCTGCTGTGATGGTTTGATAAGGTATTTTATACTGGGGAATTTTTCTAGCAGGAATGTGTGAGTTTCTTGTAGTGAATTTGAAGTGCTGTGTTTGTTTTCGCTTGGCCAGGTTGGGGCTGTGCAGAACAGCTCAGCTCATTAGCATTTCTTAGAAGTCGCCTTCCTGTTGCTATGGCACTTGGCATAACATTATGTGTAATGCTCTGATTTTACTTTGAAATTACACATGCTCTAAAAGCCACTCTGTCCTCATTAGATCCATAACTTTAAACCTACTGGGGGGGGACCATTCTTGGACTTCAGCGTTTGTTGGGGCTCCTCAGATCTGAACACGTTGCTGTGACTTTGTTTTCCCAGTAAGTGTCTTGCTATGAACTGTTCCTGACCTAGGAAAAACATTTTCTTGGCAAGGTTTTAGGTTTGGATTCAAGAAAGAAAATTGCCTCAGTTAAATTATTAAACTATTACATATAAAGGCAATGCCCACATATTTTCTGAAAGTCTCTGTCCTCCTCTGCTTTGGCACCAAGTCTAAAATTGCTCAGAGCAATTTAGATTTAATTTCCACTTTCTTCTAATATTAAGAGAGGAGGAAGCTTCTCTTGAAGCCTAAATCAATAACTCTGATTCTTTCAGTTTTTAATAGCCACAGATGTGCAGCTCCATATTTATATCCCTAACTAAATTTGGGACTGGGGGGTTATGGTCAGCATTGGCTTTGGGAGCCCAGGAGTAATTTTTATTAAGAAATCAGTGAATCTACATAAATTTGGTTTTGTTCATAAGTGCAACACTTTTTTTTCTTAAAACAACATGGACAATGTATGGAACAGTTGTAGGTGTTTCTGTGGCTCCTTGTTTTTGCCGTGTTGATTGTTAACCGGCCTGGGAAGAACATGGACCACGTTGGCTGCTCCACCAGAAGTTCCCAGTCATGATTGTGGTTGGCATGCTGCATCTCACAACCTCAGAGGACCTGAAATTTAATAACAAATATTTTATCTTGGTGGGAAAACAGCATTGTGTAGGTCAGTCTCTCTTTAATCAAGACATATTTCCCAATCCTGTAACTACAGAGAGCAAATTGCAGGTACTGTCTGAGCAACCACAATTCCCACTGGCTGTTTGAAGAGGTCCACGTGAAGTATAGGAAGACTGAACTTGGCAATGGCCTTCTGAAGTGCCAAAATCACCTTTTGAAAAGCTAAAAGTCCTCCTGCATCTGGTTTCACTGCCTTCAGGGAAACATGTTTTCCTAAAGGTTATGTTTTTCTCAGGTTACCTTTCAAAAATGGGATTTTTGGCTTCCAAGTCACATTGGGGACACCTATAAATCTGAGTCCTGGTTTCTGTTTGGTTCTGTTACTGGGTCAGTGGGGTTTACTGCAGTGTGAGCTCTACAGAATGTGATCCTGCTCTGTGTGAGCTGCCTTGGTCTGGGACATGTGGGTGAGGGGATGCTGGTGCACACCAAGGACTTGCATCCTGGGGCAGAAGCTTCAGATGCAAGAGATGACCTGGGCTGTCTAAGCTGTGCCCAAGGCATGACTTCAGCCTGCTCTGTTTGCCACAAATTTCCTGGTTTTCTGTGGGAAGGTGCTATGAGAATTGGTCCCCTTTCAGTTTGAGTTTCCATTCCCCAGGTCTACCTGCTGCAGACGTGGGGAAGGAATAGAGTCTGTCCTGCCTTCACTCCTTTTGATCTGAAACCCATTGCAAAAGATCAAACTCAGAGTTGTGTGGGTCCCTTCCAACTCAGAATATTCTGCGATTTTGAATGGGGGAATAGTCCTGTTCCCCAGCGTGCTTTTGGGGGACTATGGCTTGACTTCTCGAAGGATGCACTGACAGCCTGCAACACAGGCAGATCAGGAGGGAGGGGGTGTGGAGGTTTCTGTATCAGGCCAGAAAGACCATCTCTTGACTGGTTTTTCCTGTTATTGTTCAATAATAACCTAATTCTAACAATGGGATTCTCTGTTGTACAGATGTTCAGGCTCAGCAGTTATAACTTTTCCATTTGAGATACTGCTGCAATTAAAATTTTGTAGGAAGGCTGCCGGGGAATGATGGAGGGGCCATTTTTCCTGCAGCACATCTCACACAGCTGGGAGGGGAAGAATAACACTGGAATTAGTTTCTGTGTTGGTGGGTTGAGCGTACGAGAACACAGAACTCACTCAGCTGAAGGAAATGAGGTGTTTGCATGGCCCTTATGAAAACTTTGATCATGATTTAAGTCAGTAACAGCAGAGGTGGGTTTGGGTCCAGTCATCCAGTCCAGAGGCTGCCAAACAAATATTCGAGGTAAAAGCAATACAAATAACAACAGAGGTTTTGCATAAGATAAAGAACTTTGTAGAATTTCTGCTATCCTGTAAAATTGAGTTATTTCTCATGCACAAATTAATCAGGGTTTACTTTGGAGGGTGTTGTTATTTTTGGTCGACATTAGGATTGAATTCTTATTTACTTAATTTGCAGGGCATTCTCATCACTGAGACCACTTAAAGGAGTCATGATGTGCTATCTCATGGTAACACTTAATGAAAAACAACTTACAGCAGTTCAGTAAAAACTGGTCTTGTAATTAAAGCCACCTTAGTTGGTTGGGTGGGGAAAGGATGTAGTTGGTTTGAAGAAAATATTTCCCTTTGCTGGTGGGGAGAGAAGCCTCTTGTAAATGTGATGTTTGTCATGCTATATCCTTTCTGTATTTTTTATTAACATTTCAGAAGTCAGGTTAAAACAATATAGTTAAAGTTTGTGACTCGAGTGCAATTTGGCTCCTAAATTAATATTGATTTCTTTGGGGGGTGTGATGGTTTGTGCTGAGGTTCCGAAAACTGCTGTGTGGTTACTGCACATTTCTGAAAAATGCTGCTCATATTGAAGCATGACAGAATTGATTATACTGCTCCTCCACATCGGTGGCATTTGTGCCAACACAGCAGATCATCGGGGGCTTTGGCAGCACAGAACGAGGGCTCGTGTTTGAAGGAGTTGGAGCATTAGTACTCAAGATCTCTCTCCAACAGATAAGGAGGATGTTTTTCATCTTCTCAAAGAAATTCTCTGCTTAACTCTGCCAAGTGATTTGAATTGTGAGGGGGTGTTGGGGCTGCACACCCTGTGCTTGCCGTGGTGCAGGGCAGGTGTGCTGGGACTGCAGCCAGGCAAGGGAGCGGCTTCTGCTCTCCAGCAGCACCTCAGGTTGGCCAGGGGCAGCTGAAGGTGCAGGACAGGGAGGCAGCTTCAGTCCTTCTGAGGGACAGGAGATGGTACTCTAGTGTAACAACAGCATTGCTGCTGCAAAAGGCAAATTAAGAGTTTAAGCCACAAAAAAACCCACAATTTCTCCCTTCGCTATGTTAGAGTGTCTCCAAAACTGACCTCTGAACCACAGTAAGAAGAGCTCAAACTTTGCCAGGGAGGTTCAGGTTGGACATCAGGAGTAATTTCTTCCTGGAAAGGGTGTTCAGGCATTGGAAGGCGATGCCCAGGGAGGTGGTGGAGTCTCCATCCCTGGAGGTGTCTGACTTGTTACCAGCTGGGTAATAAGGTGGGGATCGGTCACAGGTTGGACTTGATGATCCTAGAGGTCTTTTTCAATCTCACAGATTCTGTGGAATAATGAATCACTCATGACATGCTTTCTAAAATCAGTGAAAAATATTGTGATCAAATCTATTGATGGTTTTTATGAAGACACTAGTGTGAAACTTTCAGAACATTGTTGGCGAAAGGGTGGGACCAGCTCATGAATAAGTGGGCAAAAAATTTAATGAAATGGTTTTTTAATAGTTTTAATCTACTTTTCTACTCTTGATGTCACGTTAAGGCCAAAATAAGGTTACAGTAAGACTGTGGACACCCCTGTGTATCCATGTCTGGTGAAGCTGCCTTTCTTGCAACTCCTTCTCCTGGCCCCAGCAGCAGCAGGAACATGCTCCTCTCCATGGGTATGGCTCCCCAAAGAGTCAGCATGCAGGTCCTGTCATCTTCAGAGGTGCTGGAATTTCACACCTGCAGGTGGGTGTTAACCCCCCAACCTGATGGAATGCTAGCCAGGGAGTGGCTGAGGAAAAGCCCTCCCGGGATGCTGATCCTGCCTAGGGTGGATGCTTTCTCCCGCTGCCAGCTTCTCCAGGTGATCCCACTCTGAACACCAGCTAAAATACAGTTTTGTGAAAATTGAAGCTTTAATAGAAGATGAGTCATCTCTAAAGAGCTCCTGTGTTTCAAGAAGCAATTTAGAGTGTTCAGCAGGCTGTGTGAGACTACAGGTAGAAGCCAAAATTAATGGAGAGCTCTCCAGCTTCCATGAGTGTTCACTTGCCCAGATCACTCTTCAGCAAAAACAATTACTTAAAGTATTTCTCCTAATAGTCAAAACACTGTAAAGCAATATTTCTCCTAGTAATTATATTATTCCTTATCACTTGGGCCAAGACTGAGTCTTCCTTGTCCCTTGCAGTGCCTTTGATGTGACAGTCAAAGGGATTTTGAGAGAGCTGGTGACACCAAGTGGGATAATGGGAAGACAAGTCTGAGCAGTGAAGCTCTCCATCCCTTGATTATTTTTTAATTTTTTTTTTTTGACCAGTAATTGCAGTTTGAAATGGTTGTGTGAAAGGAATGTGCTTTGCACAACTTGTGAGTGTGTGGGCACAGTGTGACCCCCTGTGGGACAGTCCCTGTTGGCTCCTACCCCAGCTACATTTGGCATCCACCAGGACACTCAGACCCTGCTAAGGCTGTAAGGATGTTGGTACAACCTGGTTTTCCCTGCTGACATGGCTAAATGAGATTTAATATCTCCAGGGGGTGTTGGCTGGTGTTAGCAAGTGTGCAGCAGAGGCAGCAGGTTGGAGCTAAGGCAGCTTGAGAAGCTCTAAAGAGCTTTTCTAGTTTCAAACAAAGCAGTGCTGTTGACACAAAGAAAGGAAAAATTACCAACATCACTTTTCAGGCTTTATAATTCATAAAACTGGTTCTCTTCATATTTTCTGCCTCTTCTCAAACAAAAACAAACTGTTTTGAGGCTGCAGTGACCTTTTCTGGACCTTAGAGCTGCAGAGCAAACACAAGGTTTTATGATGGAAGTTTGTGCCTCGCAGGCACAGCCAGACTGTGAGACACTTCCAGAGACAGGGAACATCACGGACTGTGTTGATTTGGCACCTGTTGCACAAAGATCATGATAGTGCTAGACTAAAGAATTCAGTTCACAAAGTTGAAAAAACTCCCTTAAAATGTACCACCTCCAATGTGTTTGGAAAAGATTCTGTGTAATATCGGATGTGTCAAAATCCAGGTGCTCAGCTGCTTCTGCACCAGGTGGGACTGATGGCAAAAAGAGAGTCTGGAGAAACAGGACAAATCAGGAATTACTTTTCAAAGCAACCGTTTCCTTAAATAAGGAACTCCCAGTATTCCAGGTTTCCCATGTAAAGCATCTGCATCTGAATGTTGACTTGGGATCTGTTTTCCCTTTTTGAGGAATGCTTTGGAAATCAGTTGTCACAAGAACATTAAACAATCTACTGGGACAAACTGGGAAACCCTGGATGTTGCTGGTGTTCAACAGTGGCTCTCAAATTTTGGCTCTGCTTTCTCCCAGCTTGGCATCATGTACATGCTTTGTTTTAGGCTCCGATATCAGAACAGAAGGTGACCTCAGTGCCTCCATTGTACACCATCCATTGGCTTTTACCTGTTTCAATACCACAAAACAGGAGCAAGAAATTACTTTATATGGATAATCTTATAAATCAATACAGATCAGAGAGAGGGGGAGAATGATAACCCTGGAGATGCATTTGCTTCAATAAAATGTTTTTCCCTTGGCCAGCTGGTTTTTTGGTGCCACAAGGGTGCAGGTTGTGTGTTTAGGGAGAAGTCCAAAGCAGGTGGCTGTGTTTGATTGAAGATGCCCAAGAAAGCCCATGCAGTACTTGGCCATGCAGTGATGGAGGGTTTGCACAGGTATTTTGGGTGTGCTGCAGGATGCAGAAGCCACCTATCCCTGTCCCATGGAGCTGCCAACTGAAACCGTGGACACAGATGGAGCCTCTAAGAGAAAAGTAAATGTCACTCAGAGTAAACAAGTTCCTTTTTAAATTAATACGGCTGTATCTACTCTCCCCTTTGGGCTTTCAGGAGGTCTGGGAAGCCCCTGTCAAGAGTTACACTGAGTTGGAATTTTATGATTTTAATTCTAAAACTTGTTTTCAATGACATGAACTTTTCTGAGAGCATTTGAAAGCAGTCAGGATTTCTGGGGCTTTATTGCTTTTAGTCAGAACCCCCTGTGGACGTGACTAGTCTTTGTCACCTCACGGTGTCCATGGTCCTGTTTCCATCAGCTCACATCTGCCACTATTACTGAGGAGGGGGGAACCAAACCCTCCCTTTATGTAAACTTCACTTCTTTTTAATCCATAGCAATAGCTTGGAGACCTTTCATGGCTCGTTCTCATTCTTCATGAGCTACATATGTACATGAGCTCCAACACACTGTCAGCGAACAGGGGTTTTCAATCAAAAAGCCTGTCAGGAAAGCTGATTCACTAACAAGAAAGCTGTCAAGCTGTGACAACTGCTGTCTTTGCAACCCCAAACAATCTGTTCAGTGCTAACTCTGACTTATGCTTCCATTTATTATACAGCAGTAATGAGTTCTGGCCTTGGAAACAGCATTTTGGGGAGCTCACCTGGCTCCTCTGGTATGGATGTGGATATAGCAAATCAGAGCCCAGGTGGATGGGATAAGTTCGCTGCAAAAAAGTTCTACTTCTGTCTTTTCAGTTATTTTTTTTTAAATTCCATTTCCAGTCCTTACCTCAGTTTTTGTAGTCAAGCGTTAACCTGGAGATTTCATTACTGTTGTAACATAAGAAGATTAACATTTCTTATTTTCCCTCTTGTGATGAAAACTGGCTTATAACCTTAAAGATAACACCAGGATCCACAGAAATGAGGAAAGGAATTGGTTCTGATGCGTAATTATCCCAGGATCTCAGAGCCTACAAAAATTCCACCTGGAGAAGGAACTGAGGAGTCAGGCTGGTGGTACTGTCCATTCAGATCCAGTATGCAAGTTGTCAACCTTTTCTTCTAAAATAAAAAGAAAAGGGAGAGAGCACCTTGACAGTCTCCTTAAGCAACTTCTTCCTGCAGTATCTTACCAGCCTTAGATCGTGCTTCAGGGCTTGCCTGGCCCATAAGGGAGAAAAGAAGAGCTGATCCCTTTTTCCTCCTGTCTTGCACACCTAGAGCTGCAATATATCCCTAGTAAATCACCTTTTCCAGCTCTACTAATCCCAGTTCCTTCTTTTTTCCTGAACTTTTGGCACTCCAGTTGAACCCACAGTAGTGCCTGGCCATAAAGCAGTGGTTTGTTCTAGATAACACATCTCTTGTGCATTTCTGGGCTAATTATCATCTGAAGTCATCAGGTGAGGACAATAAATGTCATCAAATATCTACATGAAGCAAATGAGGATAAAGATGTTATTTTTGAGACCTTAGAAAGGCTAGGCAGGGTCCTAACACTGAGCCCCTGGTGTCTGATGCTCAGAGGGGACTGACTGGCCGTCTGCTCACACGTCCCCAGACATGTGTGAGAGCTGTAGCAAGATGTGGTTGTACCTGGGGGAGACCCTGAGGAAGGTAACAGCCATCCTGAGTTCATCAACAGCACTTCACACTGTCTCACTAATTCCCATTTATCACAGGGGAAGGCAGAAGATGTCACATGTCACAAGTTTTTGGGGTGTGGTGCTTACAGGTGCAAGTTGGAGAAACATGGATGAGAAAAAATGTCCATGGGGAGGATGTTAAATTAGTTAGAAAGTTGTCCCCCAAAGGCTTCTTGTCAGAGCCATGGGTCCCCAGAGCTGGGTCCAGTGCTCAGGTGTGTGATTGGTGACCTGGTGGGGCCAAGCTGCAAGGTAGTGGCACAGAAAGGCACCACTGTGCACATTTAGGGGTCTGGGCACCAGTCAGGGGGAACTGAGCACAGGGCTACTTTTCATTCATTCTGGGAAGGTGTCTAGGGAGTGATTTCTCCCTCCCTTTGGTGTCTCCATCCTGCCTCATCTACTCTTGTGCTTTGGCTCCTGTCCATGGTCTGCTGGGACCACAGTGGGTCCCTTCCTGCATTTCTGAGCTACTGTGAGGGATTTTGCATTTTTGTTCCAAACTTTCTTTGCTTAGAAAACTACCAGCTTCCTTTAATTCATTTTCCCTTCAGCTTTACTGCCAAAAGATCTACTTAGTAATTCCTGGAATTTGTTGAAATTCATTGCTTTTATCTTCCTTAGAGGAAGAGAAACAGCAAAGCAAAAGCGCTCGTATTTGTTCACACCTAGGCTCCCGGCCAGCTCTTCCTTCTGGATTGGCACCAGCTGTATGACAGCATCCCCCTCCCTCCTCCTCGCTCCTCAGTACCTCTCCAGGATATGGGTTCTCATTTTTCCCCTTTAGTCCCCCCCACACACGTTGGCATTACCGCTCACCCTCCCCTGACACAGCTGAAGGGAGCAGGGGAGCATCCCCCCCACAGGGGCCAGCGCTGCTTCCAGACAGGTGTGTAGCCAAAGGGGTTCAATGTGTCAATGCTCACACACAAATATTTGTCCATGTAGTGCACACAGGGATCCCAGGTCACCTGAGGAATGTGCCAGGTCATGGCTGGAGCTGCTCACCCATCCTTGGATGCTGCTCAAGGAGAGGGTTTGTGTTCCCACACTAGAGCAACTCCTTTAATAGGGGATAAAAATACATTTACAGAGCTGCATTCAAGGGAATATAAGGAGAAAAATGCTTTGTTGGAAAATAGAAGGATTAAGTAGATGAAGCAGTGAGATAAAACCCAATGGACAGAGAAACAAAGCAGTTCTTCTAGCTCGCCTTTCTTTCCCAGCTCCCTCGAGGTCTTTGTTTGCTTTGCTGGTTTTGGGAGGTTTCATTAGGTTTCTTCCTCTTCTTTTTTTATCCCTTAAATACCCGTAAAACATATTGTTAAGACTTTCTGTCTGCCAGACTACTATTTATTAAGTATTATTTTGTGTTGCTGATTTTTATGTTTTCCTCCCACGTAACAATTACTTGTGGATTTTAAGTTTTCTCTCAACACCGGGAGGTTTTATATTCCAACCCATAAATTGCACAGCAGCCGGGGATTTGGATGGTTATAATGGAGCTGAGGGAGGGACATGTTTTGGGAAATTCATGTGCCGTGTGACAAGGCAGATCCCACACAGAGAGTGCAGGAGAATCCACTTAATTCCCAACAGTGCAAGGTATTTACACAGTTGTTTAACCAGCATCTGAAGTTGGTTAGTAAACACATCATAGCGTTTGTAAAGGGAAATCCTAAATGGGAAAGGGAAAGCTGAAGAAAGAGAGAGATTTGGATCTCAGATTAGGAAGAAATTCTTCCTGTGAGGGTGGTGGGGCCCTGGCACAGGTTGCCCTGTGAAGCTGTTGCTGCCCCATGCCTGGAAGTGTCCAAGGCCGGGTTGGACAGGGCTTGGAGCAACCTGGGATAGTGGAAGGTGTCCCTGCCCATGGCAGGAGGTGGAACTGGGTGAGTTTTCAGGTCACTTCCAATCCAAACCATTCCAGGATTCCATGAAAAGCACATAAGAGATGCTGGGTTACATATAGAACCAAATTCTCACCAATATCTTGTACATTTGCATATAAAATTTATGTGCATATACAAGTCAAGATCCCACTGAATCTGTGTGTTTTGATAAGTCGTCAAGAAAAGATGGAATAAATAAGCTTGTTAGTTGCTGAGCCCAGTGGTTGTTACAGGCATGTCTCTCAAATGTTTCTGCTCAGCAAGGAAGTTTTTTATGTGAAGAGCCATTTATTAAACCATTCCATTATTTTGGGAATAGGTAGGACTGATGCTCGGAATAAATTAGCAAAATTAAACAATCTAGATTGTCAAAAGCCCATCTTAATTATCTAAAGCACAAGTAATACTGTTTCACTTGTAAAGACTTGTTACTGTATTGGTAAAACACTGCATGTGTACAAATATCTAAATGAATATATTTGAATATTGCTGATATCTGGTTTTCTGAGCAGCAAAACAGATCTCAAAACCCGTTTTCTTACCTAAGTTTTTATCTTAACATCCTGGAAAGCAACAAAAGCTGACATTAGGATACCAAATTAAAAGCTGATGAAAACTAGGAAAATAAAAGACTTACTTTTTTTTTTGACATTTACAATTAATGCCACAAAAATGTTAGTTTAATCAGACAATATGGGTGCTTACAAAGGTGAAATTGGAAGTTGCCAGCCCTGAATGCTCACGTAAAAGTTAATAAATTCAGCTCGTAATCATTATGCACATGCTAGTTATAATAATTTACTGTCCGTACCAAATCTTTATAAGCATTGTAATTAAATATAAAATGCACATTAGAATTATAATGAGTAATTAGGGCAACATAACTAATGTGCATAAAAGTCCCAATGCTCATTAAAATGTAAAAAGGGGAAACCTGCTCTAGCTGGAGTTTTAGCATGTTCCCTGTGCCTGTGAATGACAGGGATTGTTTTAACTGTTGCCTTAGGCATTTAAAAGCAAAATGAAACTGCCTGGGAGGGGACCAGATTCAGCAGGACTTTGAGTAATTTCTGGATGGAACTTAAGCTGTAAAATGTGGTTTTCCAGCACAAACTCCTGAGTCACATAAAGGTGTTGGGGAACAAAGATGTGCAGAATCAGAATTATATAAAGGTTTGGGTTGGGAGGGACCTTTAAGCTCATCTTGTTTCACCCCCTGCCATGGGCAGGGACACCTTCCACTAGACTAGGTTGCTCCAAGCCCTGTCCAGCCTGGTCTTGCACACAGGGCTTTGTAGGGTGACCTGCGTGGGCTCCACGCGATGACACCAAACCCCTGGTGAGCCGGGTGGCATCTGGCATTGCCTCCAGTGCCTGTTGGGTCCAACTCTTCTCACTCACACACTTCTCCTGACAGATCCCTCATGTGGGGATACATAAATATGTATTTCTAGGGAATAATAAATATGTATTTTGGCTCAAGCCCAGCCTTCCCTCCTGAGCCATCTCACACAGGGACAGACGTGAAGGGTGTTGGTGAAGCTCCAGTGCAGCCACGACTCTGACACCCTCTCCAAAGAACCTTTCCCAGCAAAGCACTCACAGAGATTTGAGAAACTGATATTAAATAAATTCCTGTAATGTATTTCCAAGTCAGAAATTAGGCATTTGTTTTAAGAACCTTTCTCCACAGGGTTGAACCATGGGAGAGGATTAAACAAGGATTCACTAAAGGAGGCTAAACTTACAAACATGAACCACAGAAGCCCAGTGCTGCTGACAGATTTATAGTAATCGTATTCTTTTCTCCATTATTTTATATAACCATTATTTAGGAGATATAAAAATGACAAATATGTTTAAAATTATTAGTCTCGCACAAGGTTTTCTTCTTAACATCACTGTTAGATTTGACTGCAGTGTCTCTGTCAGCCCCCTGACTTGTCTGGGATAATCCCCACCTTGGGAACTCGGGGGGGACTTCAGCCCCTTCCCTCCTCCTGCAGCCTCTGCCAGGAGGAGGTTTTCCTGTCTCCTGATGCTCTGTACCTTTGAGACAAGGTATTACTTTCTTGCTGGCTTGTTTGTTGTTATTAATACTGAAGTACTCAGACACAAGGCTGTGTCTGCAACATAGCGGGAATCTCTTCCCACAGAACTTGTGGAGGGGAAAACCAGTAAAGGCTTTAGTTGTAGGTGTTTGAGGGGAGGCTGGAGCTGGAGCCTCACCTGTTCCACACCTCAGGGGATGCCAACAGCTGCAACTTGACTGACAGCAATGAAATCAGCTCTCAAATATCTCCTCAAATATGAGTCTTTTTGATTGCATAAAAAACCTACATTAAAATATACAAATATATAATAGGGATGACCTAAGAATCTCTCCCAGGAGTTTGTCTCTTCCTTTTCCAAAGCAGACCTTGGCAGTGAGAGCAGCAGGTTTTGGTTGTGTGATTTCAGTTGGAGTATCTCAATCTTCCAGCCCCATGGCAGCAGGTGGGTCTGGTGGATTTTTGGCTCAGCTCATTTCTAATCAGTGCTGCAGGAACACACCTGTATCAGACTAAGAGCAATAAAATAACCTGACAGTGATAAATCCAAGAGGATGGTGGCTCCAAGCGATCCCCGGGTTGTGCTTCCATACCTGTATTAACTAGGGATTTCCTGGAGCAGGGAACATTGGTTTTAATTCTTATTCTGAAGAAACAGAATCCAAAATCTTTCTGAAAGCAAGATCTAAGAAAACTCCCTCTTTAGAAATTTTCCAGTAGTTTCCAAGCAGAAGCCTCACCAGATAGCAAAGCCTGGAATCATTGCTTGTAGCTGGGATGCAGCTGAAATCCCTTCCCAGCTGCACTGAGAGCACAGGGCCTGGGGCTCCTGCCTGAAGAAGGAGCAGCAAGCTGTACATTTTTATGCATCATTTCATTTTAAAACATATTGTCAGTGATGTTCTGCATTATGTAAAAAGCATCCAACGATCCAAAGGAAAAAAAAAAACACAAAACACAAAAACAAACAAACAAAAAAACCCTAAGAAACACACAGAACACTAAGCAAAAGGTGAGTAGACCCAGAGGTAGCATGAAGGTGGTACGTTTTAGGAAAAAAGCCTTTGTATGTGACTCAGGCCTTTGCTTATCTCTTATTTGCTCTTCCAGTGGTCACATCTCTCATACAACTTGAGTGAAGGAGTGGGAATGCATTACATGTCTCTGTTATTTTTATGGAGTAACAAAACAAATCTGTATTTTTTCCTATGCACATTATGCAAAAGTAGTCCTGCAAATTGCTTGAACACTTACTATCTCCTGGAAATTTTAATGTTACCAGTTGAAAATTAATGAGTTTCTGGGTTGGTTTGTTGTAATCATCAGGTATGTGATGAGGGAACCTGCCTATCACTGTTTTGTCGTAGACCTGATGCTTCTTTAGTGGCAGGTTTGTGTAAAATAGTCAGATCTCATAAATTGTGTCAGAAATGAAGGGTTTGGCTTTTTAAAGAAACACCATCAAAGGTATTGGCAAAAGCAGGTTTAATTTAAATTTGTGAAAATGTGACTTTACAGAGTTGGGTGTCAGGAGTTGCTCTGTTACTGCCCAGGTTAAAGCACACACAGGAAGATCAGATCAGAAGCCATTTGGAATGACTTACACAGAAGCTGGGAATGCAAAAGGGAGCGCAAAGGGTATGGGTGCAAAGATAACGCTGCCAAAGGGTTTAGCAGCACTGAATCACTGAGCACTTTAACATTTACAAAGCGATTCAGTAGGTTTGCTGTAGTTATAAAAATACCTTAAGTCTGGATTTGGGACAGGAACATTCATCCCAGAATCAATTCCCATGCATGGGGGTAAAGCCCTGTGTGCTCCTGTTTCCAGGTGTGTAAAGGCACCTATTGAAAATTCCCCTCTTGATTCTAACTGTTCCCACCCGTACCATGCACGAGCTCCTGGTGGGATCAGAGAGTGTCTCAGGCTCCACTGGGACAGTCAAGGGATATTTCAGCACTCAGATGGTTTGGTCAAGGTTTATCAAGAGCTGCTGAGATCAGGTCTGAAGATGGGGTGGGAATGCACCACAACCACGTAGACAATGAACAGTGGGTGAGACGGTGCAGGAAGCAGACGTGAGGCAGTCAGAGCTCTACATGAACATAAACACCTTGAAGCAACATCTGGAAAACTGCTTGGGAAAAAGTAAACAGATTTTTATTTATAAGTTCTGTGGTTTGGTTTTTATAGTGTTTTGATGATGTACATAAATTATTGTATCAAACTAGAAAACATAAAAGAAATTCCAGGGGGGAGGCAGTTGTTCCCTTTGATAATCTCTTTCCTGAAGAATTTGCTGTGTTTTATTTTCAGCTCACTGTTGCCTTTTGCTGGCAACTGGAAAACTTGACAATGGCTTTTTATCTTTATTTGTATCTGTGGTTCTAAGCTCAAAATGTTCATTACTATTTACAATGTCTACTATTTAAAAACACAAAATACATTTACTAAAACAACGTTATATCCAGTGCAATGCTGGGAGAGTCACTGTTCTGTGAGGTTGATGGGTGGCTCACCATCCTGAAGGTTTATTTTTTAAATATGCAAAACAGGGACTCAAAGGCCACCTGAGCTCTGGGGTTTGTGTGCTGTTTACAGGAGCCATGATGCAGGAGGTAAGAGGTGCTGGAACTGGGGCCCTTATGGCCTGGGCACTGCTGTACCCTCCCAGTGCCAGGGACTCTTCAACTGAGCTCAGTGGGAGCCTCTCAGTGCACCATTCTTGGAGTTCCATGTGCTCCTTTCCAATTCCCAGGATTTACATACATCTTGTATGACACTAATGCTTACAGTTGTGGCTTACACTGAGTAACTGTTGGACAACCAGCTTTTTTTCAGAATTGGATTAATATCTCTCCATGTCTCAGTTGTGTTTTTACACCAAACACATAGGACAGATCTCAGAACCTGCTGTGTGGGGTGATTTTGACTTTGCTGGAAGCAAACGTGGTTGAATGTGAACCAAGCTGGAGACCACTCATGCCAGGCCGAGCGCGCCGAGGAGCAGCGGCGCTGAATGATCTGCGTGTCCAGATGCCAACATCCATTTTACAATTCTTTTCTTTCAGTTGCCCCCACAATTCAGGAACTTAAATCCAGCGGTGTGGTGCTTGGAGGGAACGGCCTGATACGGTGCGAAGGTGCAGGAGTTCCTGCCCCGAACTTTGAGTGGTACAAAGGAGAGAGGAAGTAAGTAGCCGGTGCTGCCGCCTGCCTGCGGGGACCAGGGTGGAAGAGAGAGGAACCGCCAGGCTGGGGTTGTCCCCATGGTGACAAGTCCAGCAGCCTGGCCTGCAGTCAATGCCGAGCTCCAGCAGTGGGTACCTGGAGGCATTGGCTGTGCAGTACTGGGGGAACAGCTCAGTATCCTCGTGGTTGTATTTCCTGCTCTGGACACAGGCTGTGCTGGGCTCTGAGAGTGATAAATGCCATAACGAGCCTAACATTCAAATGTGCTTTAGTAATTACAGCCTCTTAAGTATAATAAAAAAAAAAAGGCACTGAAAAAGCTACTAAAAGGACTTTTTTTTTTTTAATTCATCTTCCCAGGTTTCCTGCTGTGAGTTTTGGGGTGGAAAGGTTGTTTCGTGAGCAAGACTTTCAAACAAATCTTCCTGTGTATGGATTTTCACCCAGTTGTGTCACTGGTGGTCTAGACCGTGGGTCTGTATTCCACAGAGCTCTGCAGGTCACTGCATCCAAGAGTGGGTCCAGGGAGTGCTCCTTGCTTAAGCCCTAAAAATTGATTCTGTGCTTTGGGTTTGTTTGCAGCCAGCTTCACTTCCAGGTCACTAGTGTTATGGAATGGTAACAGGCATCTCTGTAGAGTCAGCTTTATTTTAAAACCAGCTCATTAAACAGGTAGATAGTTTCCATTTTTAGTAGGACATTGGGTTTTTCAGCTCTTGGGTTGTCCAAGAGCTTATTTCTGTTAGGTTCACATATCTATGCAAAAGCAAGTGGATGTTGTGCCTTGTAACTGAGTGTCAAGCTTTTGGAACTTCCCAGCTTCCAAGTGTTAGGTTTCTCAATTCAAACATCCCCCTAAACCTGGGAGCTGACAGGAGAATATTAATGACCCTTTTTCACAGAGAGCCATCTGTCAGCTCGTTTCTCAGCTGCTCCCCTCCCTCAGCAGGAGCTGCTCCTCCTCTCCCTTCACTTTGCTGAGCAGTCGCAGCTTTGCATTTCACCCTATCCCAAAACATTCTCTAAAACCTGACCTTTATATGACAGTAACTTGTTTTCCTCTGTTGGCAAAATTCAACTGCATCCGGTTTGCACAGATGCCTGTTGTGTTGTGCTCATCCTGGGGAGAGTTGCAGCAGGAATATATTTTGTGTAGGAAATATTTCAGCGCAGTTTTAGCACTCTGGATTCAATCAACCCTTTCCAGCGTGCTAATCACCTTTCTATTTATAACACTGACCAAATTCCTTTCCCGTGAGTGCACTCACTGCCAAGGCAGCAGCAGGAAAAATGAAGCAGAGCATTTCAGGACACCAGAGTTGTGCTTCTGTCTCAGTTTCAGTTGGTGTTTCACCTCAGCAAGAACTGTACTGTCCTTTTGGGTCTTGCTGCTCAAATGTTGTGTTAAATCTAACGCTCCATCCTTTTTAGGAGTTGGACTTTGATGATTCTAGTGGGTCCCTTCCAACTCAGGATATTTTATGAACTGTTGTTGGCAGATGACTACAAAAGTGCTGGGGGTCTCTGAACTCCCTTCACTTGCAGGAAGGAAGGAAATCCATACACACTTTTTTTTTCCTTCAGTATATCCCCTTTCCCTCTGGATAATGGGCAGCCAGCACAAGATGAGCCTTGAGCAGCTCAGTCATTGGTTTAATGCAAAGTTCTTAGAGGTAGCTCAGAGTAGCATCTACATTATCAGGCAGATAATTTGCAGCTGTACTTCGGGACTACATTTATCCCCTGGGAGTGCACACTCTCCTGTATTTTCTGTTAACAGAATAGAGAGAATCCCATTTGCTTTAGATACACTTGGACTGGGACTTGTATTTTTGGACATCTGAAACCCTAAATGTATGTTCAGTGTCTGAAACAAGCCTTTTCGGCCTGTAAACTGTATTGTTGTTACTTAGATTAATGTAAATCCAAACCCACCATTTCCAGACTCAAGGGATCATCTTATCACAAAATAGTCATTAAAGCTAAGCATAAAGGCTTTAACAGACTGCATTAAGTTAAAAATATTAGTCTTTGAGGCAGAGAGGCTAATTCTGCCTTATCACTGAGTTCCCGAGGGCTGCTGTTGGGTAACTCTCTGCAGGTGCTGGTGCCCAGGGTGGGGTAAACTGGGAAGAGACAGAAAATTTGGGGGAGAAGTTAGTAAAAACCTCTTAAAATTATCATAGAAACATCAAATGGTTTGGGCTGGAAGGGATCTTTAACCCATTTAGTCCCACCCTCGCCATTGGCATGGACACCTTCCACTGTCCCAGGTTGCTCCAAGCCCCATCCAGCCTGGCCTTGGACACTTCCAGGAATGGGGCACCTCCAGGGATGGGGCTTTATAAATGTGTGTGGCTTCTAAAATTGTAGCAGGATTCCCGGTGGAGAGGAGAATGACTTCACTGTGCCAACTCCAAAATCCACGTCTGTTCAGTGTGTTATGTTTAGGGTTACACAGAAATTAGATCTCAGACATTAAACAGCCACAGGGAAGAAGCCAAAAAGTCACCTAAATAAAATATTAAAATATTAATTCCCTTTTCCTTCTCAAAGCAAACAAGACACACATTTGAAATAACAAAACTCATTATAATGGCTTAATATATTATAATAAGGTGAAGGTATTCAAATTTGAAACCAAAGGCAGGCTCCCCCCGGGGGCTGGCACTGATGCATGAGCTCTGGATGTGTGGGAGTAATCTCTGGAATAAAAAGGAGATCACTCTTCCCTTTCTAACTGGTGCAAAGCAGAAAGGTGAAGGAACACGTGGGGCAGCTGCGCACAACTTAAAATGCTGTTCCAGGCTGGGAAAGAGCTCAGTGAAACCCAGACAAGTGATAAATGTGTGTTCAGTCAATAAACGAAGCCGAGCAGCTCACGGGAGCAATTAATTTAAAAGTAAAAGCATCTGCTTCTCACAACTGCAAATAGAAACCCTCGGAACTGCTGAGTTTATGCAAACTAATGCCAGCTCCTCGCTCCATTAATTGCCTGGCTTATTGATATGCACATCTACCCAGTTCCATTTACTCCAGAACCTCCAGTCCTGGCTGCCAGCATCAGCCACTTCCAGCAGGGACATGGAGGGACGGTGATGTGGGAGAAGTGGGAGAGGAAGGAGGGGCAGGACTAAGAGGAAAAGGGTTGTGAGCTGGCACCCACAGATCTCATCCTCTCGGCAGCCTGGGGAGACAGCAGGTCACAAAAAGCAGATGTGGTTATTTTTGAGGCAAATGTCACCCCTTACAGGGCATGGGGACAGCAAAATTTCCCCCCCTGCAATGTTTTCTGGATAAAAAAAATGAGTTAAACCTTACAACTGTAAAATAGAGATGCTGTAGTTCAAATTGTGGTTATGGGCCAAAGGGGTGGAGGTGGCTTGGAAAGAGCAGCCAGGAACCATGAAATCCCAGACTGGTTTGGGTTGGAAGGGACCTCAAAACTCATTTTATCCTACCCTCTGCCATGGGCAGGGACACATTCCACTATCCCAGGTTACTCCAAGCTCTGTCCAACCTGGCCTTGGACACTTCCAGAAGTGGGGCAGCCACAGCTTTTCTGGGCAACCTGTGCCAGGGTCTCACCACCCTCCCAAAAAAGAGCAAGCCATAGGTGGACAAGGAGCTGTGATTCCAGTACCCCAAGTTTCCCTGGGAGAGGGGCAAGGGATCAAACCCTGGAAGGCAGCGGGAAGAGATGGTGGCCATGGCTGCAGCTCCTGCCCTCCCAGTGTCAGTGGGTGTGAACCATGGTGTGATGGGTGGGTCTGGGAGTGAAGGAGGCTCTTAGGATTGTCTGCATGAGAGGCAGGAAGCGAAGGGACATTGGTGGGTTTAGAGGAACATCCATGTGCATAGGCTGAATGGACAAACCTCTGCCTTGCACAGGAAGAGATGAATCTTCCAGCTGGAGTGCTCACCCCAAACCAGGCACTTCAATCCCATTTCTTTTACATTTCATGCAAAATCTTGTGTGTCCATGGGATTTGCCATTTCCTCTCCCCAACCTTGGGCTGGAGGAGCAGAGTCCTCTACACCAACACAAGCAGCACAGGGAAGAGAAGTCCCCATGAGTGAGCAGCCTGTAGTGATCCAGTGGGAAGATAGGCATTCACATAACGATGAGGAGGGTTCAGTTCACAACATGCAGAATTGCAATTAATGACAGATTTTTGAAGGCTTTTAGACAGAAATGTAGAAGATTGTATTAATTCCCAGGATATACCATTATATCTTCCAATATAGCAGGCAAAAATTGTATTCTTAATCTGAAACTCTACTCCTGATGGGAAATATAAGGAATTAAGAGTAATAACCATAGCGAGTTTTTTAATAACATGGTTACCCTTTTCATCTCCTTGTTTGATCAGACGTGGTTTGCCTACAGCAACACCATTTAAGTTGGTCATCCTGGTGCACCAGCAATGATTCTGACATGGCTTTGGGAGCAATACCAAAACACCTGCGCAGTTCCTGTGAAATTTGGGATAGGGAGCTCAAAGCTGAGTGAAAAGATCCCTGATTTGGCTTCTTCCTGCACTTGGTTCCCTCATTCCTGCCCAGGTTGCTGACTCAGCACATGTTCCTAATTGCAAGTCTAATTTGCAGCCCTGTAAAACAAACTGTGGTCAGAATCCCACAGTCATATTTCTGGCTTCTAATCCTCACCTTTGATCAGCTGGTGGTGGGAACAACAAACTCCAAAGTCTGGAAAACACTTTTTGAAAGACTTACCATAATACTTCTCTGCCCTAAAGAGGGTGTTATATTTTCGGTTGGATTTGCCTCATTCACAATCTAAGCTCTCCATCTGAGAGCTTCTATCCCACACTCTGGTAAGGCAGGAGGGAATGTGGGTCTTTATTTTCTTTCAGCTGTAGGACACACAGGGAGCGGCAACTCTTCCCCTCAATACTCCCAGCTCCAGCATTGCATGTGACCTCTCCAATGTGGGAGTTTTGCTCAGCAGATGACACTGGCAGCTTGCAAAGAGCTGGTGGTGCTGCCAGTGGTGTCTGTAAAACAAGAAAAATAAAGAGATATAAAAAAAAAAGAAAATCTTGGTTATGGTATATGAGTTATAGACATTTTCTTTTTGCCTTCTAGACTGATCAATGGTCAACAAGGAATCACTATTAAAAATTATAGTACAAGATCACTTCTTACTGTTACCAATGTGACAGAAGAGCACTTTGGCAACTATACTTGTGTCGCTACCAACAAGCTAGGGACGACCAATGCCAGCCTGCCTCTCAACCGTAAGTAATGTGGACATGTGGCCGATGTTCATGGGTGTTTGTTACACAGACATGGATTCAAAAGCCAAAAAGTAGTCGTGTGCTTTTCTCCCCTCTAAATACCATTGCGTTCCTCAGTACTGGAAATGATGCACCTGGTTGATTATCCCATGCTGCAGGAGGGTTTCTGCTCTGAAAGTGTTGGCACGTTTTGGGGCTATCAGTGAGTTATGAGTCTGTCAAAGAACTCACAGCTAAACCCAACCCGCCGTCATGGGGTAGAGGCAGAATTGTCACAGCAACATCTTTCTGCTCAGAAGAGCAGTGATAGATCCCTACGGGACCACTGTAAACAAAGGTTAGAACTTTCCACAAGGAATTCCAACAAGGGATATCCTGAGCTGAAGAACTGGGGTGTGCCGGAGCTCTGCTCACACCTCGCTTTGTTGGTCATGGGCCTCAGGTACAAGAAAGTCTCAAAGGACTTGAGGTGAAATCCTTTGGAAAAAAACAATAAGCATTGTAAGAGGCAAAGCATCAGGATTTTCAGCATGGAGGTTGCCTAAAATGGGTCTCAGATGTCCTGTTTGGAAGGTATTTTTATCTGTGAATTGGTAGCGCTTCATCTTTGCTGAATATTTAGCCTTCTGCTAATGGCATGCAAAGATGTTCAGAGTTGAACTCTGGTGCTGAACTGTCTGTTCTGATAGTGAATAAAACTGAAAGACAAAATTCAGAATATATCCTACATGGTTTTCTCCACATGAAGATACTCCTTACTGAGCAAAAATGTACATTTTCAGTTGCTTAAATCCTACAGTTATTGCTTTCTAACCATGAAACTTCCTTCTAAACATATTCCCTGTATGATGTGTATTGTCAGGTTATTCTAAATTTCTGCAGAAGAGCTGTAATAGGCAGAAAACAGCACAAAGCCTTGGCTGCCATATATTTAATATTTGAGGAATCATTAACAACGGGGGAACGACATTGCACTTACTTTAAACAAAAAATACAAGTGAAAACAAAGGAATATTATGCCAGAAGGAGATGGAATTTGGTAAATTTGCAATTCAGAGAAGGGAAAATGAAGGTCTGGCTTCATTTGAACAAAGCAGAGCTGAATCTATCTCTGAGCTGCTACCAGGATATTATCAGTCTTGTATGGTGAGGGGACATCCTTAAAAAGCATTTTGGGATGCAGAAAATGTCATGTAAGTACCAAGTACCTTGTTACAAATCATAAGAATAGATGTTCTCCATCATCAAAGAGATGGGACATGTGAAGCAGAATGGTCTGAGAGAAAATGCTGAAATATGGGTCTGATCCTGACCTCAAGAAGCAAATGGGGGATGATGTTGGCTCAGAGGTTTGACTGAAAGACCAAGATGAAATGTCTTATTTTATGCTATGATTTTTTTTTTAATATAGTCAAAAAACAGATTTCTAAAGGTGGTGATCTAGATTTTGATTGGAAATGAAA
This sequence comes from Empidonax traillii, assembly GCF_003031625.1. NCBI lineage: Eukaryota > Metazoa > Chordata > Aves > Passeriformes > Tyrannidae > Empidonax > Empidonax traillii. The sequence continues at coordinate 371,562 of NW_020955502.1, forward strand.
ATCCATTTGGTGGAGTTTTTTCATTGCTGATAATTTGCATCTTATCTAGGAATATTATAACCACACAAAAAAAAATCACAGGGTAGCAACTTGTTAAATGTGGATTCCTTAATCCTTCAGAGAGAATTTTCTCTTGTGAAGCTCTACTTACATTTAAATTTTTTTGGCAATGATAGCAGAACATATGTTCTGGTTCAGGTATGTGCGAGGGAACTGGGAGCAGTTCCTGGCTGGTTGCAACATTCAGTAGTCAAATGTAGGGTTAAGTGTAATTTGATCATCATGTTACTTGAAAGAAGCGTTAAAAATTAGAGTTTATGACTTATTTCAGTGTGTGTTTTCGTCTGTAATTGCATTGGAAAGATACAGTCTGAGGTGCAGTTTTGGGCACCACAATGTACGGAAGAGATGAAGCCATTAGAGAGTGTCCAGAGGAGGGCAATGGAGATGGGGAAGGGCCCTGAGGGGAAGCCGTGTGAGGAGCGGCTGAGGGCACTTGGTGTGTTCAGCTGGAGGAGGCTGAGAGGAAACCTCACTGCAGTTACAACTTCCTGGGGAGGGAAAGAGGAGGGGCAGGCACTGATCTCTGCTCTGTGGGAACCAGGGACCTGAGGGAATGACCTCAAGTTGTGTCAGGGCAGGGTTAGGTTGGATCTTAGAAAAAGGTTCTTCTTGCAGAGGGTGGTTGGGCACTGAACAGGCTCCCCAGGGCAGTGGTCACAGCACCAAGGCTGCCAGAGCTCAGAGAGTGTTTGGATGATCCTCTGGGGCACCTGGTGTGACTCTCGGGGATGGTCCTGTGCAGGGCTGAGGGGTGGACTGGATGACCCTTGTGAGACCCTTCCAACTCACATACTCTGTGGTTCTGTGATTTTATGTGAAATGGTTGGAATAACATCAGTGGTACAGTGATTTGGGACCCCCACCACACATCCCATTGCCATCCCATGGGAAACCACTACAAGTGTGCGAAGAGATGGGAGAGGTTGTCACAACCCTACAGCTGGAGCCCTTGAACCCTTGAGTCTGGATACCTGAGCTTCGACCCTGAGCACAGAGCAGCCCTCTGGTATCAGGGTATCAGCAAGCTTTGGTATCATCACCTTGTCCGGCATCGCTGGGAAGTTGCCATTTGGCTGCTTCCTTCTGCTCTTAGGTTGGGGTTTTTAACAATAATGTGTGTGGCACAGTATTAGAAAAGCTGTATATTTTTCTTTGCACATCTTATGCACATATGTAATGCATAAATAACACGGAAACTGTGCACAGCTGGGACAGGACTCAGGGACAGGACTAAGCCCCTTCTCCATTACTGGTGTCTGAATTCAGTGCAGATATAAAACTCCAGGATACCAGAATGAGGATTATTTCATCTGCTATGGAGAGGCTCTGGGTTTTTGTGATCCATCAAGGCAACCTTGAGCTACCAGAAAGTCATGAAGGAGGTCAGGGTGTGTCAGGACAAGGTACAAGCTGACTTTGTGTGGCTGGGACATGAACTGAGCCAAGGAGATGGGATGTTAATGGAGCTGTCCCAGAAGATGCCCATGGGGTGATGAGGCAGTAGGAGAACTTATCTGGAATTTGGCTGGTCCCCAGGGCCAGAAGACATGCAGCAGGGACACTTAGAGCTGTTTTTATCCTGGGGACAGGCAGCCAGATCAGTTTGCAGAAGATCCTCGTGTCTGAGGGGTTATGAATATCCCAAATCCCGAGAACATACTGGAATTTATTGTCTCCCTAACTGAGGAGTTGTTGGCCATGTCTAAGATCCAGCTATTAATAATAAATGCAGCAGCTGTAAAAGAGAAAGTTGGAGCCTTGCGGGAAAAATGCAGAGAAGCAGTGGTTCCAAAAAGTGAATAATGAATGGCAATTTGCTAATTATTCATGGCTGAGTCCTCTGGATCATCCAACTGCACTGTGTTTTGTGAGGAAGCGTTTGAAGTGCATGATCCCCCTGGAGCAGCCACAGGAGGCGTGTTTGGACAGTCCCACACTGGCATCTCTGGGCCTAATTGATCAGATATTTAGCACTACCTACACTGGCTGTTCCCAGAATTTCTGGTACTTAAGAAGAAAAAAAATATAGTCCTTTCCTGTAAATAAAGTTTGAATTTGCTGATTCATTAAACCCAGGAGATGAGGCTTTACGGCGCAGACCCGGGGCAAGAGGTTCCCTCTCCGGGGGCGAGGAGGCAGTGAGGAGTAATGGAATAGCCCTTTTTAATTAAGTACATTTGCCTTTTAAATTAGTGCAATCTTAACTCAAGACAAAAGGCATTTTCCTACAGACAGATTTGCAAGGCCATTGTGAGGAGAGGAATTGTCATTAACTATTGGCAACCAAAGGAGGTTTATTCAGGCATTTTTCCCAAGCAGTCAAAACTGAGATGGGTCTATTGCTGCTAAAGCAGCCACGTCCTTCCCCAGGTGTCCCCTGTCCTTGTGCTCTCCTGACTGGGGGCCACAGCTGGTAGTGGATTTCCTTTCTCTTACCGCAGCTGAGTTGTGGCAGAAGGTATTTCCTCCCTTTCTTTGATGAGGATGAAGGTGGAGCTCAGCCCCTGCTCCCCACAGTGGGATGTGGGGTGAGATGCTGCCACCGCAAGCAGAACTTGGTGAATGGTGGAGATCCCATGGCACAGGGTTTAGCTCAGCTCCACGGCACTGGAGCTCCAGTCTGTTCCAGGTTCTAGGGTGCAGCAGATTGGTCTTCTGGTTCTGTCAGGGGTGCAGTGCCACCCCCACACCTCTGCAGGCCTGGTGGATGGAGGGCATTGACTCTGTAGATTCAATCTTTACATCTATAGAAACCATAAACCTACTTCGGAGACTTCATGGCTGCCTTAAATTCACTGCGATGTGTGATCTCTGTCTGTCCCCTGAAGACACATTACCCACAAGTCTGAGTTCACCTTGCAGTAGATTAAAATAATCATCACTCCTCTATTAAATGTGTGTATGTATATTCTTAAGTAAAGGTATTATTTTTATGTTCTAAAGAGCACCTTCCCTAATATTTTTAGAAATCCTAGAAATAATTTGACTGCTAAGGGACACATTTCCCAAGAAAACTTGCAATCCAGGGGAAACGTCGTGTCCACTACTGATAACTGCAAAGGAATTACTTCTTTCCATGGCTGGTTATAAAATGCGAAAGTGTTACTGATGTCCAGGTTTATACAGGTATCTGAGACATATTGCTAGTAATTATGCAAAAAATTTAAATGATGAGGAATAGCTGCCCAAAAGGTCAGGAGTGACATTTGGAAGGAGAAGGAACCTGGCAAGGTGTGCAAGAGATGCGGTGGTGTTTCCTGTACCAATTTAATCACTGCAGCTGAACACAACTGCTTTACTGAGGAAACATCCAACTGTGAGCTCATGGTTGGTGCAACGCACTTATAATCTTGTTTCCAACATTCCTACATGCCGGGAGCGCCAGACCGTGCCCTCAGTTTACGTGCTGGTTGCCTTGTGTACTGGTTCCTACATGGAGATTCCTAATTAAACTACTGGATTTGTATTTTTAATACATCGGGTTTTGTATCGGAAATGTAAATAAAATTAATATTCTTCCAGAAATTTAAATGAACTCATTAGGAATTGCACACAACTTGTAATAGTATGCACGTTCCTCCGTGGCACTGTGAACAGTTGGTATGGCATTGGCTGTGTCTTCTGGAACATCAACAATGCAGAGGGATCAAGGGGCTCTGCAAAGGGGTGTCATGGCCTTGCAATGACACATCTCCTAAATAAGGGACAGAAAACCTTTTCCCATGGGTGATTTCCAGCAGTGGCTCCTGCTGTGCCCAGTCCTGACAATCAGTGATAGACTATACTTAAGGGGACTTCAGAGATTTCCTCAGTCATGGACACAATTATCTTAGAGGTCTTTTCCAACCTTAATGATTCTGTCTGAAAAAGGGCACAGTCATGATGCTACTCTTCACTCCTTGCAGTTCCTGACTTTCTTCCTATGATCCATAGTGACCCTCCACTATTGTGGTCATATCGTAATCAAGCTTTTTCCCTCCTTTGGTATCTTTTTCTTTATATTTAAACCAAACATTTTCCAACTCAATCCTCATGGGTCCCTTCCAACTCGGCAAATTCTGTGATTCTTTGATTCTGCCTGGAATAAGTCTCCTGATGCAGACTAGGTTTGGACTCCATCCCTGTCCATGCTGCCCTCTCCCAGCACTGATCTCTGGACTCCTGTGGGAGTTTTTCAGTGTTATCCAGGCTGTGTGTGTGGGCAGGTTTATCAGTAATTTATATAGATTTAATTACAGCGCTTGAGTTGTCTCTGTTCATATATTTCAGTATCATCATTAAACTCAGCATCAGCAGTTTCATCTCATTGACTGAAAAATCAGGTTTTAGTGTATTTGGATACATGACAGATTTCTGCTCAGGTTTAGCTCAATAACTTTGCTTCGCCCACCAAATCTGACATTTCTAGAAGAAATATTCTCTCCAGGGGAATTCCTTTTGTGTCCACAGTTTCAGCTGTTGTCCAATTACCTAAGAAAAATTTTGCTATTTTATCTCCCAAGTACCAGCCTGCAAAGCAAATCAAACTTCAGTTTGCATAGTTCTGTCTCAGCCAGGCAGGCTGGTCTGCATCAAAAAAAAATTACTTTAAAAAAAAAATAATATATATATATACACACACATAAAAATTTAAATGAAAATTCATGTGCTCATTAGGAGCCCATTCAAAGCCTTCTGCAGTCACCCAAAAGACAGTTATTGATTTAATAAGGTCTGGCTCAAGCCCAAAGTCTCCTGTAGACATCACTGTGCAGAAAACTGGGCCCATGGACCTAATTTGTCTTTGTATCCCTTTCAGTCCTGCCCCCAGAGATGCAGTCATTGTCCTGATTTCATTCAGCTCCTGCTATGCCTGGTGGGAAAGTCTCTTTTTCCACATCTCAGGAGGGATGATGGACAGGGAGCAGATGTGAAATCCATTCTAGGAAATTCCAAGTACTTTGTGAAGGGGTGGTCACATATCGGCGCCGTTGTGCTTTCTTCTGGATTCTGATCGATGTCATGGGACACCCAGGACACACCTGTGGGGTTACTTGTGCACCCTTCATAAAGCCAAGCCAAATCTTTGCCTGGTGCATTGTCCCATCTGGAAGCTCAGGAGATCCCTGGTTTGCCTCTTCCCTTACAACCTGAAGGGGATTTTCCGCTTCCTTCCCTCTTTATGGGCTCTGTCTTCACTGGTGGTGTTTTTGGTCTTAGTCCTTGGCTTTGCTTTCCACATCCAAGTTGGACTAATAGGACCAGCTGCTGCAGGATAGGTGATCCATCATGGAAAGGACCTGTCCTGGAGGTGGACACCCAGCTCCTGAGCAGTGTGTTGAAATCCAGGGCATTAGAAGAGCTGGGTTATAAATCTCGGAGCTGGTTCCTTGGGGACCCTTCTCAAAGATTAAGGTGTATTCATCCAGGGCATTTTAATTGGATGATCATGTTCCCAATGGAAAACAACTCTGAAAACTTTCAACCATCCCCAGTGGGATTCACAGACAGAGTGAAAACCTTTTTTCTCTCCCTGCTCTCACACAGAGTGGAACAAAGGCGTACGATGCAGTTGAGCAGCTCAGCCAAAGCAGGGAGCTTTCCTCACATCACAAGTGCACCTAAGGGACTAATTTCATAACATATTGCTGAGACAAGGAGCCCAACAGAGTTAAAAACCCAGCACCTTAAATTCATATTTTCACACAGAATAAGATAAATGGCCAAATCCTCCATTCATGTAAGTCATAATAATTCTGTTAAATGCTGGGTTTGAGATCCTTCCATATGGATGCCAATGTCTGCTCCAGGTAACAATTATGGAGAGTTATGAAGAAATTTTCTCTAAATCCATTTTGCAACTTGAGCTTTATTATGAATTATATGACAATAAGTGACTGAGATGGGATGAGGTAGAAATAACCCATTTGAGTGAGGCCAGTAACCTGCTTCTCCTTGACATTTAGCAGAACATTTAAAGATTTGAGAGTGTATCTGTATTTGGGGGCTGGGAAATCAAACAAAAACCCTGGGATCTTTGCTCTGGATACTTTCTGAAGTTGCCTAATGTTCTGTTTTGTTATGTTTGTGGGTTTACTCTCGAATTTTGCAATTATAACAACAGCCCACAAGGTTTAGGCACATATTCTTACTAAACTGGATAAATTAGAGAGGTTGAAGCATGTCCAAAGCTTCATCTCAGTCAGTCATCATAGGATCATAGAACATCCTGAGTTGGAAGGGACCCTGTATCATCCCTCTGCTGCCCCTACAGAGGACACCCCAACAATCCCACCCTGTCCCTCAGAGCATTGTCCAAACAATGATTAAAACATTCAAGGTCATCCATGGAATTTAACTCCTTGCCCCTGCCCCCAGAAGGAGGAGGAGCACCAGTGGTCAGAGCTCTCTTGAACTTGAGTTTCTTTTCACAGGGGAGAAAACTTTGAAGTAAATTAACTTTTAGCAAAATTGAAAATCCAAAGAATACCATACCTAACAAATGGGATGGAAACCAGAAGTGCTATAAATAGCACTATAAATAACGATATAAATATATTTTACAGCTCAGGCTAGAACACAGACTTCTGCCTTGGCCTCAAAACTCTTGCAGAGTGGAGGGCAGAGGTTCCTAAAGGTGTATTTAGAAACAAAGGATGAAGAAATTCCCAAGTCAAAATATTAAAGATGATTACTGTCTCTCTTCTAGAGGAAAAAAGGTTATTGAAAAATTGGCAAATCTAGAGAAAGTGTATTAGAAAGTTTTCTCATAAAACAAACCCAGGAGAGATTCACTTACACTAGTCAGTGGCAAGTTTTAAAGTTAATGCAAAGCACTTCGTCGTTGAAAGATTATTAAGTGTAGAACTTCTTTCATAACAAGTTGTTGAGACCAAAGCTCATGGGACTTTAGAAAGGAGTGAACTATTGATCGAGGACATCCAGAGTTTCCAGGAAGATCAGAGAATAGATTTTACACCCAAGATTTCAGCATTTAAGCAAATAGTCCAACAGGTTGGAAAATGCCACAAATGCGATAATTTATCAGATTAATTCTAGATTAGTTAACAAAAGCACTTGTTTGAAGCCAAACCTTTATCTGTAAAGTCTGTGTGCTTCTGTTGAGTCAAGTGCCTTCTAATATAGAGATACCCAAAAAATAGATACAGGTGGTCCCCACAGCTCCCTTTACATTTTCCTCAGAGCTGCTACGTGTTCCTAGTCTGAACAGTATGAGGTCTGGACAGCCTGTGAGTTGAAGAAAAAGATGAAGGGAAAGGAATAATTCCTTTTTTGGCTGCAAGAAAGCTAAAAATACCCTCAGAGGTTTAAAAACAAGAGCTTTTCCAGTGAGCCTACACCATAAGCGCTAATTAACCTCTGTACTGAACCACATGAGTAACATAATGCTGAGGTATCTCAACAAGCCTCTAAAATCAAGAGCTCATTTAATGTTATTCTTAATTCCACCTCCAGGTTTATATGTTGAGATTTTGGCTGGATTTGTAATAATAAATTGAGGATAAAATCTTCTTCTTCTCTGGGCTCTTCCAAACCTTCAGTGAAAAGAGTTACCATCAAATATTTCTTGTGATATCAGAACTATTCAGAGAGAAAGGCCTATGATGAATTTTTCAGAAACTTACTTTTTCCCACACTATTTTATCACAGGTATCAAACCTGATTTCTTGACTTTTAAACTTTCTGCTATGAAGCACCTACAACAATACCCTAAATTTTACTGTGAGGCTGTTACTGTATAGATCTTTTCTTATAGATTGGCCTGTAAAAAGATATTCATATTGCACATTTATATTTACTAATTTTATTCAAGAATAAAACACAAACCTGAGAACTGGATCATTTAAATCCCATTAATTTATTCACTTAAAATTAGATTCCAAGGAAAAGAAGAAAATATTTAAATTACTGAGGATGTGAGGAGAATAAAAGGAATAAATCTCATGGAGTAACTGCAGCGTTAGCCAAGGCACACCCTTATGTAGGAGCTCTAATTCAGTCAATAAAATGTCCATCAGTACCAGCCCTTTTTTTGCTGATGCTGTTGCTGAGCTGTCCAGAGTGCTGCAAGAACATGGGAAAAGGTCTGTCAGAAGGGAAAAACCAGCTCTGGAGTCAGGATCCAACTATGGTTTCATAAAATAACAAAATGTTTTCCCTGGATGCAGATTTCTAAATTAGGATGCCATGTGAAAAAAAGGATGAAAGTTGCCCTGCACTGCTTGTCCCAGTCCTGTCAGAACTGCAGTGTGTCACACATCCAGCATGCAGTGGTTCTCCTGCTCAAGAAATTTGGCAGCCAGACCATTTCTGTTCATAAATTAAAGGCTGATTCTTGACCTTTCAATGTTTACTCTCAACCAGCACTTGCTGAAGCTGCTCCTGGGCTCTGTAAATATTGTTCCCTTGCTGGCTGTGCAGCCTGAGCAGATCACTGTGGTCAGAACACACCGTGTCAGTGTGAGTGAGAAGGTGGTTCAGCTCTTCACAGTCTTTGTCAACAGCTGCTATAAAAAATACCCTGAAAACTTGCACTGCTTTAAATACAATTCCCAGGTCAGGGACTGAAACTATCGCTGCCCAATTAACATGAAATTTTTGCCAGGGACTTTTCTTGGACATACAAATACTTTCTCTTAGCACATCTGCACCTCTGTTATGGTGACAGGCTGGGAGAGTTTGGGGTGTTCAGCCTGGAGAACAGAAGGCTCTGGGAAGATCTCAGAGCCCCTTCTGTTGCCTAAAGGGGCTCCAAGGGAGCTGGAGAGGGACTTTGGACTAGGGATGGAGGGAAAGGACAAGGACTAATGGGTTCCCACTGTCAGAAGGCAGGTTAGATGGGGTACTGGGAAGGAATTCTTCCTGTGAGACTGGTGAGACCCTGTCACAGGGACAACCAGTCAAAATTATTTTGGCAATTAAACTTGGTGAGTTTATTGAAGAGATTGGTCCTCAGTGTTAATTACAGGTCTGCTCCATACAAAAAAAAAAAAAAAAGTCTCAAAAGAAGAGGTAGCTCTCATGTAAAATTTGCTTTCTGCTGTTGCAGAGAACACCTTACTGCAAAGCTGGAGCTCCAGGAGCTCCATATCCCTCCTGTCCTGAGGAGCCCAGAATCAAACACAGCACTCCAGATGTGCCTCACAGGGCTAAGCAGAGGGGTGGGTTAATGTGGTCCTTCTTAACTCCATCTTAATTAATCTTCTTTTACAGGAATTGCAGACATTTTATGCATTTCACTGTGACATGGGCACATCTCACCATGTAATTTCTAGAGGCTTGTAATGATTCATTTGATAGGCATTGTCTGTGGATTTTGGTTCGTCAGGGATCAGCAGAGCTCTAATTACACAGTAATTATTAAATAACTTACTCACAAATTGCTGTGCCAGTGAAAGCAAATATCAGAGCAGTTGAAGAGCATCCAGTTCCTCTGGGAATATGTTCTATAGGTACAAGGATGCAGGGATGGGCTGTTTTCCCTAAACATGGTGGTAATGCATAGGTCAGGTACTAAAGTCTGTAAATGAGAATGAGACTTTTATCTATGCCTGTATTCCCAGAGCTGCAAGGAGCAGGAGAAGGCTTTCACCCTATCGGAGCTTAACCTGGAGGGGTTGGGTCAGGAACCCAGGTTCCCTTGGTCAGGGGAAGCATCTTCATGGGCTGCCCCAAGGTGTAATGGACCCACCAGCACAGGTACTATCTCTTGGGCTATAAATCCACCACGGATGTTACCAGTTTACCAGGTACCTGAAGATAGTCTGAACTATTCCCAGACCTCTCCCTGTGTTCATTTTCTTCCTCCATTGAAACTCAGGCAGACTCCACTGTTTCCTGATAAGTGGGGTGATGGCTTCCCACTTATCAGTGGTTAGAGAGCAGGGTTATTTGGGATATTGGAAGGAATTCCTCCCTGTGAGGTTGGTGAGGCCTTGGCACAGGTTACTCAGAGAAGCTGTGGCTGCCCCATCCCTGTAAGCGTTCAAGGCCAGGTTGGACAGGGAACAACCTGGGATAGTGGAAGGTGTCCCTGCCCATGGCAGGGAGTGGGACTGGATGATATTTAAGGTCCCTCCCAGCCCAAAGCAGTCTGGGATTCTCTGAGTTGCCTGTCCCCCTACTTCTGTTGTGACTTTTCCTGTATCCCATGGGATGTGGGACTCCTTAACCCCACATCCCTTCTCTGAGGTGTGAGAGGGGGCCAGGCAGAAACGTGTCTCTTGTGTACCAGGACTTGCACCTTTACAGGACTTGCACCTTCTCCGTATTGCATCACTAAAGGATATTTTGCCTTATTTACTTCCAGAAATACAGCGACAGTTGTGCAGATTTAAAGAGTGACCTCTGAGAACAAGAATATAATTACTGGGAGTCAGAGCAATGCTAATCATATGTTCCTGAGCAGCAGAAATGCTCACAGATTTCCAGAGCTGCATTATTCATGAGCTTCCTATTTATTCATATGAATGAAAGACCAAGCTCAAAGGACACAGATGACTTTGTCACTTTTCTTCATTGTGTTATGGTCTCAACAGCTGTAAAAATCATTAAAGCAGCAGTTTTCTCTGGAAAAATCTGAAATAGGGAATAAGGACCAGTGAGCAAATATTGTATATGCTTTATAATACTATAACTCAAGCAACTAAGTGAAAACATTGTCTTTCATGTCACTTTGATGAAAGATGTAGGAGCTTAGAAGATGTAGATATACTTCAAACATTGATAGAAAATAGAAATTCAATGGGTTTCTCAACTTGCTTCCCATGGTTTTATTGCCCAAGGCAGAGAGAGCCCATGGGTGACATGGTACCAGGAAAGGGGCAGAGTCAGGACCTTTGCCATCAAGGAAGGTCGTGTCCAGCTCTGGGAGCTGGTGGGCTGTCCTAGCTGTTCCTTTGTCCGTTATGCTATTTGGTTATGCAGCTCTGATACGTAAACTTGGTGTAGAAGAGCAGCAGGCTGGGAAGGGTTGATCAAGTCTTTAGAGGTGACTTTCAGAAAACCCCTAAAATGTTCTTTTTTCTCTTCCATGAAACATTTCTTCTCTATATGCATTTTAATTAAAAACATGCAATTTATTTTAATCTCAGAGTGGTTTGTGTTGGGAAGGACCTCAAAGCTCATCCAGTTCCACCCCCTGCCATGGGCAGGGACACCTTCCACTAGATCAGGTTGCTCCAAGCCCTTTCTAACCTGCCCTTGGAGACTTCCAGGGATGGAGCAGCTGCAACTACAGGCTTTTTCTTTTTCAAGAGTCTCCATCGTTGGTTCCTCTGTGTGGCTGGATCATCCCTGGACATTGGGGTGCTCTTTGCTCTGCAGAGAGCTTGCAAGTTAGGTAGAGGGCACACACAAGCTGAAATGGGTGGTAAGGCAACACAGGGACAGCTTAGGGGACAACAGGAAGCTTTCAAAAGATTTCCCTGAACTGATGGTGGTTACAACAATGGATTGCCTTTGGTTTTGGGCAGACAGTCCACTCAGGATCTGGCCGCAGCCAGTCATTGAGAAATTGAGATGCTTCAGGTGTGCAGAGGAAGAGAATGTCATAAATTACAGCCTCTTTTTTTTTTTTACTTTTTTCTGACTTTTCTGACTCTCATTATAGGAAAAATATTGTAAACCAAGTGGAATGTTTCATAGACACAGGTCCTGACAGAGGCTGCAAATTGGTTGTGCCTTTTATTATCTTTTATTTTTGATAATACTTGACAATGTCTTGTAACTGGAAACACAGCGTGGGGAGAAATGCTTTTGGATTTGACTTCAGACAAGCTCATTTGATGTTTCTTCTCAGAATGCAAAAGTGTTGAGGTTGTCTTTGTTTGTGGAAGTTATTTTTATATTGTTACATTTCCTAAACTGCAACAAGTGTCCCTAAGAGGGAAACTGAGGGTATTAGAAATCTGCATCTGAAAGGGCCTCAGTTTCTTTGGAAAAAATAATTCTTATGTGGCTTTATGTAGAATAAGCAGGTTCTTCATAAGGGGCAGCTCTGATCTCTGCTCCCTGTGAACAGTGACAGAACCAAGGGAAGGGCTGGAGCTGTGTCAGGGCAGGTTTAGGTTGGATGTCAGGAAAAAGGTTCTTCCCTCAGAGGGTGGTTGGGCACTGAACAGGCTCCCCAGGGCTGTGGTCACAGCACCAAGGCTGACAGAGCTTGAGGAGCATTTGGATGATACTCTCAGAGAGAGAGTGGGATTTTTGGGGTGTCTGTTCAGGGACAGGGTTTGGACTTGATCCTTGTGGATCCCTTCTAACTTGGGCTATTCCATGAAGCTGTGTCCCTGGACCCTTTGGATGTGTGTGGTGCTCTGGAGGAAAGGCAGAGCTGCTCACTGCTACCACACGTCACCTTCATGTGTCCAAACTACCCAAGCCCATTGTTTCTTTGCAATTGATGAATTAATTCTTTTTGCTCTCCTGACACAAGTGACCCTTCACATGGCTGGATTTACATTCTCCTCCTGTAATTGCTTAGCAGGAGTTTCTTCAAGCACATGTTGTGTGGGGTGGCAGGAGGCTGCAAGTGCTGAGGGTCCTTCTGAAAACTGTAAAGATTTCACTGGTCCTGTTTATTTTTCAAATCTGGAAAAATTCGTTATTAATTTATTAAACATTTTTTGGAATTTGTTGCACTGTCTCATTTTTTAATAGTTTAGTGTTTGTAAATAGAAGTGCAAAGATGAGATCTCAAATTAGTGGATGTTTTTGTGGTAATCAAAAAGTAGCCTGCAAATGAATGGGTACTTTTGCCAAAATCCCTTTGATGAGGAAAAAAATTCCCTGATTTATTCAAAATACAGGCAGTCCTGTGAAAGGTAAAGCCTTGAGCATATATCAATGTCTTAGAGATGGGAAATTGTTGGGAGAGTGGGGATGGAAACTGCAAACTCCTTCTGCCAAGAAAATCAAATGTGTGACCTTTAATTAAATATTATTTTGAATATTTTAAATGGAAATATAGATTTGCCTGTTGGTGGTTCACACACACACAGATCACCACTAACCCCCACAATTAAATTAAATTAAATTAAAGCCAGTTTTTTTCACACTATAAAATAGTTCATCCTACATAAAACATGATGGTTCATCCTGGAACTTATTAAAAATAAATAATTAAATCAGTCTTTAGTAGACTGTGGAGTTGAAACAATATGTTTCATATTTCTTTGCTTTTTCATAGGAAAATCAAGTTCCGCAAGAATTTAATTAAATGCTCAGGTCTGGACTCCACCGAACTAACTTTTAGTGAGGGCTCTTAAAAATTACCTTCCATTGGACTTCTTTCACAAGAGGACAAAAAAAGGTGTCAATAATGTGGTTTTCTACAGGCTAAAAAATATTTGAATATTGATTGAAAAACTGCTGTCAAGCAAAAGCAAACAGCTGCAGGTGGAGAGGGAAGATTGCCCAAGGAGGGAGGAAACTCCCTGGCAATTTCAGACCTCACACTTCAAGCTAGGAATTACTGTTTTTTAATGTCTCACAGGCATTGAGCTATTAAATATTTATCATCCTGTAATAAAAAAATAAACCATTTAAATAAAATAAACCATTACCAGGCAATTAAGGTGTAATAACTCAAACCTGTAGAAAAGCCCTAATTGGAATTGCAAAATATTAAGGGTGAGGGAAAGACACAGAATAAATTAAGGTCACGTCTCTGGCCAATCCACTTACTTTGCACCCTAAAGATTTTTTATTAAATATGTTTTTCTATTTGCCATGGTTCTCAAACAGGCTCTGGCTTCACTGGGCTTAAAGACCTGTATTTCACAATAAATCATTAATCTTTAACAAAGCTGATGAAGCCTGGGGGAGATAAGCTTAAATAAGCCCTGTTAATTATCAAAGGTCATACATGGAAAGAGTTTTTTTAATTAACTAATGAGTTGGTATTTAACTGCCAGTTGCGTGTTGGTTGAGTTATTGATTCCTGCAATATATGGGAAAGCGAAATATCAAAGTCAAACAATTTTACTGGTCCAGGCTGGAATGAAAGAAGCTTTTTGTATTCTCCTGTTGGGAAATCTTCTCCTTTTGACAGTCTCAACAATCCCACCAGTGCTCCTTGTTGTCCAAACACTCTTTGAACTCTGTCAGCCTTGGTGCTGCGACCACTGCCCCTGGGAGCCTGTTCAGTGCCCAACCACCCTCTGGGGGAAGAACCTTTTCCTGAGATCCAACCAAAATCTGCCCTGACAGATCTCTGAAGAATGACAGGAACTAATGGCACGAGGACTACAGAAAACAATTAAAACATTTCACAGTTTCTGTTCATCATCCTTATTGTAAAGCAGGTTGGACCTTCTGTCGCCAAAATAGTGAAGAAATTCAGTATTACATTAAATCTCAACTGTGTATAGCATTGCTTTTTATTCCCCAAACCAGAATTGGAGTGTGGCTTTACTCATAATAAAGCATACTTTTTCATTTTTAAAAGCCTCTATCCCCCTAACAGTATTAATTGCACCAAACACAACAGTTTCATTTTGGACCAGCTGCGGGGTGATAAAATAAGGTACCATTGTAACAAAAAATTGTGTTTGTGGCTTTAACTCTTGCCTTGTTCTGTCACGGTCCTAGCAAGGGGCTGGCACTGAGCTCATGCTGGGTGGGGCTCCAGAGAATTGAAAAAGATCATCATCCCCGTTGGGGTTTGAAATGAAAAGGCATGAGAACTCTCCAGTGTGCGTTCCAGGGGCAGCTCTGTGTCTGTGCTGGGTGCTGTGGGCTGGGAGCTGGGAAAGGAGGGAGCCGGGAAAGGAGGGAGCTGGGGATTGGATGATTTTTATCTGGGAGTCAGATGCTCTTCTGGCCGGTTTGTTCAGTCTTAGCCTGAAACAAAGGGTTGTTTACCGTTTCTGAGTTTTCTGTGGTCTCTTGGGGATAAAAAAGGCTCGTTTTGCTCTAAAGAGGCTGAACCTGAGAGGACACCTGGGTATTGGATCTAACCCTGTCACACTGCAGGCTGCTCCCTGTGGAATCCCTTTCCTCAATTGGTGGATTTTCTCCTGAAGGAGTTGATTTTCCTTTCCTGAGTTCTAGTGAGGAGCAGTGTGAGGACAGCAAGACTGGAAAGCTGCAGCCCCACACTCCATTTCTGAACTCATCTACCCTCAGTTTGTACCCTCTGCTCATGCAAACAGGGGCTCATGAATTTCTCTGTTCCTTAATCATATACAGGGACATTTTCTAGGCAGGTAATTACAGGTAATTGGCCTCTAGTAAACTGATAGCCAGTTTTATTTACCTGTTTATTTTTACCTGCCTATATCCTTTAATAGCTCGTATTTTCTGAGGCCCTGGATGCCGTGAAGCTATAGCTGTGGGTCTTGCCCTCCTGGAACATGTCTGTAATTCTCACTCCTGCTGCCCCTGCTGTCCTCCCCTCCCCGTGGATTTACTGTTGTTTTGACAATTTTATGTGCAAACATATTTAAATCCCTCTGACCTCAGCCTCCTGAGCTGATTGAATTTTGCTTTAACTCTGCTCTGGTATTTTCCATTTCCATGTTCTTATGCAGAACTTCAGCCTTTAAGCTTGTGCTAGAATTGAGACAAAAATATTTTTAGGTCCTGTGTAATTTCTTTGTGAGCAGAGGGTCTCCCATTTCTCTGAGGTATCTCATCCCTTCATATTATGGTTTAGTGGGAATGGTGGCATTCAGGATGATCTTGAAGGTCTTTTCCAGCCTCAAATATTCCATGATCTCTGGGGTCAGGGAATGTATACTGAGGTTTCCTTTCCAAGGTGCTGTTCTGGTTTTCCCAGGCATTGCTTCTTTACAGCCAATTCCTTTCACTCCCTGCAATTTACCTACTTGTGCTGTGGAGCCTTTTATGGGGTGGTTTCCCATTTTGTTAAGAGCCTTTCTCTGCCAGCTATTTTCTGTCTGGGATGAGAAAGGAATTTCTAGATACCATCTCTTCCCTTTGGTGAAAGACAGCATTAAATGTCCTTGACATCAAACCTCACCTCCCCTGCCCAGGTGTCTTTAGGAGCTTATATTCTCCGAAGGTTTCTCTTTTGAGGATTAGAGCTGCAGTTACAAATCTAGGGGGTTTATTCTTCCACTTCATTTAAACTCACTCAGCCGCTGATTCTCAGCTCATTTCCAGCGCTCAGATCCAGCACACACTCACCACCACCGACCAGAACTGAATTTAAAGAGAACATGACATTTTGCCTTTTCCCATGACAATAGGGTGGAGATTCCTGCACACATTTCTCCTGGGAATGGGATTATACCAGGGCCTGTCAGTGCATTTCTCTGTTGCACCAGGGCAGGTTTACATTAGATACTAGGGAAAATTTCTTCACTAAATTTCTTCACTGGAAGAAATTCAGGTCGGATATGGACAGAAATCCCCAGTTTTCCATGTATGTGTAGCAGCCAGAGATGCTATACCAGTATCCCTATGCCCAGGACATTCTTGTTTCTATCTCTTTGGTCCCAGCCTGAATTAAAGTTCTGCTTTAAACTGAGAAGATGGTTTTGGCTCACACTTGCCTCCCCAGAATAGACAGCTCTGGAGATAACACAAGGTCCTGCACACAGACAGCCCCAAGTCTGTCAAGGGCAAACCAGAGGCTGCTGTGAACACATTGCTGTTCCTCTGCTTTATAAAACGAATCCCAAAAGTTCAGCTCAAGGAGAACTCTCCACTGGAGTCACAAAAGTGGCACAGAATATCATGGTATTCCATTATACTTGCAGATTTTTTTTCCACAAGCACCCTTGGAAATCTGAGCAGTGCTGATACTGTAGGACTGGGGTCCCAGGAAAATGAAGTACAGCCAGTCCCACTCTTCCCCACACATCCCTGCCTCCCAGTGTTGCTAAGAAGTCATTAATATATTTTCATTTTAATGAACCAGCCGAGCGTGCTTATAGAAAACCAGCTGGTTTTGTTTTCTCTCTACAGACCTGAACATTTTCATGAATAAAGATTTGCAAAGAGTTTTAGAACTTGAAACTAGAAATAGATCTGTCTCACCAATTCCTTGATCTAATAATGTATTTAAAAATGAGATTTTTTTGCAAGAATAATACATGGATATTACCACCTTCACTTCCAGCCTCAGTGCCATGAATCTGTGACTTTATGCCACCTTAAGCACCTATAATTAAGTCTAGATCCAAAGAGGCACGATCATAGTACAATCCCTGCTGGTTTGGGGATGGTATTTTGCTTTTTAATGAAATATTGTACTTAGTGAATATGTTAATTTACTTGATTGTTGGGAAGAATGGTGTTATTCTGCAACCAGAGGAACTTTTGCCTTTATAAAAAGTCGTAGTTGCAACTTTTGATTTGGGAAAATATTTATCTGTTATTTCACTTGGACTCATTTTTGCATCATATTAACCTGAAAAGTAATTGTAAGGTGGGGGGGGGAACCCTCAAATTTGGCCAAGAGCGGCGTATGTGCTCAGCTATTCCCTGCACAGCCCTGTAGTCAACTTGTTCACATTTTTTTTCATTAGTTTCTTGTTATAGTCAAGATATGGTCAAGGATCTTTTGAGCTTGGTAATTTTGTTAAACCTTTTTTATGAAGAGTATTGAATTGCTGCATTGAGATGGGAGTTTGCTTCCGTGCAAGATTAATTGGGACTGGTATTTCATTTTGCATAGCACTATTCAAAGCTAATAAAAAGGCCCAGAATAATGAATTCTAAAGTCAAATTATAATGAAAAGCCACAGGTGATTGTTTCATTAGTCTGGATGCAGGAGAACTGTGTCTTCTCTTAACTTTGTCTGTTGTTTGCATTGGTTGCCCCAGGGGAAGTAAACAACTTCTAAATGGGTTTGATGTTTCTGAGAAATGTTTTCTTCTGGAAAGACTTCAATAATTAAAAAGATGTGCCTTCTTAAAAGTTCACTGAAGCACAAAACTATTACTTTAAAACATTCTTTGTTCAAAATTGTTACCTTGACTTATATTCATGGGAGGAAATTGCCTTTGATGAAGTGAGCAAACCATTTTTTTTACAGCCGGGTTTTAGGACCTCCCAGGAGAAATGGTTTGGAGCTCGAGAACTCCAAGGGCAAAAATATTTGCATATTGGGAGTGTGGTGGTCCTGATGCTGTTCACACAAGGTAGCTGGGCAAAGAACAGCCCTGCTGTAGTTCATAGGCACAGGAGTCTGGTCGCCTGCAGGTTTGTCAGGGGCCAGTGGTGCCCAGCCCAACCTGGAAATAAAACTGTGCTGTCTGTTGCATGACTGTTTGCTGTCTCATTCTGTATTTGTCTTCCATGTGTGATTAACTCCCAAATGTTCTCTTTTTTTTTTTTCCTTTTCCCTTTTTGTAGAAATTATTGAGCCTACTACCTCTAGTGCTGTCTCAAGCCCAGGTCAGTATCCACACACATTCCCGCAGGATGTTGGGTACTCCTGAGGGACTCATCCCAACGCATTGCCGTGTCAGTGACCGGAGCTGGTTACGGGCAGCTTGTTGTGGTAGTGCTGGGCTGTCTCCTTCTGTCTTTGTGCTGTCATTGGTGTGTCTTCCCTCCAGGCTTCATGTCTTGTCCTCTTCTCTCCCGTTCTGAGCAGACCTCTCCCGCATCTCTGTTCCTGCCATTCAGTCTCTCCTGGCTAACGCCGTGCAGGCGATTCTGTGCTCTTGTGATGACCTGGCCCTTCCTGACTCTCCCCTGGTGATGCTGTAAACATAAATGTTGGGTTGAGGCTGACAGATTTCTTGCTGTCTCATCACTGAGTGATTTTTAGGATGGATCCAAGGGCCTCTTGTGAGCCCCTTCCCATTTACAGTGCCAGAAGGTGTTCGTGGAGAGCTGAAACACCTGCCCTTGTGCTTGGTAGGTGGTGAGAAGTTCTGACTGTTCGTGGTACGTCCCCATTTCCTTGGGGATTTCCTGTTGCTGCTCCCCAACAGGGCACCCTCAGTGGAGCTTGTCACAGAATCACAGACCAGTTTGGACTGTGAGGGACCTCAAAGCCCATCTAGTCCTACCCCCTGCCATGGACAGGGACCTTCCACTATCCCAGGTTGCTCCAAGCCCCATCCAACCTGGCCTTGGACACTTCCAGAGATGGGGCAGACACAGCTTCTCTGGGCAACTTGTGCCAGGGCTTCCCCACCCTCATAGGGAAGAATTTCTTCCCAGTATCTCATCTAACCCTGCCCTCTAACAGTGGGAATCCATTCCCCCTTGTACTGTCTTTCTACGCCCTTGTCCCAAGTCCCTCTCCAGCTCTCTTGGAGCCCCTTTAGGCACTGGAAGAGGCACTAAGGTCTCCCTGGAGCCTTCTCCAGGGGAACATCCCCAGCTCTCCCAGTCTGTCTCCAGAGCAGAGGGGCTCCAGCCCTCGGAGCATCTTTGTGGTCTCTTCTGGACTCAGTCAGCCTAGCACAGGCTGTTGAACTGGCGCTGCCCTGCCCAGAGCTGGTTAAAAGATGTTGTCAGGTCAGGTCAGCCTGTGACAAGATTCCCACATGCTTTCCAGAAGGGTTTGGAAGGGAAAGGCAGGAGTCTTACATACCGTGGTGTAACTGCGCCCTGTGGTGCAGTTACGGTGTCAGACTCAGCAGGCTGATGTTATTTCCATGTGCATGATGTAGTAAGATGTGTAGTGGTCAGATCTCCTCCAAGTAGGAGTCTGGGAAACAAGATCAGGATTATCTGGGAGAAACATGAGGAGAATTTTCCTCTGGCAAAACCTTCACCTGAAGTGTAATTTTATTTCTAAATTGAGATTGCACCAGAAAGCCACAACAACTGAGGTGATCCACTCCCCAGTTAAAAAATGCAGATTAAACCAAGAGTTGCAGGCAGCAGGAGGTTCCAATAGCTTCACACATACAGGAGTAGCAAGACAACTGAATAAATCTTTGGAGCTTTTAATTGAAGGCTTAGGAAGGGCAATCCCTGGTGTCCTTTGTGGGGACGCTCAGGGCACAGAGGTGCTTCCTCTCTGCCCTCCCCAGTGCCCTGAACAGCCCTGAGCTCCCCAAAGTTCCGTGTCGTTTATGGGCAGGGAATCTCCTGTGACTGAGCACAAACAGCAGCGGAATCCTGAGCAATGTAGGACCACCCCCATTGCTAACCCAGCAGCAGGAGGGGAGGGATGGACTTCGCTGCAGAAAGCTGATAGTGCTTGCAATAAAAGCCCCTTTCCTTGTGATTTTCCACGGTTTGCTTTGGACTCCCATGCGGTTGAAAATAAGCTAAGGAATTATTTTTAGAGTTAACAGAAGCTGAGAAGAAGAAAAGAGTCACTGATATGTCAATCATGCAAAGTGGTGATAGGATACCTCAGTCTGTGTGTTAACACTGGGGTTTGTAATTCCTTAAAAAGTCCCCTTAGCCTGATCTTATTCCAGGCTTTGTTCAGAGAGTGATGGTTTATGCTGTATGACTGTGGTGGGAATGGCCTCTAGTAACATTTTGGGGTTTAATCTCCATAAGTGAGCACTGCAACAAAGAGCACAGCGTTTCTCACTTTAAAAAAATGATGTTAAAGTAACACAGCTTTGAGATATGTTTGAATTCTTGCTACTGCAGAAATTTTTGATGAATGAGCAAAATCATATGTATTTTTGGGAGCAGGGTAGACATGGGGGAATGGAAATTAATAACATCCTTTTATAATGATCCCTGTCAATTCTGAAACACAGTGCTAAATACAGAGGTCTTTTGCCAAATGCAATACAAAATTGAAAATATGAAAATGTTTGAATGCAACAGAGGGAAAATTTGGAAGCTGGTAAAGTTGCAATAGTTCTGAAGTTACACGAGGAGCTAGTCCAGCTTTAACTGACCAAGGAAAGGACTCTGAGATCAGTTTGCAGTTGAAAGACATCTGTTCCACTGAAAGACAACAGAAAGGGTTGGATTTTTCAACGAAAGTTCTCCAAATGCTTGAAAATTTAGGATTGAGTCCTTCTTCCTGAAACTTAGCCCTGGTATCAGCAGTGACGTTGCCACTGAACTGTTCTGTTGGCATTACATAATTAAATAACTCTGTCATAGTCCCTCTACTTGTGTAACTTTTAGCTGGTAAATAGCTGGGTAATACCATCAGTATTGCTAGCAAGTTCTATAGCTGCAGAGGCAACTCAGAAGTTCCCAGAGCGTCAGAAACAGTCCCTCGTGTGCTGCAGCATCAGGCAGGAGGTTGGGGTGGGAGATGGGGGCAGAAAATCCCAGTTGTTCATCTATTGCTGCTTTCAACAGTAATATTTTACTGACAGTGAAACAAGATTTATCTTAGAGTCCTAGATTGGTTTGTGTTAGAAGGGACCTTAAAGATCATCTTGTTCCAACAAAATTTCTGGCTTTGTTTGAGTCATCCCAGGAGGTTTTAGCCACAGAGCTCATTGGATCAATGTATATCTGTCCTGCTTCCCTCCTGCAGGGACACAAAACATGACTAAACTGTAGGAAATCATTTTTATCTCGTGTCTTGCATTAGTCAGAACACAGAGCATCAGCCTCCCTCCTGCTTAATCAAGGCTTTGCTGCTAATTGTTTAATTACCACCATCCTTTTACCACTTCAGTGCAGCTCCATTGGATGTTTTTCCTGGAGAAGGTTTTGCTACTGGAAGGACGCAGATCCTTTGTAGGGTTTCAATATGGAGCCAAAGGTTTTGAAAACACCCAAACCTGAGTCAACATTTAACTGCAGGTAGAGGATGGAGAGTTGCAGGTCAAGGATCTTCCAGAAATCAAAGTAAACAACTGACAGGCTGTTCAACATCACCAGTTGAGTTTTCCAGTATCTTTCTCAAAGCCCAAACTGGGAAGTTACTTTTAGTACAAACTGAGGAATCTGTAGGAATCCTGAAGATCTTTAAGGATCCCTCACAGTTCCAAATAGGAGACAAACCATCTCAGACATAATTTGCAAACCCACCCAGTGTTTGAGGGCCCCTTGATACACTTGTGCATTTCTCTGCTGGAACCCTTTTTTTACATTTGGGGATTTGCTTTCCTAATTTGAAGTGACAACGTGTAAAACATGTAGAATTAGCTGCAAAAAGTTAAAAAAATTGAGGCCAGGTTTGGTATCTCTTTTGTCAGGCAGCACCAGGAGCTGGAGGTACTTACAAACCTCTCCTCCTTCAGTGTAATTAGTTCACAGGTGGTGTCTTGAAAAGCCTTTGAAGATGCTGCTGAATTCTTAATGCTGACTAAACAAGTAACTGTGACAGGTCAGAGAGAATAATTGAGGAATCTTCTTTAATTAATGATTTCACATCTGATGAGGCCCTTTTATAAAAATTGGAGTTGGAGAGAGAAAGACCTTAAGTTATTTAATTTTCTCAGGAACAAAAGCATGTCTTAATATGAGCACTCGGGCAGGTTGGACAACTCCTTGAACTTCAGTGGCTTGTCCCTGATCTGCCTTTCTGCATATCTAATATATTTAATAGGCCAGAATACCAAATCACACCTAATTTCAAGCAGGCTCTGTTTGTCTCATGGGAAGCTTTCAAACCCTCTTTTTTTTTCTCTTCTTATGCAGTTGCAAATCTCATTTTAATCAATAAATGATTTGTGCATGGAAAATCTACAGGGCTGGACTCTCAGAATTTGTGGTGTTCTTGGCTGCTATTAATTTTGTCTTTCTACCTTCAAATGGAGATCTTTGCACATGGGCAGGAGAGTCATTGGTGCAGCAAACCCTGGACTGGGGACAAGCCCTGAGGCAGGAGAGGGTGACCAGCTGTGAGTCACAGCCGGTTGTGCTTCGGCAGCCAACACTCAAACTGTTCTTTCTTTCCCAGTTTGTGGAATTCCTTCCAAAATACTAAACAAGTATGAATAGATGATCCGCATTTAGGGTAACAGATCCTGGATCATTGCAAATTTAACTTCTAAATCATGTTAGGAGCAGATGTCTGTTTGTTCAAAGAGCTTTTGATGCTTGGTGGCCACTTCACTGCCTCCCAAATGACCCCACCCTGGGAAGGGAAGAAGAGTCTCCCAGACTGTCCCATGTCTCTGTGTATGCAGCTGATGGGTGAATCATCCTCCAGCACCCCAGAGAACCACACCAGAGGGTATTTTGTCAAATATAATGAATATAAAAGCAGATATAGAGTTACCAAGTAGTTTGGTATCAAACAGGAGAACAGTCTCTAAAGAACAAATACCAATATATTAAACTTACTTGTTAATTAGATGAAAGCTTTACATTCATGGGCATTGCTGTTGCACTTCAGAACTCCAGGCAAGTGTGAAATTCCAGCGTATTGTCTCTGCCAGAAAGAAATTGTTTTGTATTCCCCCAGCTCAGTGCACCTGCCCAGTGAATTCAGTGGTAACGTTTTCCTGTGGGAGTACAGCGCTTAAACCAAGAACACTGGGAATTATGCGCTGCCTGTGCTCTGGGAAATAGCTGTCTTTAAAGCATTACATACATCTGCTGTTACAAACAGGTGAACTTCATGTTTTTAAATCGCTCTGTGAAGGCTCCATCCTCAAAGCAGAATCTATGGAATTAGATAAATGTTTCTGTTTAAGCAGAATGCACATCTCAAACAGCTCACAGGGTGTGCTCAGTGACATTCTGCAGTGGTTAGAGACTGCATCATTTCACCAGCCTGTTTGAACATAGTAAATCATATTATTCACTGCTTGCTGAAGAGATGCATTATTTAATATCAAAAGAGCTACTTTCTATCAGCTGAAAAATGGGATTAGAACTAGGTCATTTTTAGTCCATTGATTCCTACTCTCTAAACTAGAATGTAAAATACAAGAATGTTTTTTCCTGATACTGTATTGCCTACAAGCCTTCTGTCATGAGGGATTTCAATGTTAATGAGTTTTCCCACAAATATGAGAAGCCTACTTAGGAGAAGAAGCTGCTGAATATTTTAGAATATAACACATTGACCAGTTTGCTGAAATGTCACATTTTAACCAAGAAGTGCTTTTAAGAAATGCCAGGAGAGCAGAGGAGGGACACGTGTGAAATGGCTTCTGTAGTCTGGGAGAAGGGCACAGGAAGTGGAACGTGGGGAGATGCTCAACTTACTGTTGCTGCTTCAGTGTTGACCCTTTCTCCTGTCTGTGTTTTCAATGCTAAGGGATGAGCCACATCTCATGAGCCCCGTGTTCCTCCACATCTCTGAGCGATGCTCACCCCTCTATGGAAGTTCTCAGCTCCAAGGGATCAGTGTCCTTGGTGTTAGTTGTTCATCATTATGCAAATTCATTTATGTTATTGTAAATGGGATCAGCATTTGCATATATAAGTGCACTCAGTGTAGGAGCCCCAGCATGGGAACCAGCACACGCTGAGGGCACAGGGGAGTCTCTTTTCAGCACAGCACTCACTTCACACATTTAATGGGTTTTTAAAACGTCAATATCACAGAATCATAGAATATCCTGAGTTGGAAAGGACCCACAAGGATTGTGAGTCCAATTCCTTGCCCTGCCCAGGACACCCCAGCAGTCCCATGCTGTCACTGAGAGCATTGTTCAAACACTCCTTGAGCTCTGGCAGCCTTGGTGCTGTGACCACTGCCCTGGGGAGCCTGTTCAGTGCCCAACCACCCTCTGGGGAAGAACCTTTTCCTGAGATTCAGCCTAAACCTCCCCTGACACAACTTCATACCGTGCACTCTTTCTTTTGTAGGTGTGACATCAGTTTATTTATTCTTACTATAGATAAAAACTATGATCTCCCCATCTCAGTGAGACAGTGGTACCACCCCTCTGCTGTTTGGGCCGTGGGGGAAGCTTGGCAGGGCATGGACTCCCTCAGATGGGCTGGAAACATCTGCTCTGAAGGCAGGCTGGGGGCAGAGATCTGTATAGTTAAATTTTTGTTCTTCATCCACAGCCATGATTTAGGCCTGTGCTCCCAAATTATGCCAGAAAGTTGGGTGTTTGCACATTTAGCTCGTGACACAGTGAATCTGCAGAGGCTGAGCTGGGTGGCCCAAAGCCATTTGTTCCCATGCTCTGTCTATGGCCCTGCAACAGTTCCACAAAGGAAGAAAAATCTTCTAGCCTGCAAAACTGCAGACATGGCACAGGAACTCTGGAAGAATGTCTCTAGAGGGGCATGTTCGTAGAACCATAGAATCATTAAATCATAGAATCCTACAATGGTTTGGGTTGGAAGGGACCTTAAATTTCATCTCATTCCACACCCTGCCATGGGCAGGGACATCGTCCACTATCCCAGGTTGCTCCAAGCTCTGTCTAGCCTGGCCTTGGACACTTCCAGGGATGGGGCAGCCACAGCTTCTCTGGGCAGCCTTTGCCAGGGCCTCACCACCCTCACAGGGAGGAATTCTTTCCCAATATCCAATCTAAACCAGCACATAAAATCCCAGAATAATTCAGTTGGAAGTGACCTTAAAGCCCATCTTGTTCCACACCCTCCCCCCTCCATGGGCAAGGACACCTTCCGCTAGATTGAGACACCTTCCATTCTGATTGAGAAAGGAGAAGCAGGAGATTCCAGAATGTGATTCAGCAGCAGGAAGAGAGCAGTCCTTGTTTTTATTTATCACAGAAGGGAATGTTTTATGTGAATGTTTTATCAGCCAGAATTGGCTGACTACAGTAATTCGTACAGGAATAAATATGCATATATCCATCTCGATGAGATGTGTGGCCATGTGCAGAGACTTACAATGTATATAGAACTGGGTATCTGTAACTTCAGGGAGGGTCCCAACTCTGTGTGGAATATAAAAGAGCCTCCAGCTACAGCTGGCTGGGAAGGAGCTGACAAACTTGGGTTGTTGAGGGAGGGAAGGCTTGGTGGATTAGGGGACTTGTCAGAAAAAGCCTATTTGAAATCTCCCTGAATATGTCAGTTTTAAAGAAATTCAAATAAAGGCCTGTTGAGTTTTGAGTGGAAAAAAAATTGGCTTCTTGCCAGGCTACCCATCTCATTGCAGGCAACACTTCTGCTTTTTTTGTCTTTTCCCTGTCTGAATTTCGCACCACATGGAAATCTCCATTCCATGCCAGCTGCATTTAGAGTATCTATGCAACATGGACACTTTGATGCAGTTGCCAACAATATTTCCATCCAGGGATGAAAAACAACATCCTGAGATGATCCAGAATCCATTTCCTTACCCTGAACCTTTAAAGCTGTATCGCTCCATCTTTACCTTCTCCTTACTGCAAACTAGTTGTAAGGCTCAGTCTACCAAACTGGCTTTTAAGCTGGTTTTGGCCCTTCTTAAACTTTTCAGATGAGCTCTCAGGCAACCCAAGAAACACCATAGGATGTGGGTTTTTTTCCAATAATCTCTTCTGGGTTAAAGAAAACAGCACCAAAATTTGTAAGTAAAAACATGATGGTTGAGCCAAGCCAATGTCCTTCCAAGTGTGTAGGAATAACAGCAGCTCTGAACAATTAAACAAATATTTCTTTGCATGAGTTGTCACCAATCCCAGGAGTGGTGCTGTCTTGGTTTTACCTGATTTTGTTTAGGACTCTACAATTATTGGAGACAGACCTTCCTCGGAATGGGAAGTGCTTGTGAAGGCACAAATACTTTGGTGAGGGCGGTGCAGAAGTCCCTGAACATCCAACAGGGCTCAAATGGACTTGGACTATGAGCAGACTGAGGTTGTTTGCTGGTGGAGCTGAGAGTGCTGAGTAAAACAGAGATGGTTTGCAGTGAACTGGAGAAGAGCTCAAGTCTAGGGCATGTACTTTGTGTTATAGGCTTGAGCCTGCCTTGTGTTAGAGACTTCCTGTTACACTGTGACCTTTGCTTTCCTCTAGGTCCAGCTGCTGATGAGGAATTATGACCTGAATACCAAAATTCAAAAATAAACAAGGATGCAGATGATCCTTGGGTGTGGCAGGCCCAGAGGTTTGTTCCTCTGATCGGCAGGTGTTCGTAGGAACCTCACACCCACCCAGGGCACACTGTGGAGGTGGAAAGAAACATGTTGAGGGCTCAGGCTCAGTTTAGTGTGTGTTGCTCCATCAATCCAGTAAGGTTGACAAGGTAAATTCACTTTGTTCCTGTGCTTTGGCACCTGTTCCTGGGCATGATTTTCATTAAGTCCACAGTTTAACTGAGCTTCTGAATCCACAAAACACTGTGAGACCATCTGGTTACAATTTTAAAGGCATTTTTCATCAAGATGGAAGTTTTGCAAAATATATGAGCATTTTCAGCTGCTTAGTCAGGCATTTCCGTAAGAAAAAGATGTTGGCGTCAGGGAGAGGAAGTTTAACTCAATGGATGAGTGGCAGCCTGTCCCCTCCTACCCATCCACCTCCATATAGCACCACGTTGAGTGATGTTGGATGACACTGGGACATTCAGTGATGACAAAATGATTGACCTTGACATCTTTTGTACATCCCTCTCACTCTCAAGGTACATGACTCAGCTTTGCATTTCTCCCTCTATCATCTTCCACAATGGCAGGGCTGCATCTCAAAGGATTGATAGAATTTACCCTCCTTAATACCCCTGATTGCAGACGAATGATTGCCAACCATTCAGCTCCTCATTCAACAGCATGGTGTATCAAACCACTCTGAATGAGTTTGCTGCCAAACCGAGGCAATTCAGGAAACAACTCGGTCTTGAAATCTCAAGAGCATGTTCACTTGAACAAACAGGGTATGGATTTTGTGATGGGAAAACAGGGAGTCATTTGAATAATCTGCAGTAAATTGTCAAAGCAAAGTACTCTGCTTATCGAGATATGTCTGGAGTAAGCAATGTCTGCATTGCTGTTTGTAAGGATTCCAAACCCGAGCATACTATGTCTTACCCTCCCACATTGCAGAGTCACATTTAGTGTTCAGTTCTCATATGGAATATCCTGAGTTGGAAGAGACCCACAAGGATCATCATGTCCAACTCCTAAATGAGGAAGGATCTGTGTTTTACAGAGGTGGAAATCCCACCTGTTAAATGCAGATTTTCACTATCCAACTCCAAATCAGTCATGCAAAAAGTTCCTTTCATAGAAACTTGAATGATTTTACTATTTAAGGGTTATACATGGTACAAACTAGGAAAAAAGTTAATTGTCTTTGAGGCAAATTGTGTCTTTATCTGCTGTGTCGCCAAGACTGTCAGAGTTGGTTTGGTTTGAAGGCATCCAAAAGGCCATCCCTGTCTTCCCAAGAGCACTTTAGGCAGGTGTGGCCTGGGATACACACTCAAAAGAAAGCTCCCTTAATTCCCAGAGAGGATGGAAAAAAGGAAAGGTGAACGACTTTCAGCATCAAGTGTGAGATTTTCCTACTTTATTATAGAATATATCTCATTTCCCCTTCTATTTGTATTTTTTTAAGAATATGCCATCCATAGCTACTCCAAGAGCTACTCATGTTTCTGCCAAGCACCACGTGCTGTTTTCTGTCTTGTCTTTCTAAATCCTTATTTTGAGCCAAAATCAACGGCAGAAAGAAATTGCCCATTGCCTGGCTGGAAAACCTTCCTGGGAGTCCGTGCGTCCCTCTGGAGCAGAGGGACATGCACCATGTCAGGTTCATCTGATTGCACCCCAAGCAGAACTGAGACACAGATCACCTACAAGGCGATCGCTGATAATACAAAAGAACCTTTTTTTGGTGCTTTTTGTTTTCCCTTTCAAAGGGCACTTTCCCTTAGGGGAGAGTTAAATTGGATATTAGGGAAAAGTTTTTCATGGAAAGGGTTGTCGAGCCCTGGCACTGGCTGCCCAGAGCAGTGGTGGAGTCTCCATCCCTGGAAGTGTCCAAAAAATCCGTAGATGAGGCACCTGGGGACATGGTTTAGTGCTTAACATGGAGCTAGTTGTGGGTTGACTGTTTCACTTGATGAACTTAAAAGTCAACTTAAACAATTCCATGGTTCTATGATTAATTAGGAAGGAGCCTCCCACAGAGGCACCAATACTGGGTTTTTTCTCTTTCCACCAAAATATTGTACTAACTGATAGAGATTTTCAAAGCCATGGCACGTAACAGAATCGTCATGCCTAAAGCTCCCAGTCAGCTTTGAAAAATCTCAACTATTGGGTTTTTTTTCCTCTCCTCTGTGTAATAACATATGCAAAGCTGAGCCATAATGTCTCCAGAATCCTCTGGATTAAGCCGAAAAGCAGGTGGGGAAAGGCTGGTGCACGAAAGGCCTCCAATGTAAAATCCTCCAGCAGCAGTAAAAGCTGCAGAGGAGAAGCAGCATCAGCCAGGAGGGGTGAGGGGCTCTGGAAAGGGACTCCCACAGCTCAGGGACATCCAGAAGAAAGACAACCCAAAGTGGCTCCAGAGGTGAGGGGTTTCATCCCCCCTCTCACAAGCAGCTCCAAAAGCTCAGAGTCCTCCCAATGGCCGTGACAGCTCCTGCTGCAATCCCAAGTCATTCATCAGAGGGAACAGTGAATAAGGATAAATGGAATCATGGAATCACAGAATCACAGACTGGGTTGGGTTGATAGGGACCTTAAAGCTCATCCAGTCCCACCCTTTGCCATGGGCAGGGACACCTTCCACTAGACCAGGCTGCTTCAAGCCCTATCTGGCTTGACCTTGGACACTTCCAAGGATGGGGCAGCCATAGCTTCTCTGGGGGGACCTGTGCCAGGGCCTCAACTCTTTGACATTATACCCTTGATTAAAGTGTGGAAATCTGAAAGTACTCTGGGAAAAAGAAAATCTGCACGTTCAGGAAAAATACAAAATACTTGACTCCATTATACATGTTTTCTGTGTATTTTGTGGCTGGACTTTCTATGATGTTTGTTAAGCTCCTTGAGCTCACAAATGGTGACCCCTCACAATTGAAGCAACATCTTTAAAGCAGCAGCTCATGTCCCTACACAAGCAAGAGGCCCTTTGCCTTGAAGGATTAACCCTTGTTGCAGCCGTGTGAAATCCATGTGCTCACCTCAATGCTGTATAACATGCAGCTATTTAAATTCATTGAAATGAGGACTCCAGGGGTGGCACAGAGAAGAGAAAGAGCTACAGAGTCACAAAAAACAATTAAAAGAAAACAGAGCCAGACAACAGCTATATATATGGTTTATAAGCTTCACTTTCTTTCGGAATCAACATCTTGCATATAAGGACAGCTTTAGGCAGAGAAAGAGAACCTTGGGCAGGCACAAACTGTTAAGGAAATTATTATTCATTATCTCTTCCAATCAGACGAAGAGTACATCAAATGAAACGAGGAAATGTAGGTTGCTGTGGATTCCCAAAGCTAAATGAGTTCTAGAAGTGACTAAAATAAAACCAAAAAAAACTCTGTGAGATACCACTTCTGGTTTAGTAGTTCCCAAAGCTACAACTATCTAAAAGCTGGCAGGGATCAGACACTTGGGCAGCTATAGGTGGGATTTGCACAGGAAGAAGAGAAAGTAAGTTACTGGAAAGGAAAACAAGATTTGGCCAAGTGCTGCAGGGAAAAGGGGTTGGTGCACTCAGAATCACAAAATATATGAGTTTGAACGGACTCACAATCCAATCATTGAATCCAACCCTTAGCCCTGCACAGGACCATCCCCAAGAGTCACACCAGGTGCCCCAGAGGATCATCCAAACCCTCCTGGAGCTCTGTCAGCCTTGGTGCTGTGACCACTGCCCTGGGGAGCCTGTTCAGTGCCCAACCACCCTCTGCAAGAAGAACCTTTTTCTAAGATCCAACCTAACCCTGCCCTGACACACCTTCAGGCCATTCCCTGGGGTCCTGTCCCTCGTCCCCAAAGAGCAGAGATCAGTGCCTGCCTCTCCCCCTCCCCAGGAAGTTGTAACTGCAGTGAGCCCAAATGCCCTCAGCCGCTCCTCACCCGGCTTCCCCTCAAGGCCCTTCCCCATCTCTGTTGCCCTCCTTTGGACATTCTCCAATGGCTTCTAATTTTTTCTTAGATTGTGGTGCCCCAAACTGCCCCAGTATCCCAGGTGAGGCCACTCCAGTGCAGAGCAGAGTGGGACAATCCCCTTTCTGGCCCAGCCGGCAGTGATGGTCCTGAAGCCCTTAGGACATGGTTGGCTCTCCTGGCTGCCAGGGCACTGCTGACTCATGGCCAACTGGCTACCAACCAAGGACCTCCAGGGCCCTTTCCTCGCACTGTTTTCCAGCAAAAAGTTAAATGCATGTTAATGATGAAAGAGAAAATTGTGCTTTTATAATTAGTGGGCTTGGCTTACTCACGGAAGTGGCTCCTGTCACACAGACCCTCCTGCTGTGCCATGGCTACATCCCCCTAATGGCAGGCAGGTGACAGGAGAGATGGATGCCCTCCCTTGAGTCAGTCCCGAAGAGAGACACATCACTCGGCTGCAGGATGACAAACTGTATGCTCAAAGTGACAAATCATTTAATTAAAATTTACAAGTGGTTAAATACTGTGTGACCCAAATGGAGGCCGTGATCATGAATCAGTGTGGGAGGAGGAACTCAACTCTCAGCGAATCGATAGTTCACAGCTGCACTACCTGCACACTCTCTGCATTCCTCATGTGTGGGGAGCACATTGCTGGCTGCTGGAGAGGGTAGCTCGGAGAAGATCTCAATCAAGTTGAAAAGTAGTAACAATTTTACTTAGGCAGTGTTTGAACACTCTTGAGTTTCATGAATAGTTAATGTCACGTCAAGTGTTCAAGAAAAACGCTCTTGTATCTTAAGAGCAAATAGCTCAGCTTTTGATGACTTATGTTTTTTCCTTGCATACACAGCCCGGTGGAAATTGCAATCATCCTTCATGAAAAGGCTCAGCAAGTTTTACTATAGGAGAGGAAGGGTGGCCACTGGATTTACTAACTAATGTAGGAAATGTAAAACTGCCGGGTAACCTGCTCTTTTATTGATGCTGTTGAGCACATAATGTCCTGGTAGTTCTGTAAAAATGTGTGTTAGAGGGATTTCATGTGCCAGCGAGATATGCATTGCTTTCATGTAGATGACTTACCCTGTGTCCTTCAGTGTAAGATGCACCCCATGAAAAAGGACAGGATTGAGCATTATTGACAGACAAGACAAACCCAAGAGATAACACCAGCCTTGTCAGCTCACAGGATCACAGAATCAGTCACAAAATCACTGAATCACAGTGTCACTGAGGTTGAAAAAGCCCTCCAGGATCATCGAGTCCAACCTGTGCCCGATCCCCACCTTGTCACCCAGCCCAGAGCACTGAGTGCCACGTCCAGTCATTCCTTGGACAGCTCCAGGGATGGGGATTCCACCACCTCCCTGACCACCCTTTCCAGGAAGAAATTCCTCCTGATGTCCAACCTGAACCTTCCCTGGCACAGCTTGAGGGGTGTTATGATTCAAGGTGCCACTAAACCTTTTGAAATCAGTAAACAGTTGGACTTTTTGTTATTTATTTCATCCATCACCTTATTGTAATCAAAGCACTATTGATGATTAATTCCTTGGCTCTTAGCAAGGTTCAGCAGTAAACTTGGATGGATTATGGGGTTTTTAATTTATCTATAAAACAAGAACAATATATACACTATGCAGAAATATGACCAAGAGAAACCTCTAAGAAATGCTTAAGAAAATCAGCAGAAGAGCTGAATAAACCTTACATCTTAAAAATCATGTGACAAGCAGTGGAAGATTTGTTAAAAGGTGTCAGCTCCTTCAGCAAAAAAGTTCCTTCTTCATACACAGTCACCAGAAACTGTGAGAAATCATGTCCTAACTTGCTTAACTCAAAATCCTTTGTCAAGAGCAGAAGAATGATGTTGAAACCATCCAGAAACTGGAAAGTTCAGTATAAAAAATTATCATTCACAGTGCATATGACATTGCCTCAACGTAGCAGAACCAACAGAGTCCTCATGATATATGAGAACTATCAAAGGTTGCCACTGAACACAGAGATTTAATGTGCTGCTTAATTCTAGAGCTTATTTACAATGTCACACGTCACTTGGAGAAAAATGGTTCTGACAACCAATCATTTAAAATATAGGAAGAATGTTTAACAAAAGGTCAGAAGTACAAATATTTTACATATTAACTACTAATAAATTAATTTCCTCTAAAAGTTAGAAGGATCAGCAAATGTCTTCAAAGCCATTTGCAATATTTCTGCATGAGACCCAACCTCTAATTATCAATGGAAGTTGTAAATAATTGTCAACTATGCAGATGAGCCAAAAATTCTCTCAAATTAAAGTAATTAGCTCCCAAGTTGAATTTTTCTGTCACATTAAAATGCTTTTCATTTTCTCCAGTGTGACACTTACAAATGAGGGCCACATTGTCAGGGAAGCAGTTATTGTAGGCCGCCAAAATTAGGTGCATAAGGCCTGAGAACACTTCACTTTCAAAACAACCTGTGGTTCTCAGCAGGAGATTTTATCACTCCATAGTTTTGCTGCAGCATCAGACTTCTGAAGTGGAGAAATTTATCCAGCTTGGACCTTTTCAGGTGACTCAGAAGTTTCTGTACCACTTGGTATGGGAATATCTCTCATGGAGAGCCTCAGTCCTTGGCTCTTCTTGGTTCTCCTTCACTGAAGAACTTTTCCAGCCCCCCTGGTCTGGAATACACTTGAGAACTGGGCTACACACCACAGCCCAGGGATGGGGGAGTGGGAATGGGCAGCTCTTGCTTCTCCCAGTGCTTTTTCTGGTACTTTTCTGGTCGTATTCTCAATGTCCTCGTAACCAAATCTGTATTTACCATGTCCAGATCATGATCCTTTCTCCTGATTAATTTTAGACTTCTGTGCAGAACCAGCATCAGGCTTGTTTTCTATTTCGTTTTCAGCTAATCAAGGTTGGGTTTGCTGATTGCTGCAGATGACCACAAAATTGGGGCCAGAGGAGTATCATAGATATGTGGATAAAGAGGTGGTCCCAGCCTTGAACAAATCCCATACAAAACCAGTCATGTGATCAGAAAACTGCACAGTAATAGGAAATAATATATTATTTATTTGTGATGAGCGTACAAGTTTCCTTTAAAATGGTCTCTTCTAATTGTTATCCCCCTCCACCTCAACAGTTGTTGCTATTCCACATCTTCCAGACAAGATAAAAGGGTTTAGACTCATAAACCCAAGCTGGATTTGTGATTTCCTTTGTCCTGACTGTTCCAAAAGCAATGACTTGGAGGATTCTTACAGGGTGAGGGACAGGTTGAACCTTACTCTGGCATCCCATCCATTTAGGCTGGATATCAGGAAAAGGTTCTTCCTGCAGAGTGTGGTTGGACACTGAACAGGCTCTCCAGGGCAGTGGTCATGACCCCAAGGCTGCCAGAGTTTAAGGAGCATTTGGAGAATGCTTTCAGAAACAGGGTTTCTGAGTATTGTTGGGGTGTCTATGCAGAGCCAGGAGTTGGACTGGGTGATTGATCCCTGTGGGCCCCTCCAACTCAGGATATTCCATGGTTCTCAGATATGCTGGTAAGATCTGTTGTAGGAAGCTCTGGTGTGTCTCCTAGGACATAGGAATGTGGTACTCGTCACATTAACAAGCATATCTGCCTGCCAAGAACTTCTGCAAAATAAGCAAGAATCTTTTTGCCTTTGACTAATGAAAACTATGTATTTACAACATTTTAACACAGGTTTTCAAATCTAAGTTAGTTCAAAGAAATTGAAAGCTTCAAAAAGAAAACCTGTCAACCACATCAACAAAAGAGTCCATATATGTGCTCCAGAATCAGTGTGTTCATCACTCTGCAGATACTCCAAAAGTCACCTTTCTGAAGCAAAGCTTGGAAAATGATTGTGATGCCCATATTTAGTCACCATAGTGTAGCCCCAGGGTGAGGCAGCCTAACTGCCTGCTAGGCTGAGATTTCCCATGAATAATAGCAATTAGGTTTGATATCAGTTATAAAGCAGCATTTTAAAGAAATGGAAGTTTCAATTGCTACATCATTTAGAAAAGTCTCTAAAATTGATTTCAGGGTTCATTCTAAAGAAAGAGTTTCTTTCCTCCCTGTGACGAATTTTGAGGTTTTCCATACATAAACTCAGAAAAAAATGGTTTTCTCACCAAATCTGGGGCAAGAAAAACAGTTTGCGAGTTGTACATTTCTCTTGTGAATTACAGTGTAAAATATCTCCAAATTAATAGCTCAAATTCTGTATTTATTTAAAACTTGTCTCTGAGTCCATGTATTTCTCAGAACTAGGACACCTTTATACTGACATCTTGGGAAATATCACAGAATCCCAGACTGATTTTGGTTGGGTAGCACCTTAAAGTCCGTCTCGTCCCACCCCCTGCCATGGGCAGGGACACCTTCCACTAACCCAGGTTGCTTCAAGCCCCATCTGACCTGGCCTTGGACACTTCCAGGGATGGGGCAACCACAGCTTCTCTGGGCAACCTGTGCCTCCTCCCTTGGAATTTTCCTCCACAGGAAACTCCACAGGAGTTTTCCTCCTCCCCTGGAATTCATGCAGCTCCTTCCTACTGTGGCACATTCAGCTTTGAGGTTCTTCATTAAATCCCAGCTCGAGTCACCTTGGGACAGTCCCTGTGTTGTTGGTCAGTGGTAGAGGACTTGGGGAGATGATTTGGGGCTGTGGGTGACCAGGCTGCTCCGGAGAACTGTGTTCTGGCTGCTCGGAGCCAGTGATTCCAGTTTGGCTAATTTCTCCTGTCACCTTCGGTTAAACTGGATCAGGTGGTGATCCAGTTAAGCACAGGTTCATCCCAGGATTGGGGCTGGCATCTCCTCTGTCTGTTAGAAGTCATGCCATTCCTCCAAGGCTGGTTCACACTCATCACTCCAGAGTTCCTAAAACATGTTTCATTTTCCCAGCATAACTGAGAGTCTCAACCACACAAAGAAATGGAACATAACTTGAGTAAAAAGGATGATATATAAAGTCAGATTTTATTCTGTTCCCTCACAGTACTTTTCCTCATAAATACTTCTCTGGATTATGAAATATTCCTTGCGGCAGGAACCAAGTCCATCAAGGCTATACTATTTCATCCTCTTAAACACCGAGACACCTTGTCTTCAGTAGCTGCTTCATTTATCCCATCAATGCCTGAGAAGGATTCTTTTCCTTTGCAGTATTTCATGGAAGGGGCTTTTATTTGCTGTGATAGAGTTTATCTCTGTCTAAATGAAATTCTATTAAAGATACACCATAGAGTAATGTGTAAGGGTTTAAAATTGGGTTTGGTTTTGGGGCTGTGACTAATGTCATACGGTGTGGGAATGACTGGAGTGAGGAGCAACCCCAGAGCTCTGAGTCAGTGGCACCCAGAGACATTTCATAGAATCCTGGACTCGGGTTGGAAGGGACCTTAAAGGTCATCTCGTTCCACCCCCTGACATGGGCAGGGATACTTTCCACTATCCTAGGTTGCTCCAAGCCCCATCCAACCTGGTCTTGGACACTTCCAGGGATGGGGCAGCCACAGCTTCTCTGGGCAACCTGTGCCAGGGCCTCACCACCCTCACAGGGAGGAATTCTTTCCCAATATCCCATCTAACCCTGCCCTCTGGCAAGAGGAAGTCATTCCTCCTTGTCATGCCCCTCCATCCCTTGTCCCAAGTCCCTCTCCAGCTCTCTTGGAGCTGCTTTAGGTTCTGGAAGGAGCTCTGAGGTCTCCTTGAAGGCTTCTCTTCTCCATCACTGAGTAGGTACAACAGTGAGGCCATACAGTCAGAGGGACCAGAATCTACAGGGAGTTTTAGGTACTGCTGAGTGAATAATTCCCCATAAATGGGGACTTTTTTTTAGGCAGCTATACATTAAAATTCAAAATGTGAGTTCAGAAACAAATCACAGTTGGGTAATAAAGTTACACTAATTCCCCTTCATTGTGAAAACAGTGGCAATATAAAGTGCTTTTTGGAATGTATTCCAGTGCAGTAGCAGCAGGTTTGTAACAACTCAGGGGTGCACTACACTGAATAGCAAATGGGTATAATTCCTGTAGGTCTCTAACTATGGGATCACTAATAATTCCATGCTGAACTCCTTTAAAAAGCACACATTGATGCTGAGAAACACAGCAATTCCTTTGCCATGTGAACAGAAAATGTTTGTGAGACTGTTCTGTTTAAACAGGTCAGTGTTTGTGAGTTGTCACGTCTTGTGCCTCATTATAAACTATCCCATGTGCCTCCTTTTTTTCCAGTATCTTAAATACTCTTCAACAAGAGCATTTCTTTAATTAGAATTAAAAGGTTATATTGCCCTTTTTCAGTTTCTACCCAGATTTTGCCAATCAATCTGTAACTTTACATATCATCACATTATCATGATTTTTTAAAGTATAAATTAGATGCAAAATTTATTCACCATTTGTAAGGTTTTTTTGCTCAACCATTTATAAGTTTGGAAGATTAGACATGTTTGCTTCTCTAAAATGACACACCTCGTTTTTTTCAATTAAGTGTTTGTCTGTGAACAGTAACAACCAGGTTTAAACCTGGATTTGTATGAGAAAAGTCAAATTTATATGGAAAATAAATGAGACTTCGGAAGCTGGCAGAAAGGAAGAATGAACTTCTGGGGGAAAAAAATCCCTACAATTTCAGGGTTCCGTTTATTAGCACAGTTTTTGAAAATAGGGGAGAGGCTGCTGAGGATTGGTTGTCCCAGGCAGGTCTCAAGACAGTGAAATGTGTGAAAAGGAAACAGGAGACAGCAAAAATCCAACAGGTGACCTGACCCAATGTCCTCCTGGCATCACCACCACCCTTGGACCGGGGCTGCTGCTTGCTGCTGCCATCCAGTGTCCTCCCATCCCCCAGGATCATGTTTCCAAAGTGTTGTCTAGATCTGGAACTGCTCCCCTCTCCATCCTGAGCATGGGATGGTCCCCCTGGAACAGGGAGAATTCTAGCTGAGAGAAACGTGTTGCTGGTGACTCTGCCCATGGGGGTCGGAGGTGCTTCGTTTCCATCCGTAGATATTAAGGTGCCCCCACTTACATTTTGAGAGGTTGATGACTTTGGAAATGCTTTGTTTCAGAGAGTTATTTGAGAACAGGAATTAAGACACTTAAACTCTTTTCCCTGTAGTGCTCAGTGCCATCAGTTCCGGCTCCACTGTCTCTCCAAGCCTAAGGAAACGCAGCTGTTAAATGTTCATTAAGTAGGTCTGGCTGTAACAACTGCAGGATGTGTCTGGCAAGTCCCATCACACCAAGAACCCAGCAAAAATCATCTGACTTTATAATTTACATTGCCTGGTGTATTTTTAGCTGATTTTAAATGAGTTTGTTGCTGTTTACAATATTTAACTGTAGTTTTATGCTGGTGGGAGGAATGGGAAGGGTGACTCCAACTATTGTGGAAGGCAGGGAGGGAAACGTGTGTCTCCTGCTGCCTCCTCACTCAAGTATTTCCACAGCCAAGGAACCCCAATTCCCAGGCAAAGATCCCCACAATAAGGAAATTACGGAGCTGTTGGCTATGGTTACCATGTTTTAATTGCTTGACTTTTCATCCTTTCAACCTTACTTTTTGTTTTAACTCAGTCAAAATCAGTATCAAGAACCAGTTTTAAATTAGATACAGGGCATGTCCCAACTCGGATCTTCCTGAGAAATGCTTCTGTCTTATTTTCTGTGTATACACAGAACTACACACACTGGGATAACATTTCACTTTAAAACATTGCTGGTGGCATGTCTCAAGTGTTTAAAATACTAAGCTTTAGTATTTTAGCATTACAAATCGCAGATATTTGCTTCTGCAGTTTTAGCAATAATTTTTTATTCTCTGTTTTCCTATGTTTAGAGTCATAAAATGCCATTTTATTCCTTTAAATTAGAAATAAGGACAAATCAGCATCTCATTTTACAATTCCTGCCCTGTGTGGACACCAAAGAGCAGGGTCTGACAATACCCTTCTCTTATCAATAACATCAGTCTCCTGGGGCTCCTCCTGCCAGCACTCACATCTCAGAAAAGGATAAAGCCACTCTGTTAAGAACCTGGCACTTCTAAGTTTTATCCTCTCCAGCTCTGGCTTATCCATGGGGCAGAGTTGCTCTTGGACAACTTCTGCAGTATTTCCTGTGTCCTTTCTCAAGGATTTTCAGATGGATTTTTCTCAGGAGTGATGAGCTCTTCCGGATGGAAAATATACCAAAGCAAGATTCTACCCAAAATTACATCCACGCAACACAGGGAATGGCTGCCCAGGCAATAACTGAGCCAGATTTGGATGTTCCCTGGACTGAAACATTTGATGTAGCTCATGCTGTGGCTCATGTCCAGTGTGTTGAGCATCCTCATCCAGCAGTTCCTTATACTCAGTGAGAAAGTTTTCCAGTGCCCCGTGAACCATCGCGTAAGTGTTTCACTTTTTGGGAAGCACTGGTTTCCTCAATTGACTTTCTTTGCTGGGATACAGAAATAGTTTGACTGTAGATCCCTTATAAAACAATCTCTGACAAACCTATACATTTATTTAAAATATAGAATCATTGTGCATTTTACAGGTGCTCTGGGGAGGTTGGCCTGGGCAGTGCTGCACACTTTCAGGGATCCCTGCACAATTTCAGGGATTCACAGAATCACAGAATTGTTCAGGTTGGAAAAGCTCTCTGAGATCAAGTGCAACCATTCCCCCAGTACTGCCAAGAACACCGCTAACCCATGTCCCCAAGTCCCGCATCCACATGGCTTTTCAATCCCCCCAGGGATGGAGAGTCCAACACAACCCTAGGCAGCTGTGCCAAGGGTGGACAGCCCTTTCCAGGAAGAAATTTTTCCTGATGTCCAACCTGCACCTCCCCTGGCACAACTTGAGGCCATTTCCTCTCATCTTGTCCCTTGTTCCCTGGGAGCAGAGCCTGACCCCCACCTGGCTCCACCCTCCTGTTAGGGAGTTGTAGAGAGTGAGAAGGTCCCCCCTGAGCCTCCTTTTCTCTAGGCTGAGCCCCCCCAGCTCCCTCAACTAATCCTGGTGCACCAGACCCTTCCCCAGCTCCATTCCCTTCTCTGGGAAGGAAGCCACTCAATGTCTTTCTTGTCCTGAGCAGCTGAAATTTGACCCCAGGATTCAAGGTATGACCTCTACAGGTGGAATTTTTTGTTAAAAAAGCCCCATGCCAGTAACAAAGGAACATGAGACTGGAGAGGACCCTCTCAGTCTCCACATGCACCTGTCAGCCACCACAGCCACGGTCCAACTGCATTTCAACATTAGTAAAATCCTCAGCATTTTCCAGTGTTATTATCATGGTCAAAGCCCTGTTTAATCACAGCCTCCATCTGGCACACACTTCAAAAGGGCCTCCTCCTTCAGATTTATCTCTTTAACTTCACTGGTGAATTTTCCATCACAGTGAATTTCCTGTCTCTCAGCCTGGAGGATGATTGCATTTGCATAAGACTAAACAAATCGGTGTCTTCACTGAGTCACTTTTAGACAAGACTTTAAGGTTTTGTTCTCCCAAGGTCAAGCTTTCTCCAACCCTCCTTGGCCTCTGAGGCACAGGGGGATGTTTCTCATCTTGACAAGCTCCCCTTTGGTCGGAGCCCTCTGAAGCCTGTTCTGGAGCTCTCCAGGCTGATTATCTCCTCTATCACCCACTCCCTTCCAACAGATCTTTTAGAGACTGTCGGCCTTCTCCTGCACAGCCATAAATCCTCAACTAACTTCAAGTGTAACAATATGTAGAGATGTTATCCCAGGACTCGGCTGAGCCTTCCGAGGCCCATTATCTCACAATCTTCTCTTTTAAAAGAACATTTTTGACAGCTCAGTCGTTTTCATCTTTTTTTTCTTCCTGCTTTGACCTTGAGTTAGTTTATTCCTTCCTTTGCTGGATATTTTAAATGTTGCATGAAAAAATCCAATTTATTAAGCCTTTCCTATAGTAAATGATTAACCTGAATATAGTTAAATGAAATGCTTATTAACATCTCCCTGCATAATCCATTTAACAGAATTAGTCTTGCTTATTCAGACAACCTAAAGGGGTCCGTGCTTTTGTCTACACAGCATCAGCATTAAAGCTTATAATTATTTCTGGTTAATGCAGCCCTTGGTGTTAGGAAATGCTGGTTTGTGTGTTCCAGCACAGCACTTCTCCTAATCTCTTGTATTAATTAGAGATACTGATATAATATTACTTTGTTCCTTTCTATTCAGCATCAGGAGAGATGTCTGAATATAATCCTATCTATGCTAAGGGTGTCTTAAATATTTTCACAACTGCTAGCTGGTATAAAACATTAGGATTATGTAGAATAATCACTAAATTAGAAGAAAAGAGAACTTGATAAGAGCTTGTGGCCATCCTAGATGTGCACCTGGGACTTTGGGGTCAGTCATGGGATTTTTCCTTCCACAGGGCTGACTCTGCATGTAAATGATGAGATGGCATTTCAGATCCCTTCTAACCCAAACCAACCTGTGAATCCATGATCTCTTCCCAGCTCTTCAGTGGTGCTGCTGTGTGTGTGGCTCAGCTGGATATTACTCCCTCACCCAAAGGGATGCAGCTGCTCAGGCTCTGAGGAACATTTAATGACTTACCCATTAGCAGGAAAGAAAATTATTGCCCCTCCATGACTGAAGCTGACGTTTTAAACTTACTATGCCTTCT
Organism: Empidonax traillii; assembly: GCF_003031625.1. Lineage (NCBI taxonomy): Eukaryota > Metazoa > Chordata > Aves > Passeriformes > Tyrannidae > Empidonax > Empidonax traillii. The sequence continues at coordinate 413,123 of NW_020955502.1, forward strand.
AAATCCTGGGTCATTTTATATTTCAGACATCAGACTTTTCATCAAGCTCATTTAAATCTTCTTCTAGGTGGAAATTCACTGTCTTTTAAGGTGTTTTAAAGTATCACTACCAGGACTGTGAACTGAATTTGCAGCTCATAAAATCACAGAATCACTGAGGTTGGAAAAGCCCTTCCGGATCATCGAGTCCAACCATTCCCCAGCACTGCTAAAGCCACCAATTACCCATGTCCCCAAGTGCCACATCCATATGGCTTTTCAATCCCTCCAGGGATGGGGACTCCACCACTGCCCTGGGCAGCTGTGCCAGGGCTGCATGGACCTTTCCAGGAAGAAATTCCACCTGATGCCAAACCTGAGCCTCCCCTGGCACAACTTGAGGTCATTTCCTCTCTCCCTGTCCCTTGTTCCCTGGGAGCAGAGCCCGACCCCCACCTGGCTCCACCCTCCCGTCAGGGAGTTGCAGAGAGCCAGAAGGTCCCCCTGAGCCTCCTTTTCTCCAGGCTGAGCTCCCTCAGCCACTTGTGGTGCTCCAGACCTTTCACAAGGGTTAGCACAAGGGGAACCAGACCATTTGACCTTGGTTTCTATTGCAGAGTCATCAAAATGTTGTTCTGGAGGAGGATCTTTAACTCTCTCGAGCCCAACCACTGCTCCTTCCCCTCTCTGTGCAGCAAAAGCTTCACAGGCTGTAAAATCAGTTTTAAATGTCATGCTCTGTTGTAATGGTGGTGATAGGGATTATGTAAAAGCCCAGGATAGCTGCAGATGTAATCACAGACTCAAATAATTCCAGCTTTATTTAATGCCTAATCACACATACCTGCACCATTATCTTCCTCCATGAATATTAAGACTGTGACTGTGTGTGTATGTGAAAAAATGACATGGTAAGATTTCAAAGGAGGGGAAAAAGCAGCTGTTTTATGCTATTTTCAAGTGTTTAAACCTTTTCATTTATTCCTAAACTAAGGGCTTAGTCTGACACAGAGAACCATCAAAAACACCATGAAAATTAACAATCCAAGAACAAAGTGCCCTTGCACGTGCAAATGCCCATGGAAGCAAGACTGCTTATTACTTACCAAAATAATTACTCCTTGTAGATGAAGAACCGAGCAGACCACACTAAGAACCTTTAAATTTGTAAATTGTAAAAGCTTTTACTTTTTCAAGTTTGTGAAACACCACCAAAAAAAATCTGTGGAATTTTATTAAGTTAGGAACATCAAAAAATTCAGGGAGCCACAAGAAAAGTGATTCAATACTCTGAGGTGGAAAAGGGCTGCAGAAGCTTATTAATTTTTAAGACCTTTTAAGAGCCAAGCACAATATTTTAAGCTGTATGTCATGCAGTAGGCTTACTGTGACATCATAATTGATAATTAAACTTCTCCAGATTTGCTTCTCCTTCAGGTTTCTCTCCCATCAAATTCCCCTGGTTAGGCAGCTCTGGGAACCATAACTCTTCTCTATTATCTGCCCAAGTCAGTGTCTTTTTCCCTCATTAACTCACCTCGTACCTTTGTGCTGAAACAATCCAGGTATGATTTAATAAACCTTAGAAAGACAGTGCTGGTTCATATGCAGGAAATCAGATTTACATAATTTTCCGCTGGCTTTTATAGCCACCATAGTTCAAATTATCTTTAAGTTGAGGAAACTCTTTTAATACCATAAAATGAAACAGCACCTGTGCTTTGCTCCAGCAGCCTCGCCTGGGTCTGGTAATAAATTAAAGGTTGATTTGTCACACTGACTTCACCCAGAAAGCCCCTTTTTAATGAGAGGAGGAGAGTGCCCTGTCCTGCAGTTAGTCACGGTTATCAGTCACTAAACTAAGCTGCAAAATCAAGTTTAATCTTGTTTTGTTTTGGTTTTATTACCTGAACCTTTCTGCATGGGGGGAAGCCAAATGGGTTTTGGTTGTATCACATACATTAATGTCATACATTAAAAACAGAGCTCATAGCACTGGGCTCTGTACAGACAGAAAAGGGACATTTCTGTTCCAGTGTTTGGACTTAACAAGATCTGGAATTCAGGATTATATTTTTCTTGTATTTTCCCTTTCTTTGCATGTTAGTTTTTATTTACTCAGGAATTTGAGAAAGACTTTGTGTTAAGCAAATAAGTACAATTTCATCAAAGAGACTGGAAATACATAGGAATGTCTTTGGCTGAGCAAAATTGTCAAACTTTGGCTTTTAGACTTAGGCGGGAAATGAGTTGCTTTCCAACAGAATTAAATCTAGTCCCCTCTCATTGCTTTCACTGTAGATCTTAATGCTCGGTAACTTAGAAACAGATCAGTTATTCTGATGGCTAAAAATGAAACACTCATCTGACACTAAGTACTGCCAGTTTTAAATGCTTGCCTTAAAAACAATTTATCCTCTTTAAACAAACAGGAATATTCCCTGAGCAGGGTGACAGGAGGGTTGGGATGCTTTTCCAGTGTTTTCTCTGTTTTCAGGAGAATATTTCTGTTGCCCTAAGTATTATCTTAGAAGAATTATTGAAAGCTAAGAATTTGGTGGGAATTTTCACTGAACCCCTTTTCCTTCTCTCTGCAGCTCCCAGTACAGCCCAGTATGGGATCACCGGTGATGCCGAAGTCCTCTTCTCCTGCTGGTACCTTGTGTTGACACTGTCCTCCCTCAGTAGCATATTCTACCTGAAGAACATCATTCTGCACTAAATGTAAAGACCCATAAAAGGCTTTTAAGGATTCCCTGAGAGTGCTGATGACTGGCTCCAATCTGGTAGAGTTTGTTAAAAGCAGCGTGGGATATAATCAGCCGTGCTTACATGGGGATGATCGCCTTCTGTAGAATTGCTCATTATGTAAATACTTTAATTCCCCTCCTTTTTTTTTGATTAGCTGCATTACCTTGTGAAGCAGTACACATTGTCCTTTTTTAAGACGTGAGAACTCTGAAATTACTTTTAGAGGATATTAATTGTGATTTCATGTTTGTAATCGACAAGTTTTCAAAAGCATTCAGTCATGGTCTGCTGAGTTGCAGACTGTAGTTTACAAAAGAAAAAAGGATATTGCAGTAAAAATGTGCTTCTTTAAGGCTGCAATACAAACATTCAGTTCCCTTCTTGACCACCATTCTCTCCACATTTACACAGAAGCATTTATTCTTTTTTGAGTAAAAAAAAAAATCAAATAATATTGCCTTCAAAGTACTTCTTCAAAATATTACACATATCTAGATTTTCTTCTAGCATGATATTCAGGTTTCAAGAATGAGCCTTGTATTATAACTGCGTTGTGCAGTACTGCTTTTGTTCTCTTCCCTTTTTCCTGCAAATTCAGCATGGTTGTGCCTTCATAAAACACGACTTTCCTCTTCCTCTCCAACAAATCTGGAATGTGTTTTGGGAAATGCTAAAGCATCCTTTTGAGCATAAGAAATCTCTAGCTGAGGATGAAGGTGCTACAGGCTACAAGGAAAACCTCCTCTCCCATCTCCAGGAGGTCCACGAGCTGCTCCACACACAGGGTTTAGGTCAAGGATAGCACCAAGTCCTTTTTGTTTTTACCTCCACCACCACTAACCAGTAGGTGATCTCTGTAAAAATTAGTTTTCCCATTACAAAACACAACACAAATTATTTTGAGGCATCTTTTGAATGTAGGAAGGTTTCCTGTACTCATCCTAAATCCAAATTCCTACATGACTGTAAATGGCAGAAGTTGAATTGTCCCCTTTTGTATTACCGGCAAAACTGATGGGAATTGGTATTTTTCTTGCACTTCGTTTTGTACTGGTTTGGCTAATTTAGCAATGATAAAGGATGCTTTTAAATCTTAGATATCTGAAAATACACAAAGTATCAAACAGAATTTTATATATATACATATATCTATTAAAAGGAGGTTGCTCCAGTAATGGTACTGAAGTGCATGTTGCCGTCCACAGTAGGGTCATCCTTCCAGGCAGGACTTGTGCTCGCACTGTGCAGGTCCCTCCCCCAGCAGGGCAGTCCCCCCACACCATTTCCTAGTCCTGCAGCCCATGAGGATCAAGTTTCAAAACAGTGCATAATGTTGCTTTTATTTTTTAAAACCCCTGGACAGTGTTACCGTGAAATGTGCTCACAGTTTACACCTGATTTCAAACTGCCATCTGTGGGGCTTGCTGGGGCACGACTGTGGCCAACAGTCCTTGAGTCCCAGGTGCCCTGGTGACCCCAAGACATCTTGACTTGCTCTCAAACAACTATTGATGACACTAATAGCAAAACCATTATCCCAGAATCCCAGACTGGGTTGGGTTGGGAGGGACCTTAAAGCTCATCCAGTCCCACCCCCTACCACAGGCAGAGATACTTTCCACTAGACCAGGTTGCTCTAAGCCCTGTCCAGCATGGCCTTCGACACTTCCAGGGGTGGGGCAGCCCCCACTTCTCACCATGATCATTCCCATGTTCTGTGTATGAGCTCAAGTAGCGGACACAAACATTACAGTACAACATTAATTCTCCTCACAGCAGGTTTTGGCAGAGAGCAGCACCAGCTGAGCCCTGGGTGTACTCAACAGTCCCAAACAGCACAGATATCCCATTTTTTTGTCAAGGAGGACTCTGAGTTTTGCTACACTCAATATCTGCTGTCCCAGTGTGCAGCCAGAATATGCAGTGAATCTGCTGTAGTTGCTGATAAAGGGCATAAACAGAGGTATGTTGAATCCAAAGAGGTGTCCTGGGTCACTTTACAGGTTCAGTGACAAACCAAACTATGTCTCCCGTTATTTGCAGCTGTGTGCTAAGCAGTCACTATTTTCAGAAATGTGGCATTTTTTAAAACCTGGAATAACATGACAAAATCCATTCTGTAAGGAAAGAGTACAAATTCAACTAAAATTATATTGCACACAACCCTAATACTCTGATCTCTATTGTATTGCAGCTTTAAAGTGCTCTGTTTTAGAATCCATTCACTATGAAACAGTGGTGCTGCAGGAAGAATTGTGGCAGTACAGTTTGATAAAGAAAAAAAAACAAGGTTAGGGATAACTCAACCCATATGCCTCATCTCATATGGAATTGAGAGGTGGTTCTATGCTGTGGCTGGATCAGATCCTGCATTTTGGTGATATATTGCATTCCAGGGATCCCTGATATCTGGAACCTGATCTTTCCAGCAACAGAACAGAATGAACAGCAGCTTTATTAAATATAGAAAGATAATACATAGTTAAGTGTTGACTGTTTGCATTCGGACCAGGTAGAACCACTGGATGACAGGTACAAGGTTTTTAGTCCTATGTTTGAATTTTTGCTTGGGGGGGGACATAATTATTGTCAGGTCCAAAAAGAAGAAAAAAAAATCCAGCCAAATTCCCAAATATCTTTAGGTGCCAATGGCATTCCTTTAGTGACACAGGGATTGCCGTCTGTGGGAGCTGCGTGCTCAGCAGTGACCTGGGAGTGGGTGGATGAGGCTGCTGGGATGGGTGTCCTCAGAGTCTGTAGAGTTTGGTCTCCTGAAGGTGCTCTGAGACTCTGCAACCCCAATTATGGCTGATTTGGAGCTGGAGGCAGAGTGGATCAAATAAAGACACTTGGTTCTTGGTGAATCCGTGCTGGATGCTTGGTGAATACCTGGTGATTGTACAGGCTGGGACTTACCAGAATGTTCTCTCAAAATGGGCCGGGATGCAAATTGAACACAACATTCCACATTTTAGGAACTGTAGAATGAGAGAATATTCTGTGTTGGAAGGGGCCTTAAAGCCCATCTCGTTCCAACCCTGTAATTTGTGGGGTGCGCTTTAGCCAACTGTTTGAGTGTATGTTCTTCAAAGTTCTGACCCATAATGTTCATATCTGTCGGGGAAATCTTATTATATTTATTCCTACCTTTCAAATGCAAAAAATAAATGGCTTAGCTGAATGTTTATATCAAGGTTGTTGTCCACATTGGAACCCCCAAAGTCTGGAAGTTCCTCCTTGTGCAGTAGCTTGGGGCTGCCACCCCCAAGGCTCTGGGACCACGCAGAGCAGTGGCACTGCTGGTCGGGAATGTGATCCTAATACTCAATGAAAGGATGTCTCACAAGTCCTGCAACAAATGCAGTTTGTTTCTCAAGGGTTTAGAACTTGGCAGGATCCATCAGAGCTAGACAGCTTTTTTTTAAACTGTTCAATAGATTTTTTTTTTCTAATTGTTGCTGTTTTTAAGACACAGGAGTGTTAAAACCCATCACAGTGACAGCTGCTTTTTTGCACATTTTCTGAGCAAGTGTTCTAGATAGACAATGGCAAATGTTCTGCTACCAAAACCTCCACTGAGTCCACGGAACTGTGTTATGAAGAATGTGTATACCAAAATATGTATTTACATGGATAAACAATATGCCTTAAAGACTAAATATGCATTTACTTCTAAGGCTGGATCAGATTTGTGCCCAGTCTGGAGGTAAATAATCCATATTTCACAGCTGCCATGGAAGGCTTTGTTTCTTTGGAGAAAAAAGGGAAGAGAAAAAGCATTTCTTTTAAAAGAATCTTAAATAATTTTAAAATTCTTGCATAAACTGATATATGTGAGGAAGTTTAGAAAAAGTATGGAGTTTAGCCTGACACTTCAGCACTGGCAATGCAGGGTTTGCCATGGGGGCTGTGGTGCCACCCAAAACCTGGCACATCCCCTTTGATGTCCCCTTGTACACTCAACTCCCTCAGGTGGCCCTGAGCTGGGGCAGAGTGAGGGGCCTGGGTGCCCCCCCATCCCTGCAGGAATGGGGCCACCTCCCCACTCCATGCTACTGCTGGCAACACAAAATCCTTTAACACAAGAAAATGCTACAGAAAAAATAGAATTTAAAAAAACCCCAGGAATTAAAAATTCTCCACTCAGCCTTAATATGAAGAGAGCAAAGAAATCAGTATTGGCATGGGAGGGAAGAATTTGCTTTGAATTTGACCAGCCATGAGCACGGCCATGGCAGGGGCAGACCTGTATTTGGGCTGGGTTTGGTCCTTATTTGTATTCCTCTGTTGAGCTTTGAGGGCAAAGGAGGGGATTTATACTGTAATTGGCAAAGTCCATAATCTAACTGGAAACAGCCAGGCCAAGGCACTGGCACAGAGTCTGGGGATGGTTTGTGAGGGATTCTCAGTAAATCCTGCTCCAAGAGTTCTGTCTGAGCAAGGGCAGGGGAGGTTTTACAGGGGCACCTTCAGCGCTGAGCACGTACCTGTTTGTTCCTATCCCCTTATGCCTAATTCATGAAGAGCTCCAAGGTTCCTTTTTATTAGAAAATTCTCATGTTAAAAATGCAGAGATCAGCACATTTGCCACTTCTCATAAGCTTAGTTTTCAGTCATTCATATTTTAGGGCATATTAAGCTTCCCCATCACTGGGTAGGATGAAAATCCACATTACAGGATGGGGGGTAGGGGGTGATTCCCACCCGCTCTGGCTGCTCTGCCTTTGTCTGGGAAGGACTCAGCGAGGCTGTGGGGTCTCTGAGGGGGAGCTACAATGGGTGCATTTTAGTCCCCAGCCACTTTGCAGCCATGGCACAGTGCTTGCTCCACAACTCCTGACTGCCAGTTATCCGAGGTTTGGAGTCAATTTATGCCAAGAGCCATCTCGGTGATGGGAGAAATGCAGGAGGGACTTTCTCCTTGGCTCCCTCCCTGCACGGCGCTGGGTTCTCCCACGCAGTGAACTTTGAAGCACCCACAAACATCCGTGAAAACCAGCACAGTTAACAGGGATTTCCTTGCAATCCCTCAGTGCCTCAGCCCCAGGCAGTGGGAGGCAGGTACGCCTTGGCCCCCAGTAGCAGAATAAATTACACTTCTTCAGCAGCCAGAATTTAAGGACAGGGAGGAGGGGACAGCAGAGTGCTGCTCCAGCCCCGACAGCTACAGGACTTTCCCCTCTTATCAGCCAAATATTAGAGTCCTCATTATTCCTACCCTCTTCTTCTATGCTGCCAGATAACAAACTGCCTGTAATGATGATGAATATTCTCCTCAGTATCTAGAGGGGGAAATCTGTTCTCTCCTAATGCTCATTCATCCCTCTCTTTATTATTTTTCAGCCCAAACCAAAACACAATTCGCACATTACACACCACGATTTATGTGCAATAACATCATTTTCCCACTTCTCATCCCCATTAGAGTCAGAAGCACATCACTCCCATTAACCTCCACGACAGCGACTTAAATGTAAACCACAAGTGAGAATAACCCTCCAAGATGAGCTGGAACAGCAGCAGCCTTCTTTTCTGGTGGGTGGCTGAGGGTGAGATGGCAGGGCCAGGCTTCCCTTCCTCCATTCTGTATATATGTATCCAGGTTTTTTATATAAAACAGACTTTCCTCTCCTTCGGGGTGGTTAATTCTGGCTGGGAGGTGCAGCCATTCAGATGTGTTTGATATTTTGGATGTGTCAGTCCAGGTGGAGCCGTGGCACAGCCAAGAGAGCGAAAGGTGGTGGGAGCTGCAGGACAGGCTGGCTGTACCACTTGAGCCTAATGAGACAGTTCCTGGCAGGAATTTGGTCTCAGCAGAAACTGTGGGAGGCAGCTCAGTTCATTAGGCTGTGAAAGCTTTAAAACCTTCAAGGAACTGGTTCTCCTCTCCCATTTAAGTGAATTGCTGAAAGCGCTGAGTTGTTCTTCCACAGAACTTCGAATTCACCGTTTCCTTCATTATCCTTGACCTTTTTACATGTATTACCGTAAGAAAAACCAAGTTAACTTTGGAGGAAACTACTGCAAATTCATCCCCCCTCAACCTTTTAAAAACAGAGAGCCTGGGAGGCTGGGCCAGGGGAGCAATGGGTCTAATTTGCCTCTATATTCTATATAAAGAGGATTTAATGTCTGCTTGCCAAAAATTGCAGATCATAAATCCCTGTAACTCATTTCTAAATGATTTTTAGCAAGACAGGTGCACAAATGCTCCCCAGATTTGTGTTATGAGTAGCAGAAAGACAAATGGTGTGATGGGGCAAGACGCCTTCCCCTGTGCTGCTCCCAAAGCCTTGGTCCCTGTGTCTTGATTCTCATCTCTTGTTTCCCTTCTCTTGGCCCCCATTTCTTGGTCCCCATCTTTTGGTCCCTGTGTCTTGGTGCTTGTCTTGATGCTCATGTCATGGTTCATGTCTCTTGGTCTCCATCTTTTGGTCCCTTCTCTTGATCCCTGTCTTTTGGTCCTCATATCTTGATCCCTGTCTCTTGGTCTCCATCAGCTGGTGCCCTTCTCTCCCCAGTCACAGAGAAGGGGAAGGCAGGGGAGTGGGAGGAGGAGACTGCAACTCTCGGACTGAGCTCCCAACCCATAACATGGACCTTAAAGCCAGGCATCAGGCAAACAGCCACCAAAGACAACAGGGTGTCCTTCCTTGTGCACTGAGACCTGAGCTCCCACCCTCTCTAACAAGAAGGGCTCTTAGTTCAACTCAAACAAACCCAAAAGCTCCTTGGTGTCCTTCTGACTTAGCCAAACTTCCCTACCCAAGCTGGACACATCCACTCTGCCACCCTCAAGGGTGGGGTGTGGGGACAGTGCCCTTCCATCAACTGCAACAGGGCAGGGATGGCTGATGAGACACGGCGTGGAAAAGACACCTGGGTTTTTCCAGTCTATCCATTTTTATCGTGGGAGCTTCAATAAGTGTCTCGGTCTCGGTTTCAATGCCTTAAGCACCTTTTTGCAAAAGGCTACGATGTAAGAGGGTACATTTAAGAAATTAATTTCCCAAAGTTAATCATGCTCAGTGACTCGGCTCAGGCACAGCCGCTCCCCTGGCAGCTGTGGCTCCTCAGGAAGCGCGACGGCGGCAGCACAGTCAAGAGGCTCTGAGGAGTCTCCTGGCGTGGTATTTCTCTCCAGAAGATTGCAGATAAGACACTTAATTCTCCTGAAAAAAAATCAGCTAAGGGCTTTGACCTTCTGTTTGAATGCAGAATTAGCACTCCGGGAAAGGTTAATGAACAGAAGGGAGTTGGGAAATTTGCACTGAAATACTCCTGAAATGGGTTTAAACACGTGCAGGTCTCTGGGCAGGTCTGTGGCAGAAGGAACTGCTCCCCTTGTCCCCCATGGCCACCAGAGAGGCAACCTTCTCAGAGAAGGGGAAAGGGAAAAGGAGGAGGAGGATTTCCTTCCAGAGTATGGGAAGGGACAGGGTTTCACTGCAGGTCTTGCCCATGGGAGACTTGTCTTGGTTCTCAGCTGAGACCCCCATGGAGAACACGAGACCTTGCTCTGGGCATTCAAAATATGTTCATTTTCCTGACAAACTGATCTTGAATTACAATTCATTTCTTTGCTTCCTCATGAAGCTGATGCTCATGCAAAGTAATTATTTTGCCATATGGTGAAAGGTGCAATAATTGCTGTTGGGCTCTTCCTCTCAGACTTGGCATCTCAGCCCCTTTAGCAAGGATCTGCTTTATGAGTGTTGATTTGGCCAATTCAGGCAAAAAACAACCCGACCTTCCTCCCTCACCTGCAAACTTTCTCAATTTCTAATTCTTCTCCCAACCAAAAATCATGGCACCACTGCTGTAAATGACAAATCATAATGGTAAATACTTGGGTGAATCCTCACAGGAATGGCAAGGATTAAGGCCACTATAATTTAATAATCACTTATTGTGTTCATGATCTGTGTCATCAGAGCTGTTTTACCTGTATTTAATGCTCATGCTTTTAGCAAAACCTGGGAGTTGTGACAAGTAGTTTAATACACCAATAGATTACAAATATTGTGTGAAGAAATCCCTTCTACAGGCTGAGGCAGAAAAGCAAAATCAAAACTTAACCCAGTGGGTCATGATACAGGTACTGCTCAGTACCAGGCCAGCAACTTCATCATGGAATCATAGACTAGTTTGGGTGGGAAGGGACCTCAAAGATCATCTAGTGATAGTGGCACCAGTGCCTTTTGAAGGGTTAATAAAACAAGTATTGGGAAAAAAACCCCACATTTGTCATTTGTTAAATGTCGAGAGACACCATCTGAAGACAAAAGCCAAGGCTTGGAGGGAGCGAGCCAAGTCTGTGTGTAATTATCCCTTAAATATTCAAAATATTGTTATTAAAACAACTCTCAGCTCCAGTTCTAGTGCAATGATCACACCCAGTGTAGACATGTAAAGAATATATATTTGCTCTATAGCCAGATGTGTTTGCACTCCCAGTGTGGTAATGGCTGCTCCCCTGGCACCAGGCAGGGGGACACCAGTCATCCTGCAATCCCAAATCCCTCAAACCCTTAAAATCCCTCTAAACTGCCTACAAACCTCAAACCCCAAGGTTTGACTTGGTGACTAAGGGACAAAGAGCAACTCGCATCAAAAATGAGACTTAGGGAATATTCTGGGAAGCATTAGGATTGCCCCAAGCTCCTGTCCTCCACCTTTTCCAGTGGGGCATCTTCCCCTTTTTTCCCTGCTCCAGGATAAATTCCTGGGAATAAAAGAAATAGCATCCTGTTGGAGGGAATATCCTGTAAAGGCGTAACATCTGGAGTAGGAAATAACATCCAAATGTCAAATTCACATTCAAGGATGGGTATCCCATGCCATTGGAGGCTGGAAATAGGCTGCTGAAGTGTCCCTCAGTGATGGTGGAGCCCACCCACCTTCTTGCCCACGCAGGGCTCTGTGGCAGCAGAGAAAACCTATCCTAGTGTCCTTGCAAACATGTCCCAGAGTCCCTGCAAACCCATCCCGGTGTCCCTGCAAACAGCCCCTGCTTTCTCCCTCCTCCCCCAGAGGAGGATGGTGCTCTCAAAGACACAGCACCCAACTCTTACCAATAATTTATGCAAATGCACTTAGCAAAGCGCTCCCACAGATGTTCTTAATTAAACCAGCCCAGCCCGAGCCCACATGAAGCAATAACCCCAAAATGCCTCCCTGCTCTCATATGTTCTGAACCACCGCTGCAGGATACTCCAGGAATATTATTTTTGTAAGAGTAAACCATTTGCTAAATAAGCCACCTGTTAAATAAACACTCCCACTCTCCAAATATTGTTATTTTGTTTTCCAGACTATGCACAATCTGGATTTATTTTAGATGAAAAAAGATAATCACTAAAGCAGAAAACCCCCAAAAAACAGTATTTTGACTATTTACAACTATCCATCTTGTGTGCACATCTGCTCCTTTGCAAGCTGGCAGAGCTCTTCCATTAAAAGAGATTCACAGTTCCTTATTCAGCCGGGAGCTAATGAATTTCCTTCATCAGGCCTCAGCACTCTTTCTTTTTTTTCAACTTCTTCAAGCCTTGAATTGCTCCTCACTCCCCTGACTTCCCTTTCTGTATCTTCTCACAGGGACAAATTCCCACCCAAGATCACTTTAGCAAATTTGCCACAGAAGTAAGGACAGAGTTTGTCTCCTGTTCCATCATACTTTAAAAGCCAAGCTCACCCTTGTCCCACCTCAGACCTGTCTGTACAGGAACATCCTGCTGCACCACAGCCCCTGGATACCATGGAATGGAATGGAATGGAATAGAATAGAATAGAATAGAATAGAATAGAATAGAATAGAATAGAATAGAATAGAATAGAATAGAATAGAATAGAATAGAATAGAATAGAATAGAATATTGCAGTTGGAAGGGACCCTACAACGATTTACTCCAAGTATGGGATGTTAAAAGCCAACACTGCCCTTCGAGCTGATCACTGGCCCCTTATCTCCATTGTGATGAATAAGCTAGGTCAGACAGAATTGTGGAATTGTTTAGGTTGGAAAAGCCCTCTCAGAACATCGAGTCCAACCATTCTCCAGCACTGCCAAGGCCACCACTAACCCATGTCCCCAAGTGCCACATCCACACAGCTTTTAAATCCCTCCAGGGATGGGGATTCCACCCCTGCCCTGGGCAGCCCCTTCCAATGCCTGAACACCCTTTCCATGAAGACATTTTCCATCATCCAAACTAAACCTTCCCTGGCACAGCTTGAGGACATTTCCTCTTCTGCTGCCCCTGGTTCCCTGGGAGCAGAGCCTGACCCCCACCTGGCTCCACCCTCCAAGGAGCCACAAGCACCCTCTGAGTGGTGTGTGCAGGCATTTACCAGGGATTTTAAATGACTTTAGGGATTTTCTGTTCTCGTATCTGATCTTGTTTTCTCAAATAATTACTCATCTCAGGCAGAGGTTTAGGGATCCCTGGGGACATCGTGCTCCTGCTGTACCTGCACAGAAAGCTTGGCTGACTTGGGGAGAGACTGTGCAAGCTCTTATCCTGTGGGAATAATGGCACATGAGAGCAGCCCCATGGAAATCTGACTGATTGGCAGTAAAAGCTGGGAAGGTGATCATCTAAGTGCATAAAACGTGGCCATAAAGGCACTCTGGCATTATGAGCTCAGGAAATTGCAGGCATAGAACTGGCCTAAACTGCTTTTCCCAATCAGCCCCATTATCCATCCCCTGGTCTCTCTCACAAAGAGCCTTTGTGAGCGCAGTTTTTTGGGGCTGTTTTACGTGTTCACATATATTTTCCTACTCTTTGACACTCACCACCTAGCAGCTTGGCTCCATAACCTGTAGTGGATATTTCTTCTGTGCCTTCTGAATGAGGCAGTGGCAAAATCCTCCAGGCAAATCTCACACTGTCCTTAACAAGAACCCTTTCTTCGCCCAGTTTTCACCCAGCTACAGGTTTACCTGCATCTCTTAAACGCTAAACCCCATCAGCTCATGATATTTTTCCAATTGCTTTTATACTTCTTGACTCTGATGGAGATTCTGAGCAAATTTCACAAAGCCTATGTTACCCATTTCACCTCAAATGCAGTTCATGAATTAATGGTGTCTGTTAATTGGGCTGCTAATCCCTCTCCCAGAAAAAAAAAAAAATTAAAAACAACCTAAAAAATATCATAATGCTTCTCATTTTTAGGTACCGTGCTGTAAACATGTTAAAGATACTTTAATAAATGAGAGGCTTTAATTAGAGCAGAGCAAGTTCAGTATATTCATATACATTTAATAGATATATGTAGGAGAAATGAAGAGAGAGTTGGACTCTTTTAAGACAGACCCTTTCCTCAACTCTCCATCTCAGCCTTTCCACAAAGAAATCCAGGATTTGTTTCATTCAAAGGATAGACTTTAAATTTCTATACTCTGTCAGGGCAGCATTAAATATTAAAGCCAGATATTAAAATTTCAAGGAACCTAAATTAAACCTGAGGTATTCAAAAATAAGTGTCCCTGAATATTTCATGGCAAAGATTTTGTAATTAACTTCAGAAATCTCTCATATGAAGAAAGTGAGGAGCTACCTAATAAAATGTGACCATCCCAGCGACCTTCCAGAGGGCTGCTCTCCATCCACTGAAGGATTTATGTTTCTTGGACTCTGTGACATCTCTATGGCTTCCCAAGGAAGCCTTGACAACCCTTTGTCTTCTCCAGGCTGGAAAACCCCCAGAGCATTCCAAGTGTCCCATCCCTCATGCAATAAACAGACTTACGTGTGGAACCAAAGGGGCCAGGACTCACCAGAGCCGTTCACCAACTTCAGATTTAATGAGACAACAAGGAGATGTTATTTATGGCTCCTTTAACTTTGAATGTCCTACTAAAGAGGAGGAGCAAAACTACTCAAATCAGGACAGGGTTTGTAGCCTCTGTAAGCAGGATTTCTTCCATTATTCAGAAGGACAGGCTGACATCCAAGGAGCAATTGCCCATTAGTGTCCTCCAAAGATCTTCCAGCTGGACCACTCTCTGTTTCCCACCAGCATCAGATTGTTTACAGCTAGCACTGATAACATCTGCTCCTGTCTGCACAGAAAGCTTTGGGAGAGACGTCCATGCCAGCACAGAGCTGGCCCAATATTTCAGTGTCAGCATGGGAAAGCAGCCAAAAATACCCCAACAGATAATATAACAATTTAAATGTGGGTGTCTGTCTGAGCTTGGGAAATTAATGCATATTAAAATGGTCTGAGAAGATGCAAAAAGATAGTAGCCAGCTCTAAATCAGTGCAGCAGCAGCGTAAGGGCATCTCTTCCTCCCCTCACCCAAGTTCTTGGGGCTGTGAAACAACGCTGTTTATACTGCACTTCTTTGAATTCATTATGTAAGAATTAAAATTTGTTACTCTAAAGGCTCCAACCCATGTGCCTTCTTTTGTAAAAGGAAAGTTGCTATAAACCAATGCTGTGCCAAATTTTTACCTCTCTTGGAAAATTTGAATGCAGCAAATAAGGCCAGAGATGTACAGCACAGCTTGTACCAAGCCAGAAGGCCGTGGGTGCTGTCCTAGGTAGCCAGCTGACAGTCTGTGCATGTTAAGGCTGTGGACTAAGCCTGAGCTACTGTTTAAAGCTGCATAATTAACCATACATAATTAGCAATACTCTCAAAGAAGCCAGTTCCTGGGATCACTAGCACTATTTGCTGCCTCTGCTCAGCCCACGTTTGCAGATAAGGGGGATCCTGCTATTGAAAGCTCTTATACCTGTGGAAATCTAATAGAGATCAGTGTAAATAGAATATGAAAAGTAAGTCATTGCCTTCAATCACTGTGAAGAGGCTTAAATGCCTTCCCAAAGGAGAATATTGGTCTGTGACAATGGGCAGAAGAGAAAGAGCAGATTCAATTGTACAGACTGTAATTTAATATTCACAGTTCATCTAATCAAAGTAAACACACCCTTTCATAGGAACATGTAAAAGTCATTGAATTATTGTGGAAAAGGGAAAGAAAGTCGTGAACTTAGTCAGTGGTGAGACAAAATAATTACCAGCCTTCAGAAGTTACAAAGGAGGCTATTGGGGCTTGAAGCCATCTGTGGAGGAGATCAACTCAGGGGATGCCTGGGAACAGGGGAACACCTCTGCCCACCATGGGGCCACTGCTCCATCAGTACCTTGAGGACGTGAGACAATTTAGCTCCAGAACCTTCTCCAATGCACTTTTCTCATAAAATGTCTTGTGGCTTCCTTAGGAAAGCATGGAATCATGGGTTGGTTTAGGAGGCAACTTAAAACCCATCCAGTTCCACCCCATGCCATGGGCAGGGACACCTTCCACTAGACCAGGTTGCTCCAAGCCCTGTCCAACTTGGCCTTGAACGCTTCCAAGGATGGGGCAGCCACAGCTTCTCTGGGCAACCTGTGCCAGTGCCCCACCACCCTCACAGGGAAGGATTTCTTCCTAATATCCCAATATCTGACCCTGCCCTCCCTCAGCTAAAAGCCATTATCAGAAGACAGAATAAACCAGGGACCCAGCAGGGGAGTGGTGATTCTCTCAGACCATTCCTGTTTGTCCCCAGTGCCATCATGGGAGCCTTGGCTCCAGTGCAGTGATATTGTGGGAGTGTTACAGAACAGGGCAGGGCCCTGGCAGGGACAGCAGAGCACAAGGGACAGCAGCGACTCTGATTTATATCTCGAGGGGAATTAATTCATCGTTCACGCAGGACTTACCATGGCAGCAATAAATCAGTTTGCCTGATAAAGGCAGCGGCACTAAAGAATTCTGAGATCTTATGCCAGACTGGAAAATGCAGCCTCTGTGTTCCTTCCCTCCTCAGCCCTGCTCATTGCTCACAGTGCTGCCTTTGGAAAGGGTCAGGGGCAGAAAACAGAGCAGAGAAAAACCTTGAAGGCATCATAGAATAGCATCACAGAATATCCTGAGTTGGAAGGAACCATCAAAGTCCAACTCCTGGACACCAGGTTCATGCCACACTGCAACAAGTAACTGAATGTAATCCTTAATTTTCCTATGATAGTTTCAAAACAGTGAGTTTAGAGTTTGCAGGCCATGTTTATGCCATTTTTCCTTCATTCTCAGGTGGTGGGCAGCTGTGGTTTTATTTTGCACCAAGTTCTTTCTCTAATATTCATCCCCAGTTATCAACAAAATAAGTTAATAGATGTAGGCGACTGTAATGACAGTAAATGCTGTGTGGGAGGCACCATCCATGCTGCATTGTCAGTTCCTGCATGTGAAATTAAATATCCTATTCCAGGCAAATGCTAATATATTCCAGGAGCACTTTTCCACAAACAAAATTTAAAAAGGCAGTAGAATAAAAAGGTGATATTAATGATATATTGAAATAATCTGGTGGGTGTGAGGTTAGGACTGGGTTTTTTCTGGAGGGTCTCCCTTCCTATTGGCATGAAATGATCTGAATGAAAGAAACATCCAGGGTCACACCACTACTGCCCAAAAATGGTACAGTGGCATCAACCCTCATTTTTGAACAGGATGTTCTCTTATAAATCGGCTTTGCTGTTGGAGCCAGAGCCATGTGGCACATTACAGCCTGGCTTCTGCTGAAAAATTATGTGAAAGACAAAACATAAAATCATTTCAGAATACCAGATTGGGTTGGATTGGAAGGGACCTCAAAGACCATCCCTTTTTCCACCCCTGCCATGGGCAGGGACACCTTCCACTATCCCAGGTTGCTCGAAGCCCTGTTCAACCTGGCCTTTGGACACTTCCAGGAATGGGGCAACCACAGCTTCTCTGGGCAACCTGTGCCAGGGCACCCTCCCAGCGAACAATTCCTTCCCAATATCACATCTAAATCTCCCCTCCTTCAGCTCAAGGCCAGGTCTGGGCTCCTGCAGTGCAGGGCAGAGCGTTCCCCTTAGGTTTAACAAGCACTGCCTGTCTTTGAGAGATTGCAACTATTGATTATTCCTCTGCCCTGATGGACTTTGGATTTTTCTCTCCTGTTTTACACAGCAGCAGTCAGGAAGCTGAGGATACAACAGCATATTGAGCCCTGAGCAAAAACACCTCAGGTTCTGGTGCATCTTGCTTGTATTTTAATTACTCCACTAATACAGGGAGGATTTTGCAGAGCAGTGCCCTGAATAACACCTTGGTTTGGAGCCATATGTTCTTCATTCCACAAAATATCTTTCCTTGGTGATGCAGACCACAAGGCTTAGCACATTAGCATATGATAAGACAATTTAAAAGAATAAATAAGCTCAGCATTAAGCAGCCAACATGACAATAACACCTGAGTGATGCAGCAGAGATTAGAGTTAAAAATAGCTTAGAAAACCAAAAATACTTGCAGACAAGTAATAGAAGTGTGTTTTTAAGATGATTTATTAGGAATTATGAAGCAGTCCTGGCTTTGTGCTGAGCTGTGAACAGTGAAATTGGAATAAACAAAATAATCTTGCTGTGTTAATAACTTGCTCTAAACTCCTCATATCTATCACACACTCCCTGGTTGCCAAGTGAGGACCATGACTTAAAGGAGAGATTCTGTGTAAAATCTTCATCTAACTAGAAAGAGAAAGGAGTGAAGGTAGAGACACTGACCCTGATCATGGGAATGGGGAGGAAAGTGCCAGGGGCTGCTCCAGGAGGTAATTCCACCCCTCCAGAGCAGGGCTTGGCTGTTCTGGGTTGGAGAGGGATAAACGAGGCCATGGCATTCCTGGGGGTACCATGGCAGTGCTGGGGAAGACACCTTTGGAAGGTATTGTCAGAACGTTCTACCAGGGAAAATAGACACTATTTCCACAATGAGGGGAATTAAGAGCCAATTCCACCTTGCTCGTTCGAGCTGATCCCTGCCTGGAACACCACAGAGAGCCAAGGGGAAAATTGGCAACCTGGAGCTTCAGCAGCTCTCCGTGGAGCTCACAGGGGGCAGTGGCAGGGCCTGGCTTGTGGGTTTGAAATAAAATAGAATACAGGAAATTAAATGAAATCGTATATAAAATAAAATAAAATCTACAATTACATTAAATTCAATTACATTAAATTAAACAAACAAAACCCCCTCTCTGCCCAAGATCCATTTCAGTGTGCTGGTGGAATTCCACACATCACATGGCCAATGGCCATTCTATATTTCGAAGGTGCTCACTCTCATTATAGAATCAGAGTCACAGAAAGGTTTGGGTTGGGAGGGACCTCAAAGTTCATCCAGTCCCATCACCTGCCATGGGCAGGGACACTTTCCACTAGATCAGGTTGCTCCAAGCTCCACCCAATCTTGAATAGCTTTTGCTTCACTTGCTGACTATGCCACGCTCAATGATGGTCTTTCCAGTACCGCTTGGCCAGGAAAACGAAGGAAATGCCAGTCTCCAACTCTGAGTGTTTCAGGGTGAATTTGGAAGCAGAGATCCTGGTTCAGAGATCCTGTCCCCACCCCAAGGCTCTGTGGGGCACATGCACTGAGAGAGCCGTGTCACCAGGCTGGCTCTGAATTTCACCTCTGTTCCAAAATTCCCTTTCCTTGCCTTCTCTCTGCTCTGACCGCAAAACTTTTGAATCCTCGTTGTCTGGTTTGCCAATTCCCATCAGTGTTCTTTGTGCAGCAGCTCCCCAGGTCCCAGCGCTCAGTGGGGGCACACACAGCTGCCAATAAATACATCAGCTATGACAAGGGACTTTTATGAGCAGCAGACTTTTAGGGAAGAGAATAAAGCATGCATTAGAAATCCTGTTAACAGTGTTGGTCATTACTGCAAGAGAGAAAACAGCTTTCCCAGGGATTTGATTTCTTTTTTTCTTCCTAATGGGCCCTGCTCTCTCCTCATCACCAACAGACGATGTTGAATATTAACAGTTATTTAGCAGTTATCAGGTTTAGATTTCTTCATAACGCCAGTGATTCCAATAACGTTTGTTGCTCCACTCCTGTATCATTTCTGTGATAAATACGGATAGCATCCAGCACCAAAGCTCCCAGTGATGCTGCAGAAGGACCAGGGAGGGTATTTTGGTTAATTCAGTCCTGTGCAGACTCATGAAAAACTATGTCAAAGCATCATCAAAGCGGGTTTTGCCAAATAGTTGTTCCTCAATTTTTTCAACAACAAAATCCAATATTTTTTAGGATCTCCAGCGTCTCAAGCACAGAATCACAGAATCAGAGACTTATTAAAGTTGGAAAAACCCTCCAGGATCATTTGAGTCCAACCTGTGACCAATCCCCACCTTGTCACCTAGCTCAGTGAATGCCATGGCCAGTCGTTCCTTGGACATCTCCAGAGTTGGGGACTCCACCACCTCTCTGGGGAGCCTGTTCATTCTGTGAAAAAACAGATTTAAATGTGTCACTGCAGGTGCTGCATCTCCATCTGCCCTTTGTGAACCACAGTCAAATGCATCAGACGGGGACAGGACAAGGACCAGGCCAGACGTTTCCAGTTAAAACTGGAGGAGCAAATTGTTCAAAAAGGTCCTAATTATTGCTACCCATGCAAAACAAACAGTAGATGGCAGGATGAGTTCTGTGAGAGGCAGAGTAAAGCTCATTTCCAGGACAGGAAAAATTTATTATGAACGTGTATGAACACAGTAAAGCTGCTACAACCCTCTGATAATATTTTTCTACCAATCAGGTCTAATATAGAATCACATAATTCCAGATTGTTTTGGATTGGAAGGGACCTTAAAGCCCATCCAGTCCCACCCCTTGCTATGGGCAGGAACAACTTCCACTATCCCAGGTTGCTCCAAGCCCCATCTAACCTAGCCTTGGACACTTCCAAGGATCAGGCAGCCACAGCTGCTTTGGACACATAAGAACGTGGTATATTTTGTACTACACCCAGGAAGTGGAGCATTCTTGCATCTGTTAAACTTGTTCGCATGAGGGGTGAGGATATGGAGCTGATATTCCCGACTTAATCTCCCTGTCAGCCTCTGAAAGCTTGAAAAGCTTGAGATAAACCCCAATCTGAGCAATCACGCAGCAGCTCCCGATTACACAGCTCAAAACACTCGATCAAAGCACATGTATGAGCAAAGTCACTGCACTGTTAATGCCTCCCTTTCAAAAAATTAATGCACCTGAGCGTGGCACCGACACAGGTCACAGAGGCAGAGCCTGTGTAAGCTCCAGGAGCTCCCACACAACGCATCACTGCAAACTGTTTTCTTCCATGGCAAGTGCTAATTCCTAAGGTAATGAATGATATTGAATGTACCGTGGGCTTGGTGTTCCATCTCCCCAGTCCCTTCATTTTGCAAGTTTGATGCGGGTGACCTTTCCTCGGCAGGGGTTTGCTGTTTAATTACAAGCTGGGGGAGCTGGGCTGTGCAATGGAATCGTTCCATAGCCAGCGCTCCCTGTAACAGGGGCTGCCTGCTGGGAGCCAGGCAGGGATCACCCAGCAGGGCCCTCCCGAAATCACTCAGCGGAATTACAGTGCTGATGGCAAAACTACTTACGGGCAAACAGGGTCAGGGAGGCATTAAAGAGGCACGAAGGGGAGCCTGGCAATACCCACCCGCTCGGAACACAAAGCTTCCGTGGCAGGGCTGGTGCTGAAAGCAAACATTTGTACAACTCTTCACCCATGGAAATCCAATCAGTGCTGGGGAATTAGTGCTGGGGTGTAATGAGGGATGAGGGGATGGCTGGGATGGGTGGGATGAGCACCTGCCCGAGTAGCACTTCCTTTGTGTTCCAGTGGTCTCACTGCTTCCCTGCTCAGTGCTGTGCAGGCTCTGGGGTCTCCTGTGCCCCTCTGATTCCCTGCAGGCAAATCCCAGAGTGTCCTGGAGATCCCATTTGACAGCCCATGGTGCAGGTCCCCGGCATGCTGACTGAGGGAAGAGTCCCTTCCCGGTTAGTGCAGCACAACCTGTGAGATTCCCAGGTGGAAGAGCCTGAGTAAATTGAAAGTGTTTATTAAAATGAGCCTCAAAAGAGAGAAAAAACACACAGGAAGGACTCAGCAGGAATCTGACCCCCTGTTTTTTACCTGGGACCCCATTCATAGAATCATTAAGAATCACAGAATCATTAAGAATAACAGAATCATTAAGATTGGAAAAAGCCTCCAAGATCAAGTCCAACCATTCCATCATATTGCCTTGGAAATTCTAAAAGGGGGCTCATTTTACATAGGGTTGATGAATTAAAACAAATATTTTCCATTCATTTTAATCTCTTAAATGTTAAAAAATAAACCTTTTGCAGAAGGCCAGTCTTCTTTTTGTTGCAGAGTAAATGACTGAGGTGAATCCTCAAGTATAAAACAGTTTTTTCCAAAAGAATATTCTAAATGGCACCTGCCAAGTTTGATATGTGTGATGTAAGAACTAACAACCCACAATAATAAAATGGTCTTATTAAAATAAATACAAAATCAGAGAGGTTTAATGAAACACAGCCAAGTGCCCTCAGTGGCTTAAACAAACCAATCCCTGTCAGGATTTGTACCACAGAAAGGGAGGGTTTGGCCCAGGGTTTACTTATGAATCTCCATATTCATTCACGGTAAATATTGGACTTCCCTTCTCATTTCATACAGAAAGTGAGCTGGAACCATTACATTAAAATATGTGAAAGAATAAAAATCAACCTACAAATGGAGGTGTTTGACTGGTGTCCAAGGGCACAGTAAAATAGGCAAGTTAATACTGAGCAATTACAAAGTTTTTCTACCAGTTGTGCTTACTGTGACACACTGGTGAACCAAAGCAAGGAGGGAGGCATGACATGAATATAAACAACTACAGATATGCTCATTTCTATGAAGAATATCCCATACACACACCTTAAATGTAAAAGAAATAATTTTTATATACTTTCCCAAAGTATATATATAATTTTTATATACTTTCCCTCAGTTTAGTTAAGTAAATTTATTCTAATTTTATTAATTGTTAGACTGAAAAAAACTCAACCACTAGAGGAAACTTAACATCTGACTTACAATGAATTTCAGGACTGTAAACATTTAGCTTGAGGTATTGGCAAATATCCCAGATAATGTTGTATTTTATTCCAGGACAAATTATGTAGCATCCAGATAAAAGTAAAGCCAACTCCTGCCCCTGTTTGAGCATGGGCAATTTTCTCACAGGTGAATTGTTTCCTGAATTCATAGTAAATCCAAGAATAATCCCAGGTTTGGGTTGGAAGGGGCCTTAAAGCCCACTCGGTTCCACCCCTGCCATGGGCAGGGACACCTTCCACTACCCCAGGTTGCTCCAAGCCCTGTCCAGCCTGGCCTTGGACACTTCCAGGAATGGAGCAGCCACAGCTTCTCTGGGCAGCCAACTTGGAAGTGTTTCTGTAGAATGTGCAATTCACACAATTTCAGAGCCATAATTTCACTCCATTCTGGGCAATACCCGTCCCCCCTTTCTCTGCCAAAATTCTTGCCTCCAGCCCAACGTTCAGTACCTGTGTGGAAAGATCACATATTGTATGTGTTTGTTTTCTGGCTTGTTTAGAACCGAGAACAGCACAAGCCAAGCGAATCCAAGGAAATCAAACCTGTGGCAGTCCCTGGTCACCCTTGCACTGCTGCAGGAATCTATTCCCATGACTGGTGCGACTCCAACTGCATCAAATTCCACTTAAACTCCATCAATCAGCAGCAGCCGTGCAGAAAGCACATTCCCAAAGCTCCTCGGGGGGTGATGGAGCATAGCCAGGTCCCCACCTTGGCTCCAGGGGCAGCCAGGGCTGGGTATTCCTCACCTATCCAGCCAAGGCTGAGGGCATATTCCTTGTGCAGCCATCCTTCTCTTAGCCCGACAATCCACCACGTGGTGCTCTCTCCCAGGGAGGATCTGATCCTCACTGCCAGGAGGGATCTGATCCTCACTGCCAGGAAGGATCTGATCCTCACTGCCAGGAAGGATCTGGTCCCGTGGCAGTGGTGTGGCTCCACAGGGGGAGGTGGGGTGTGCAGAACCCCTCCTCGAGGGACCCAGAGCCACCTAGAGGACAAAGCCATTTAACACAGTAAATGCACAATGGTTGAGTCACTTTTCCCTACGTTCCCATTGCTCCTCTTGAGGATTGTATTTGATTACAGAATCAGGTTGCAGATTGTACATTGTGTTACAAGTAGCAAAGGATACTTATTTATATATCTATCTTTATATATTTTACTGGTTTTTATTCATTTCTAAATAAATCATCTCAGATGCCAGGATACGGTGAGGATTTTAGGTTTTAAAAAGTGGTTTACAGTAACTAAATTAAACAGATGCCTTATTTCTGAGAATTGCAGGATTTTTTTGAAAAGAAACAAACCCCTATCGCAGGGTCCCTGCAGGAATCCCAGCAGGAGATGAGCTGAGGTGGGAAGGGTGTTTCTGTGTAAAGCCAACATGGCACTGGGGCAGGACCAATCTCTGAAAAAGAAGTTGCTGTTTGAAAGGAGCCTTGAGATCCCAGGTTTGGGTTGACATTCCCAGACCTGAGCATTAGCCTGACCCCTCCTAACCCTCAGGAAGTGGCTGGTGCCTTTTCGGGGCATCTCAAGCCAAGAAAGACCATTCCAAGCAGAATTCTATAGTACATAGAGTATCTGCCTCCATGCCCACACAGATCGTCCTACTTGCAATTAAATATAAAACCTCTTTAAAACACATGGATATTTTTTTCCAAAGTCACTCATTGACTTCCCTATCTCCTCACTGCTGTACAGTTGTCAGGGACAAACCCATTTTTCCAGAACTCATTCCTTAGGGTAACAGCAGAACTTTTCCCAGGATTAAAACACAGCGACACATCCTTTTTCTACATTTGTTTGATTAGCTTAACCTCAAGTTGACAGAGTCCCTAATTCTTCTCAGATCTCAGCTACAGCCTGTAGGGACGAGTGTATTTATTTCTGCATCTGTTCCCCAAATTAACTCAGAAAATGATTATGAACGAAGGGTTCTTGGTAGTGCCCAGGGAAGCTCTTCTGGAACATTCCATCCCAGTGATCCGCCGGGATCATTCCTCACACAACTGTTTCCTCTTCTTTTATGTTCTACTAATTGCAAGGGGAATATAACACCACTGCAGGGTTCAAATCTGTTCTGCTGGAGTTCATGGCAAGACTTCCATTAACTCCAGTGGATCCAGAATTCCATGAGCTGTTTGCTACACTGTCAGACAGAGCAGACCTTGTGGCTCTGGGCACAAACTCCCAAACCACCCACTGTGGTGTTATATTCCCAAATCCTCTGCTCTGGCATTGGAAACATCCTTGAAAGGGATTTCGTTGCAGATGTGAACCCAAGGAAGGGTTGGTGTGTCATCATGGTTAACACTCACCACAAAGTACCCTCTGGAACCAGGATCCAATACCAACTTTCTCCAATGTACAGCATTTTAGGATGCATGTAGTATCTTTAGTAGCCACAGATCTGCCATTTGGGGGCTGCAGCCCAGTAGGATGTCCCCGTGTCCCTCGCTTCGATGTACTCTTGTATGGGTTAGAGAAGATGGCCTCTGTCGTGCGTTGTTCGTGAGCTGTTTCTTATCCCAGAGAGGTGTACGATGTAAAATACGTCAGTGCAAAGTGTATATTTTATGTGAGAGGAAAATACATTTTAATAAAGGTAAAGCTTTGTTTAGCTGTAAAAAATGGCAACTGTTCAAGTGTACAGTAACTTCTTACTAATGTATGAAAATCTGTGATATTTTTGATTTGATTGTATTTGTATTGCCCAAATAAAACATTTTGGCTGTATTGTTCCTAACTCTTAACTTTTCTTTTTAAAGGGGAAAGTGTATTTATTCCACAATAATTTACTTTATTCAGGGAAAAAAAAAAGGAATGACCAAATTTTCCATAGTTGCCCCGAGTGAATGTCTCTCTTGTATTGCAACCCCTAAAATGAATTTCTAAATTGATTTTTCCGCCCCTTGCTGTTTATTGGTAAGGAAGAAACAATTCTTCAGCTCAGGCAGAGCTACTGATGAGAGTCCTCAAGGGCTCCATGAGGGAAACCTTGCAGAGAGAGGGCTTGGCTGAGCTGTGATATCTTGGGGGATGGTGGCATTTGTGCCTTTTTCTATTACTTTTTATTCTTTAAGGGAAAATATAAATGAAAAAGACTCAACTAGAAGTCCAGGCAGCACAAGGCAAATGCATCCAAAGCTAAAGCAGTGAAAATGGCCATGCCAGGGAAAAGAAGTTAAAAATAGACATAGTACCATTATCTCATTAGTATTATTATCTTTTTAGTATGTATGGTGTGAAGGGATTTATATTTGTATATATAGTATTAGTACATAGAGCTATGGAGATGCTCCAAGGGCTGGAGCCCCTCTGCTCTGGAGACAGGCTGGGAGAGCCGAGGGTGTTCAACTTGGGGAAGAGAAGGCTCCAGAGAGATCTTAGAGCCCCTTCCAGTGCCTAAAGGGGCTCCAAGAGAGCTGGAGGGGGACTTTGGCAAGGGCCTGGAGGGACAGGACAAGGAGGAATGGCTTCCCACTGCCAGAGGGCAAGGTTAGATGGGATATTGGGAAGGAATTCTTCCCTAGTGAGGCCCTGGCACAGGTTGCCCAGAGAAGCTGTGGCTGCCCCATCCCTAGGAGTGTCCAACGCCAGGTTGAACAGGGCTTGGAGCAGCCTGGGATAGTGGAAGGTGTCCCTGCACATGGCAGGGAGTGGAATGAGATGAAATATAAGGTCCCTTTCAACCCAATCCAGTCTGGGATCCTGTGACACTCCCAAGCCAAGCATTTTGCCGGTACAGGCTGGTCAGACAGCAGACATGACTAATAAAATCTCAGAGGAAAACCAGTTCCCCTGAGGTTTCCTGATCCATAAGTCAACACGAGACAGCTCTGGGAGGCGGAGGAGGGACAGAGGCAGCACCCCAGGAAAAAGCAGCTGCTTTTTCTAAAGGAAATCGAGCTGATGAAGTGTCTCCTCTGTACCTACCAAACACAGAACTGCAATCACCCAACACAAAGATACCTTTTTAAAGCATCAACTACATCAACCACGTTTCCAAGGCAACCCTGCCAAGACAATGCTCCCGCTTTAAATGTTTCTGTGGAAGGAGAATAATAATGTAATAATGGGTCTCATAAAGCCACTTCCATTTCCAAAGGGTCTAAAAACATCTCAGAAACATTTACACACTCCAGAATCACTTCACCTGACGCCGAACTGCAGCTCCTGTGGGGTGGAACACTGGCAGCAGGGAGGGACACACGGAGGCAGCTCGGGAGGTGGGATGAAGAATATCCCTATGATTGTGTGCCCCTGGAGCAGGAGCTAGTGGCAGGGATGGGGGAACATGGCTGCATGCTGAGATCTGTAAGACCCCAGGAGACGTGGAGCAGCTGCATCCCAAATGAGCCTGCCTGGATAAATTGATAGTTCAGAGGGAGCTGAGGCAGGCTGAGGATAAAAACTCTGAGGAATGAGCACCACAGGCTGATGCCACACGTTCCTGAGCAGCTGCCCCTTTGATAGCCCTCACAATATATCACAGCATTAATTATGCCCAGGCAGTGCTACACAAAACCTGTGAGCATCACTGCCTGCAGTCTCTGCTCTCCCCAGTGGAGCTGGGGGGTTCCTGCATCATCTGGCAGCAGCACAGCCCTGAATCTGATGCCTTTCCTACTGTCTTACCAAAAAACAAAGCTGGGTGAGATATTAATCATGGGGATGTCAGTGAGGGTTTCCTTATAATTTTCTTCATCTGCCAAAAGAATCTCCTCTTTATCAAAGAGGTAACAAACGACCTGGTTTCTGCCCAAAGTGACGAGGTTAGAGGTGTCTGAGTTTAGGTCATGTGCAACATCCAAGGATTGGTATTAGCCCACAATTTGGGTACTCACTGGCCTCTTGCTGACCTTCCCAAAATTCCTACTGGAGAAGCAAGAGGTCATTCCATCCCTGCTGAGCATGGCCACTTCCACAAGGAGAAATAAGTTTAGAAAAGGATTGAAAACAAAAAAGCCAGGACACACATTCAAGTCCCAGAAGGAAGCTCCTGAAGGGCTGAGCTGCTGCTGGCACTTCAGAGCCTGTAACCTGGAACATCTCCAAACCCCTTGGCCATGCTGCTCCCAGGGACCAAGGGCCCGTCCCGGTGCCAGCGGGTCTGAGTGGGACAGTCTGCAAAGGACAGTGTCCCACAGGACAAAATCCTCCTGGGCACCACACCACCACCCTGAATTGGTGAGTCCTACACACAGATGTGTGAGTGCTGCTCCTCAGTCTCGGGGAGATGGATTTCATGGAGTACCCAACCTGAAACAGTAACATTACAGCCTTCCCAGGGAGTAATTTCTTCCTGTCTGCAAGTTAATGAGTTGAAAAAAAAAAAAAAATATAATCTCAGGCGGTAACAACAACAATATTTATCTAAAGCACACGATCTTTCCAATTGTTAGGTTTATTTAACTCTTTATAATGCCAATGGGTAAAGTCAGGCTGCTTATTTCAGGGAGAAGCACAAGTTTTTCCAGACTCAGTTGGGATGATGGCTTTATTTAAATCCCTTTGGTTTTCCCAGAGTCACCCTTACCTGCTGAGCAGAGCCTTCTCCACTACAGAAAGGGGAAACAAACTGAATTTTAATCAGAAGGTTTCTATTCTGATCACTGCTGGTCTCCTTTAGCTTTATAGTTACCAATAAAACCTTAAAGAGACGATCACCGATGGATTCATTGTGATTGATTGCACCTGCCCACCCTCTTGCATTTTAAGGGGCCTCATTACTGGATGTTCAAGAATTTAATTTCAGAGCATGTGTAATAAACCTTGTACTTGGCCACCTAATTGGTTCAGCCGTCGCTTCTGTGCCTTGGCTGAAAAACCAATAAAAGGAGGACAAAAAAGAAGAATATTAATATTTCTGACTTTGTAAAGATAAGCTCAGCAGCTGGGTTATGCTTTAATTAATACATGGAGAGCAAAGAATGCTGCCTTAAAAAGAGATTACCATCAGATTAAAGAACACCTTGCAATTACTTATTTGTTTGTTCATTTTTGTATCCCACACACATTTAGCTCTCTGTGTCCCTCACAGATGCTTTACCTCTGAGCTTGAGAACCCTGAGAAAAAGAAAACTCGCACATTAAATTCTGTAGGGTGAAAAATGCACAAGAATACTTTAATCATCATCTTTTACTAGAAGATCCTCTCTAATGATTCTCTTTACTAAAAATTAAATTTATTATTCAATTTCTCTCACCAAAGATATTTGAAAATGGATTAAAATTGTAGGCAGATGGGTTTGGATGCTCTGAAGTGTTAGTGCTGATAACTAAAATAGAGCAGCTCAAGTAGTTTGGTCTGCAGTGAGTTAAATGTGGATAACATGCCCCAGAATATAACCAAGAATTTTGCTGCAAGATACTTTTAGGTATTTTTGCTTCTTGCATGTGGCAATTCCAATGAGCACATGGCCTGGAGTCAGCAGCTCTTCCTGCTGCTTCCCACACTGGGTATGCTGGTCTGGGTACCTGCTAACAGTCAGGAATAGTGCTCCACCTCACTGATTGTTGTCTTGGAACAGAACAGGGAGAGAGTTCATGTGGGATGGGCAGGACCCCTGGTCCTCCTGGACCAGCTGGGGACAGACAGAGACCTGTTGCTCACACCTTTTTTTCTAAGAAACAACCCCTCTGGAAAATGCATTGTCTTGCTTTTCCTACCTGCAAATGCCAACCAGGAATTTTAATGGGATATTTGACTTGCTTGAACAAATGCAGGGTTCATTAGTTGTTATTTTTTCCCAGTGATAGGCAGTGGTAAATCCCACACTAGACTTTTGTGACTGTGTCTAATAAATGTTGCCTGGAGCCCTGGTGCTGTCTTTAATAAGCACAAATCTTGCTGCTACACTGTTTGCTTGTTCTTTCTTCCAAAAAAGAAAGAGCTGATGATGGCTTATGCTCCCCCCATCTTCCCTTTGTTGTCAGAAAGGCTCATTTTTTCCAAGATATGGGAGCTGAACGGATATTATTTTCTATGCTTTTAAAAAAGGGACAAAAAACAACACAAAACCCCCTTTGTTTTTATTTGCTGACTCTTTTCTTAAGACACTCTAATGACAGTAACAGTTTGTAATGGTGGTGTGGCCCAGAACCTGCTATCAGCACAATAGGCACAAAATGCTGCTTTGTGGTGCCTGTGGATCATTAAAGCTCCTCACATGCTGCAGGGTGGAAGTTACTGATGGCTCCTGTCTCCCTCCCAACGTCAGAGATCACCTCTTGAAAGCAGATTTCTTTCTCTAGTGCTCCGTGGGTTTATGGACTGACACACTCCAGGAAAGCTCCAGAGGGCAAATGCACATTTCTGAACCACTTCCAACCAACAACAACAACCTGCCTCTTCCCCTTCCTGCCACAGGAGTGTTCTGAACAACGTGAGCTTCCAGAGCAGGTTTATAGGACAAAGATGAGAAGGATGAAAGTTTTTACTCACTGCAAAATGGGCTTCTAGGCTCTTTTGCAAAGACTGTGAATTTTTTTTAGTTCATTTACAACATTCCTCAGAACACAAGGGAGGAATAAAACTCTGGAGGAAAGTGGTGAGCCCATCTTGCAGGGCAGACAGTCCTTTAGGGTTTCTTCCAACTTCAACCATTCCATGACTCTATGAACATACGGAAGAAGGAAATGCATCCTCATGTTGACTTAAATTATCTTATATTCTCCCTAAACTTACTTTATGCTCTTTCTTGCTTTTTGTAAAACCTTTTTGCCAAAACCCCAAAGTTCAAGGCCAAGGTCACCCAAACAACTCCCTTTTTATGAGGGTGTTCTCTGGACACGCCGCAGTAAAACCCATCTCCAGGAAAATCTAATTTAATCCATTAATGGCGATCCATAAAACAAAGTCACGCATTGTACAGGCAAAGTTATTTACAGCACTGGAATCTTGCTGATTACAACAATAAATAATACAGGATGTATCTCTGGGAGATAATATAAAAACAGTTAATCCACAGGAGCAACAAAGAGAATGGGAATGATTCTGCTGTTTCTGTGAATGTCAGTGTGTGCAGTGAGGGTGGGGAGGCCCTGGCACAGGTTGCCCAGAGAAACTGTGGCTGCCCCATCCCTGGCAGTGTCCAAGGCCAGGTTGGACAGGGCTTGGAGCAACCTGGTCTAATGGAAGATGTCCCTACCCATGGCACTGGGTGGAACTGGATGAGTTTTAAGGTCCCTTCCAACCCAAACCCTTCTAGGATAGTGATTCCCCTAATGCAGGAACTTCCTAAGGCCAGCCTTCACAGTTCCACTTTTTAAAGCATTAAGTCAATTTATTTGGTAACCATTTGGGAGAATTCTCTTCTGTTCTCTTTCATATGGGTGAAGCCTCCCCTGGCCAGTTCAGACCAGTAGAATTAGGACTCTTCCGATTTCAACCTAATCCAGGTCCCAGGTCAGTCAGTACCAACTGCTCCAACCCCTGTGCCCTTTACTCAGGCTTTCCACAGCCCAAGTGCCCCCTCAGTGCCTGAACCTGCTGCAGGATGGGGAGAGCAAAACCCAGAGCTCCCCTCCCAGGATCGTTCTGCATCACACAGGAGCAAAGAAGGAGGGACACAACTGCTGTTGCCTAAACCAGATAAAATCAAACCCCTCTGGGCATTGCTGACCAGCTGAGGAATCCTCAGCAGCCACTGGCTTTTTCCTGCGTGGTAGCTGAATCATAGAATATCTTGAGTTGGAAGGGATCCACGAGGATCAGCACCCTGGAAAAGCCTTCCAAACCTGCAATTGCCAGGCTGTGCAATGTGCAGGTGAACAGTTCCCCCTGCTGCACCGAGCTCTGCCTCCCACAAACAAATCCTTCTCCAGTTAAATGGGCTATCCCGGGAAGCACAGGCCTGGGAATGTTTCTGCATTAACTTGAGACAGATACAGTGGCACCTCCTGATCGTCACAGAGATCACGTCCTTGTGTTTACTCCCCTCAATTCTGCTTTGCTAGTCTAAGACTAAATATGATCTAGAATATAGTGTATCATGTGTTGGTATACATGATACTGGTGTGTATTTCCAGGAAAACATCACATTTCAGAAAATGTTTTAGGGAACTGTTCATTGCACACAAAATTTAGGATTTCTAGAAGCAGTTTTTGTGCTCACAACATGTGAGAGCACGGGGCTGGGCCAGACTGGGCAGGGTTTGCAGGATCTGCCCCAAACTCCAAGCAGTTCAGGAGCTCAAAAGTGCAGCATTCAAATCTGGAGACTCTTCAAACTGTCAAAATCAAAATAACAGGACAACTGTTCCCACCACTGGGGACTGTCCAAACTGGCCTTGGACACTTGCAGGGATGGGACAGTCACAGCTTCTCTGGGCAACCTGTGCCAGGGCCTCACCACCCTCACAGGGAAGAATTCCTTCCCAATATCCCATCTAACCCTGCACTCTGGCAGTTACATGGTTAAAGGTTGTCTGTGGAGTCAAAAAGGAAGTTCATTGTCACTGGAGAGAATTTCAGGAGACAAAAGCTGGATTCAGAGCTCACACACATCTGTAACCCACTGCCAGTGATTAAAACCATCTTCAAGCTGTTTGCAGGAAGAGCAGAGATTCCTGTGATCAGGAGAACGCTCACCCCCAGCCCAGGGGGAGAGCAGAACCTTGGCTGATCAAGGCTGTGACTGAATCTCCTCAGGAAATGTCTCCCACAATTAAGAATGCATATTTTTCACCTCGTTCTTCACTTTGGAGCATCCTTTCAATCCATGGGTATATGCCCTTTCTCAAATGATTTTTTTTCTTTCTTCTTTTATCAATATCTTTTGCTTTAGCAATCTGAAATTCCTATTTTTATCTTTCAAAAACAGCCTTTCTGAGACTGTGCAGGATTCTGAGTGAAACTGATAAACCCACAGAAAATCATAGATAATGGTAAAATTTGCCTTATGTATTTTTATTCTTCTCCCCCTGCCAAGTTTGAAATGTAAATTGCAGAGACCTGCACAGTGTAGTGCTTAAAGCCAAACAAATGTAGCTTCAAGTTAAAAATCTCTTAAGAGCCAGAACACGCTACAAGGATTCCCAGGCTCAGGCTCAAGCTCGGAAATGCCACGGAAGGCACATTTCATCCAGAATGTGACATGTCAGGACAATCTATGCAGCAAATTAATTCCCATACTGGCTGTGTGACATTTATCTCAAGAGCCCAGTTCCCAGCTGGCACTTTTTTCCCCTTATTATTGTCCATATTCAGAGCTAATAAAATTTCTGATTTTTTTTTATATTCTGTATCTCATTTGATTTCAGTCACCCATCTGGGGATTTCCATTAGTGATTGTTTACTGGAGATTCCATGTGTCAGAGGGTTACAGGTGAAGCCATAGCTCGGTCTTCAAACACCATCCTCTGATTCAGGAGGGGTGAGAGGAACCACCTGGGGGTGCCTCAGGCAGGGGAGATGTGCCATGGTGTCACCTACTGTCATTCACTAACTCCAGAAATACACTGAGGGGATGGAGAGTGTCCAAAGAAGGGAACAATGCTGGGGAAGGGCCTGGAGTACCAGGAACAGCTGAGGGAGCTGGGGGGGCTCAGCCTGGAGAAAAGGAGGCTCCAGGGGACGTTCTCACTCTCTGCAACTCCCTGACACGAAAGTGGAGCTAGGGGGGGAGGTCGGTCTCTGCTCCCAGGGAGCAAGGGATAGACAGGATGCCTCAAGCTGCACCAGGGAAGGTTCAGGTTGGACACCAGGAGGAATTTCTTCATGGAAAGGGTGGTCAGGCATTGGAAGAGGCTGCCCAGGGAGGTGGTGGAATTGCCATCCCTGGAGCTGTCCAAGGAATGACTGGATGTGGCAGTCAGTGCTCTGGGCTGGGTAACGAGTTTGGGATCGGTCACAGGGTGGACTCGATGGGCTGGAAGGGCTTTTCCATCCTCAGTGACTCTGAGATTCTCTCTGTGACAGACAGACAGGGACTGGGGGTCCAGCCTCTCACCACGGCTGCTCCCCTTAAAGGGGAGAACACTTAAGCTGCCGCCAAGGAACACAGGTCACATCAGGGCAATGACGCGGTTTGAACAAAAATTTACCTCTGGCTTCTAATCCTGGATTCTGTTTCAAAACTGGGATGACATAAAGGTCAGAAGCCACAGCTCTTATTTCCAGCAGCCTTCTGTGCTCCTTTGGAGATGGAACAGTTCGACCTTTAAGCTTATCCCACACCTGCATAGCTCCATCTCCTTTTCTAAGGATACTTATGTTCAATAAAAACAAATTCGATTTCTCTTCGCCTGCCTGCGATGTTCTGCTGCTTAGAAATGCTTAAGAAGAAAGGAATCATAAAATATTGAATATATCGCACAAGAACTGGGTGTAGGACTCCAGTCACTGTCAAATAGACTTATTTTTTTCTCTCAAAAACAGAAACTCCTAGTAAGGTACAAGAGCATAAAAGGAGCAATACCAGATAACACTGAGCTGAAAAATTGTTTATCTGAATATTAGAAGAATGTACTTATGACAAATGATCCTTCCCCGGTATTGTCTGCCCCAGAAAAATGTACCAAAGCTGTTAAGTTACATCTAAGATTTTTCTTACCCAGACCTTGCTCTAAAGCAGACCTCCATGAAGACATGGCTGGTCAGGTTGCTCCACGTGCTGTGTGCACTGCAAGGTATCTGTGCTATGGTGGTGGCCCTATTTTAAAGTTCTTCAATCAAAATGCAGGATGGAAATGCAGTATAGCTGTGGTCGCAACACTTGTGTGACATCTCTGCCCTCAGGCCCAGTGTTGGTGCCAGGCACTGACATGTGACGGATGAGATGTGAGGGATTTCACAGGAGGAAGACACTCACACCTGCCCAGCACAATTGTTACAGCTCAGGGATATTCAGCAATCCATTAAATCCAATAGTGGAGATGGAATCACAAAATTGTTTAGACTGGAAAAGCCCTCTGAGCCCATCACATCCAACCATTCCCCAGCACTGCCGAGGCCACCACTGACCCATTTCTCCAAGTGCCACGCCCACACAGCTTTTAAATCCCTCCAGGGTTGGGGACTCCAACACTGCCCTGGGCAGCTGTGCCAAGGCTGGACAGCCCTTTCCAGGAAGAAATTTTCCCAATATCCAACCTGAACCTCCCCTGGCACAACTTGAAGCCATTTCCTCTTGTCCGGTCCCTTGTTCCCTGGGAGCAGAGCCCGACCCCCACCAGCTCCACCCTCCTGTCAGGGAGTTGCAGAGAGCCAGAAGGTCCTCCCTGAGCCTCCTTTTCTCCAGGCTGAACCCCCTCCAGCTCCCTCAGCTGCTCCTGGTGCTCCAGACCCCTCCCTAACTCTGTTCCCTTCTCTGGACACACTCTGGCCCCTCAATGTCTTATTGTGAGGGGCCAAACTGAACACAGTTAAACTACATCAACATCTCCTGGAGCAGCCCCGAAGGGCTCAGCTTGCACACTCTTTTCACAGGAGCAAAGATTTACACCTGGAGTTGTCTACAGGCATTAGTTTTCTTCTCTGATTACCTTTGACTCAGCTGTTGCTGCAAAGAGCTGAGGCAAAGCCTGAAGAAGAGTTCCTGCAGCCCCACAGCACCAGCTGACCTGACACAGAGCCATCAGTGAACCATCATTTGCTGTCCTTCACAACAGCCACCACTGATTTTGACTCTTGTGTGTCCATGTGCCTGGTGTGTGTTTGGCACCCACATTCCCACCTGGAGCAGCCCAGCTGGTTCCAGAGGAACACAGCACAGTCAGGCGCGTGGAGCTCTTCACACCTCTGTGATCTTACCCAAACTGAGGAGCAGTCTGAGAGTCCTCTCATATCCAGGTCATGGTGCAAAAGAGACACTGCAGAGGTCACCGAGAAGTTGAAATTCTTTTCCAGCACCAACACGTGCCTGGGAGGAAAAAAAAATTTAAAACTCAAGATGAAGAAAAAATAGTGCTAAAAAGATCAGACAGCGTTTCCTTCTCTTCCTTTCCTTCTCTCCCTCCATAAATCATTTGGTTTATGTAACGGAGAACAATAAAGCAAGCCAGATTTAGAAAACATTTTTTCCTGTCAACGAGCAGAATGATTGATGCTGTGCAAAACCAGCATCTAAGTAGAAAAAAAAGCTTTCAGGGATGATTTACTGAAATCCACCAAACAATTGGATTTGGTTGCTGAAAAATACCAACTCTTCAGGGTAAATTAATTAATAAAATATTTGGAAATGGCCTTGAATAGTTAGAACTGAACAGAAGGGGGGCGAGGGGGAAATGGCATGAGATTGTCTTCAATTTTGACTCACTCTATGTATTATGAAAGAAATTATTTAAGAATAACAATGCAGCCCAAATATCTCAAGACAGAAGAGGAGCCTTGAACAGAGGAACCTTATCAGGCGGCCTTGGCTCCTGTATGACAATGTATTGGCACAGCACTAGAATAATAATTCTCTGCTGATTGTAACAAACCATTTCTCTGAGTCTTGTGTTCCCTTCCCTGCAGGAGATAAAGCCCCTGTGAAGTGCTGTGTAATGAGCATGTAGTGCCTGCAGTGTCTGGCCGGATGAGGCTGCACAGAGCCCCTCGTGCCCAGCTGTGCAGGGTCAGACTCGAGGCTGGGGGGGGTCTGTGTCCCCTGTCCTTCTGCACCAGGGCTGACACTGTAGACTGAGCGCAGCTCAAGCTCTGCTTCCATGAGGGAGCAAGTGCTGGGACAGGGACTGGGCAGCACTGCCAACCCCAGAATGAGGGACACACCTGGGAAATGCCTTCTCTCTTCACTGGGCATTGTTAAGGACATTTGTCACATCCTTCACCCAGCCACCAGTATCACGTTGATTTAAACATGATCAATTAAATCCTGAACAGGTTTAGTGACTGTTGCTGTTGTGATGGAGTGGAGGCTCTCCATAGAGAGAAGAAAAAAAAAAGGGGAAAAAAAAAAAAAAGAGGGAGAGTGGTATTTTTCTTCTAAATGACAAGTCTGGTGCTCCCAGGTCTGTAGCTCCATGGGCTCCAAGGCATGGAGGTGGAAGAGGATGCCAGGAGAGGCAGGGCAAAGACCGGCCCTCGCTCAGCCAGAGAAGGGGAGAGATGGTTCTGCCTGTCTTGGAGTGGGTAGGAATGCTTATTAAACTGAGGTATTTGTCCTTGTATCTATGAGAAACATGTGCCTTCCCACTTGGCTGGGAATATTTTGGGAGCTGCTGAGCCCAAAATTACTTTTCCATGCTCAGATTTGAAGCCTTGGCAACACACAAACACTGCGTTTATTCCAACTCTTTTCCAAAGATCTTGCCTGGTTGAAAATATGTTTCATAGGTTAAAATATATTTGAATTCAGAGTTGCCAGATCTCAGTTTGTTGTGACCCAAACCATCCTGTGGTGCAGAAGATCAGCAGATGCAGTGGCTCCCAGCAGGAACAATGCAAGGATGCGGGATCAGCACATCACTGAACCCTTTTGGCATTAAACCTCACACGTTCTTATTTGGAATTGTCTGCCTGGGATCTTCAAACACATCCTGCTTTGGATCCAGCCCCAGGGATGGAGGCATCTCTGTTGTGCTGTGCACAGAATGACTTCAGAAAGGCTGGATGAGTGTCAGGGTGTTGTAACATTTACAACGTTGTAAATGTTTTCCATTTTTTTTCTGTTGTAAATCACCACATTGAATCATAGAAACACACAATCACAAAATGGTTTGGTTTGGAAAAGCCATCTAAGATTATCAAATCCAACTGTTCCCCAGCACTGCCAAGGCCACCACTAACCCATGTCCCCAAGTGCCACATCCACAGGTCTTTAAATCCCCCCCCCAGGCATGGGGGCTCCACCACTGACCTGGGCAGCTGTGCCACGGCTGTACAGCACTTCCCTGGAAGAGATTTTCCCAATATCCAAGCTAAACCTGCCCTGGCACAGCCTGAGGTCTTTGGGGTCCTTCCCTGGGGCCTGGGTGATGCTGCACCTCCAGAGATACTGTCACTCAACTCCCCTGGGTCTGTAGGACTTTTATCCCTTTTAGTGTGTCTTTTAGAAAAGGATTATGTGCTGTTTTCCACAAGATTTATACCCAATCTCCATCTCTGCCAGGTAAAAAGAAATCACTTCACTTTGCCTACACCAGTCAAATGTGGATATTAATCTCCAGGAGTCTCCACACAGAGTTTATCACCTCCAGGTATCTGCCTTTAATACACAGAGCAGTGAATCATAAGTGGCTAAAATCAAAACACACTGAAAATAATCCTTTTTCCCTCCTCTTCCACCCCTTTTCTCCCCAGCTCAGAGCCATGTAAGGTGTTAGGTGTCCTGCCTTTGAGCAGGAATTTTGTTTCCTAAAGATCTCCAATTTTCAGATTCATATCTCCTGATGTTGGTGAGAATGAAGCTTGAAATCCAAAGATGCCTTAAAGGCAGGATTTATATTATTTTAACTAAGTCCCAAAGAATAATATCTACAGTTTCTGGAGGATAAATTATTTTGAACTTCAATACTTTGTCTGGCTACATTTGAAGAACATGAAACACTTCCCAAAAAACTATTCTTACAGATAACTGCCACCCCTAGCAGAAATCTTTGGGTTTTGATGGAAAACATTCATATTTCTCCCCCACAGATGCCCAGGCAGCTGTGTGGAAAATCCAGCCATGGTTGAAGCCGCTCAAACAGAACTGACAGTTCATCCTGTGGACAAATGAAACAAAAAGAGCTAATCCTGGAATAAAGGGATGCAGATGATGTACATTTTAATGGGAAAATACAGATCAAATGAAACAACAAGAATATAATACGTGCAGTGAGAATTAATCAACATTTTCAGAAGTCCAAAGCAGCGGGTTTAGTCTGAGAAGTGTATTTAGGGCTGATTATTTGCTTCAGAGGTATTTTATCCGGTGAGATCACAGAACCCCAGATCGGTTTGGGTAGGGAGGGACCTCAAAGC
The DNA here is from genome assembly GCF_003031625.1 of Empidonax traillii. Lineage (NCBI taxonomy): Eukaryota > Metazoa > Chordata > Aves > Passeriformes > Tyrannidae > Empidonax > Empidonax traillii. Next base: position 451,754 of record NW_020955502.1, read on the forward strand.
TCATCTCGTTCCATAGGCAGGGACACCTTTCACTAGGTCAGGTTGTTCCAAGCCCTTTCCAACCGGGCCTTGGACATCTTCAGCTATGGGGAAGCCACAGCTGCACTGTGCCAGGGCCTTGCCACCCTCACAGGGATGAATTCCTTCCTAAGAAGTTTCTTCATGTATTTCTCACTCCTGTATTTGAATGCACACAGTTTATGATAAATTTCAACGCATGAATTAATAAAAAAGATTCATTATTCATTTTACCTCCTTTCAACACATCCTGGGACTGTTTTTAATTAATCACTAAACCCCTTTCCCTGTACAACTGCAATTTCCCTGTATTTGAGGCTAACCCAGAACACAATCAAGTCAGAGCGGCTTGGTGGAAGCAGCTGCCACAAAGGAAGTGGATTCTCTGCTACTGTGTTTGAGGTAGGGCTGGAAATTATGAGTTTGCCATGTTTTGGGAAATGAGGAAGCCTTGACCATGCAGGAGCAGAGCAAGTCCCTCCTGCCCTGTGCATTCCCACACACACACGGTGCTGAAGCTCATCCCACACAGCCTTTATCAGCCAAACAGCTCATAAACTCCAAAATTTATTTATCAATTCCCACCATTGATGCTTCGGGTCTTCTGGAAACAACATTTATTTTCATTTTTCAATAATTTCTCAGGAATATAACATTTCCCAATGTTCACAGCGCCAGTAGCAACTGCAAATGCTGGGAAGCAGCCAGAGTCCAACCCTTCTGTTTTAGCACATTGGATATATTTTCCTGTTCTCAGCCCTGACTCAGCCCATCATGGTCCTGACCAGAATTGAGGAGTTAATGGATTAGCAATGCAGGAACAGCTAATTACTGGAACAGCAACATTTTCATGCTTTGAGATATCAGAGGTCATAGAGAACATACAGAGAAATAGATGTGGTTTTAAATCAAGGCTTTGATGATCAGCTCATTTCAGAGAGTAATTATCAGTGTTAGTGCACATTATAACAGGAAATTATTGTGTGTATGGGGTAAAACTTCAGTTCTGGGAGACACTTTCATCTCACAGCACTTGGCTATTGCAGTCAGGTGGTCTTTACAGAATCATGGAATCACGGAGTCATTTAGGTTGGAAAAGCCCTCTCAGACCACTGAGTCTAACCATTCCCCAGCACTGCAAAGGCCACCACTGACCCACATCCCCAAATGCCACATCAATACAGTTTTTAAATCCCTCCAGGGATGGGGACTCCAACACTGCCCTGGGCAGTTGTGCCAGGGTTGGACAGCCCTTTCCAGGAAGAAATTTTCCCAATATCCAACCTGACACAGCTTGAGGCCACCATTCCCTCTCTCGTCTCTTGTCCCCTGATCTGAATATTGGAATATTAGTATATAAATTTCAACATTCCTATGAACAGTAATCACTGAGAGATAAGATGAGCATGGAGGATGGGGGGGTGGGGTTGGGACAGGGACAGAGACTGAGACTGTTCCAAAGGCATTACGGGGAGATAAATGGAAATACCAGGCATTGCTTTCTGTAAACTCTACTGCTGGAAGCTCAGTCTCTAACCTGGGAGCTGGTGAGGTACTTGGCTCATGTTGAGGTTTGACAGCACATCCCTGTAACATGAAGAGCTGCTGTTGAAGCAGAAAGAGCTGCAGGAGCCAGGGGAGAAGAAGAGAGGAAATTGAAACAAAGGAAGAACAGGTCCAAAGAAGGAGAGTAATTGCAGGCAAGAATTTTCTTATCGGAAATGGAACATGAAGAACCGCACAGGACAAGATTTTCTGTTCTGAACGTACTCACATGAAACCTAAAACTACTCAAATCTTTACATTTTTATCAATGGCTTTAATACGCTTTGCCTTTTAATTGTATAAAACCATCTTTTACAAGAGTATCTGTACTTTTTAAAATAAACGGTGGTTTTAAATTTTAAAAACCCTCAACATCACATAAAAAGCTACAGATGGAGGTTTTGTATGCAGTTGTTTGAGTTCTTCACCCACTAAGCACATCCTCACCAGAGACTTGGTGCACCTGCTGTTTTACATCTCTGAATATTTATGGTCCATCCCCGAGGCAGCACAGGCAGGGCTGGATGGGACCATCACAGCACAGGAATGTAAACTTCTGGAAGGAGTCACCAGGCCCCACCACATCCTGCCAGCAACAACTGCATCCCACCTGCACAGGTACACGGGATAGCAACACCAGGAAGGAATTCCTCTCTATGAGGGTGGTGAGGCCCTGGCACAGGTTGCCCAAAGAAGTTGTGGCTGCCCCATCCCTGGAAGTGCTTAAGGCCTGGTTGGATGGGGCTTGGAGCAACCTGGGATAGTGGAAGGTGTCCCTGCCCAGGGCAGGGGGTGGAATGAGAGTTTTGAGTTTCTGTCCAATCTAAACCATTCCAGGATTCCATGACATCATCAAGACGTGATGCAGATCCTTATAACCATTTCAATAGGTCTTTCTGTACTCACATCCCAAGTAATTAGAGCCACATTAACATCGTACGAAGGACACACAAGGTCCTCCCACAGATCCACTCAAGCCCTGTGCTTTCCCCTGCTCTTCCAAGGCTGGAAGCTGAGGAGAAAAGTGCAAACCCTCAGTTTAATAGCTTAAAGCCTCTTGTTTGGAATAAGAGGGCATTTCCATGCCCAAGGAGACACCAGAGGCACCCCTCTGTCGTTTTGGAAGCTGCAGGAACAAATCTGGCTTTGTCTGGGGAGTGTGGGATCAGCAGAGTCTCCAAGGCACAAACAACGCCCTGAGACACCCACTCCACAGGAATGACTTGGGAAATTGTTCTTCATCAATCAAAACAATTCAGGATTTCAAAAAGAAGTTTAAAAAAATCCCAAGAGTTGGAAGAACATCTTAAAAAAGGAAAGAGAGTCATAGAATCATTAAGGTTGGAAAAGATCTCCAAGGTCACCAAGCCCAACCTTGGACCGAGTACCACCATGCCCACTAAACCATAACACAAAGTGCCACATCCCTCATTCTTTGAACATTTCTAGGGAATGGTCAAGACTGGTTGAAACTGAGAAGGAACTGGCCAAGAGCAGTGGGAATGGGAGTGAATATATACAGAGGAATCCTTCAAAAATTCAGAATCTGGCCATTTTTACTGCTATCACTGGACTTACTCATTTTACTCAGGAGACTTTAAAACCTTCAGGAAAAAAAAAAACCTGTATTTTACCTCAGAAATAAATCAGATTTTCAAAGCCATCTGGGCAGTCTATTTTTATCTGGAGTTTGTTGCTGTGCAACTTGGAGAGGCAGCACAAAACCTCCCTCCAATTCACTCCATTGAGTTATCCAGATGAGTCTGACTGACCCCACACCCACCTGCCCACATCCTATTTATTTCCCTGATTTAAACAGCCCAACTCCACCGCCTTCACCTTCCCCATGTAGTCCCTTCTCCTCCGCAAGGCTGTTGGAGATGGGGAGACAGACGAGTCCTTAGGCTGGGTATTAAACCTCAAAAGCACCCTTGAGTCTAATTTTCCTGACATTGCTGCACCTTTCCACATAAATCAAAGGGACCCACAGGGTCTTGGGGAACAGAAATTGGTTTTCTGAGATGTTTGGATTCAACAAGCAGAATAAAGACACAGTAATTAAAAAAATACATCTGACAGCATGCACTGCTAAATAAAAATATAACATTGAAATGGCTTGGGACAAGGCCTGGAGGGACAGGAGACCAGGGAAATGGCTTCCAACTGCCAGAAGGCAGGGCTAGATGGGGTATTGGGAAAGAATTGTTGGCTGTGAGGGTGGTGAGGCTCTGGCACAGGTTGCCCAGAGAAGCTGTGGCTGCCCCACCCCTGGAAGTGACCAAGGCCAAGTTGGATGGGGCTTGGAGCAACCTGGGATACTGAAAGGTGTCCCTGACCATGAAACAAGATGAGCTTTGAGGTCCCTGCCAACCCAAACTGGTCTATGATTTGATGATTCTATGAATGCCAATTCCTGCAGCTTTCGGTTTTTCTTCTTCTATTTCTTTTTTCTTTTAATATGAGATAAAATCTGAGTTAACTATCTCTCTGCAATGTTTGTATGGGAGCAGAGTGGTTTTAGGGATGGTGGGCAGCCAAGTGAAGCCTATCTACACACATGGTGCAGCTGCTGAAAAGCCACTCAGACACGAGAATAAATCTCCGGGTTGTAATTTATTACAAATTCTAATGAAAATAGAGAGAGGAATTTTTATGTCTTCCTTCTCAGCATATGTGGAATTTTAACATGAGCATTTTATTAAAAAGCAGCCAGAGTTATGAATCATTCATGGCCACCAAGTGACTCCCACTCGTTGGCAGAATGACCCACACTTGGCTTCTTCACTGGCAACAAATAAAGCAGCTCTTAATGAACCCAGACAGGTTATTCTGAAGGTGCCGAAGAAGCAAAATCAGGTGGATTTTTAGGATTCAAACAAAGTTATATATTTTGTCAGGCTCTCACTGGGTTTTTTTCCTTTTTTGAATAATGAATGGAGTTGTTTTAAGGTAGTGTTAATGCTGGAAGTGCTGGGTGAAGGGATTCAATTGAGAGCCTGTCACAGGCCTCCCTTGTTTCCCTGACAAGAGTTGTCATGTTCCTGTGACACCTGATGTGCCAAGCACGGCTGATAAATGGCTTAAAGATGAAATTGTCAGTCTCCATTATCTGGCACAGCAATTACCCAGCACAGGGCCTGGACTGGGCACCCTTGGGTGCCCCATGGGGAGAAGGAGCGTGGGGGGTATGGGTGCAGCCTGATAGACCATGGGAGCCACTTCTTAGCCCAGCTCACAGGGTTAGTGTTGCCAAATACTCCAAAATTGGGATAAATAAAACTCTCCAACGTCTTCTTTTCAGTGTTAGAAATCACAGTGTCAGAGAATATGCTGAGTTGGAAGGGACCCGCAAGGACCATCGAGTCCAACCCATAGCCCTGCACAGGACCATCCCCAAGAGTCTCACCATGTGCCCCAGAGCATCATCCAAAAGCTCCTTGAGTGTACTTATGGTTTCAGTATTTTTCCCAAACTGTGTTCTCACAGGAGTAGCTTATGACTACTTTTTGCTAAACACTGGCTAAAAGTGATATTAGGCCCCACACAACACTTACGATGAATTAAAATAAGTAATTAAAAGGTTAATTAAACCCCTTAAAAATCAGGAAAGTTACATTATTTTCAACATGGGGATCATTTCTTTTGCTGGGGTTCAGCAGAGAGAGAGGAGAGTGTGAACACAGAGGTAAAGGAAATAGGGGAGATAAGAGAATACACAGGCCAGGCTGGACAGAGCTTTGAGCAACCTGGTCTAGTGGAAGGTGTTCCTGCCCATGGCAGGGGGTAGAACTGGAAGGGCTTTAAGATCCCCTCCATCTCAAACCATTCTGTGATTCTGTGATTCCATGACACATGGATACCTTTTGCTTTGATGGCAGAAAGCTGCACAAGGTCGTAGAAATGAGCCCCCAGGTGTTGAATTGGGCACCTCCTGGGAGGTAATTTAAATTGAAAAGTTTCCAGCTGTGAGTGGATTTTAATTCCCCAGATCCCAGCAATGGCACTCCCTTGCTTGGCCACCTCCAATCTCACTGACAGCAAGAGGAACATCTGAAACCCCCATGCTGCTGGGATTGTCCCTTGGATTTCTGGCATTTCGAGGGAGACTCTGGGAATGGCTGTGCTGTAACCATAGCAACGTGGAGAGTTTACACTGCACTCAGAATTTTTGTTGTTAACAAAAAGCAGAGCTGTAACACAATAAGGAAGCAGAATCAGAGAGTGGTTTGGTTGGGAGGGACCTTGGAGACCAGTGAGGTTCTATTTCTGTGGGGATGGAGATGTACTGGACTCTGTTGTAGGGTTTGGAGTCAGAAAAGCCACAGCTGGTCTGATTCCACAGACCTGCTTCGGGTGAAGACCTTCCAGAAACCCCCCCTGCCCACAGATATAAATTCACACCTCTGCTTCAATCAGTGTCTGCATTGTCCACTGCCAGGAGTTTGTGTTGAGCTCAGGACCTGATCCAATCTCATGGAAAAGTGTGAACAATACACCTCAGAAAGTTTTTAGGGAAAAAAGTTCTGTCTTGTTGAGGTGCCAAGCTGTGAGCTCACCAAAATCTCTCCACCTCCTGAGCAGGAGACTCAGTCCCTCTCTGGAGTGAGCTCCAAGACTGGATTATTTTGACTCCCTTTGGTTTGATTTGAGCCTGATGTGAACTGAAATTGCATTTGGAACTCCTTCTTCTATTTATAATTCTAACTTAAGGAAAAACAAAGTTTATTCAGGAGTTTTCTTCTACACTAAAAGAAAGCAAATGGAAAAAAAGCAGATTCTTCTCCTCACTGGCCATTCATTTCCCTGGAAATAGGGTACCCTTACAAGGGCATCCTGGAAGAAGAGAGACTGCACTAAAATGGGTAGATCTGGAGGAGAATTGTCTGTAAAAATTAGGACAGGAAATTGCTTTTGCATCCTGGTTGGTGAGAAAACTCCTGGTTCTCCTTGGACATCCCGAGGAAAAGGACACAGGGATGCACCTTTAGGAAGTGACCCAGCAAACCATGGAGGACCCTCTGGACTGTTCACTCTTTGTGGTTGTTCAGCTCCTTACCTAAACCAACATCTGAAATTTATTTATTTGTTTCATTTTGTTAAAAAAACAATTGGAGAAGCACCAAAATATTCCACGTCAGTGAGATGCAAAAGTGAACTCCAGGGGGAAGGAGACAGTTCAGCAACCAGAGGAGCCAAACACTGCCTTCAGAGTCCTAAACAGGTGCAATTCCATGGCCTTTAACAAGAACATGGCTCAGAAGAGTAATATTCTACTTAAAATTAGTACAAAAATTTGTCAGTACAGTTTTTTTGGAATTGTTCCTTATCCTTTAAATGTACAGCTGGCACATTTCCATCAATTGGGATCTGTGAACAGACCATATCACTTGTTTAAAGAGGCAGATTGCCAAAGGAAGAGATACTTTGGCAAATACATTTCATTTACATGTACAGAGTACAAAATTAAAATTGACTGATATGAAGGGGTTAATTATTTCTGGGACCAAGTTACACTTACTTAACACCAAATTTCAAGGAGTAAATTTGAAATCTGTAAGAGTAACCTGATCTGCAAAGCCTTAAATGATTAACCTTTTCCAACATGGCTTTAAAAAATATATATATATTAGATAATTTTACATTCCTCACCTTTATTCCTACATTAAATATGAATGCCCATTAAATGCTTTTGCTCCCAGAAATTTGTATTCAAAAGAAGTTTCTCTGAACCACAGTAATTAATGTCAATGGGGGCATGATTTGTTCTGCATCTCACCTACACAGTGTCCAAATACAGCTTTGAAAATTATAAACATTGGCTTATTTGTGTATGTTTTTCTCAAACACATCACCGTCCTTTGGGCAGCAGGTTTGGAGAGCATTTCCTGCTTTTCCTGATGGGAGTCTCATTCCTTCAGTGCCAGGAGAGCACAGGGAAAGGGATGATGCTCATGCCTCTCCAACATCACAAACGTGTCATCTTTTGAACCAGTCTCTGCTCCCCTGCACTGTCAGGTGGGAACACTGCAAATGCCTTTTGTGTTTTCCAAAGGTATCAGAGGAAGGAGGTTCCGTGTGCTCACACAATGACCTGCAGAGATCATGGTGCACCAGAAACTTGCTGGAAAAGGAACAAATAACAAGTCTTAGGGGCTTTTTTCTTGTCTGGCAGACTCCTGTGATTCCAGAGAGGAACCCTGCAGTCCTTTCCTGAAAGACATCCCGGCGGGTCAGAAAAAAGAGGAGGTAACAGAGGAAAAACTGAAAGAAAAACAGCAATGAGCAACCACAGAGCAGGTCCTCGGATAACCATGAGATCAGACTGGGTTGGGTTGGGAGGGCCCTCAAAGCTTGGTTACTTCTCCTGAACAATGAAAAAACATGACTTTATTCCACATCTGCTCTGAAGACTAAGTTTTAAAATAGAAACCAGACCTCCTGTGGCTCTAAAAGAAATTCCTCCCCTGAGCTGCCAATGTCAAGTAAATCATGGGCAAATGTGTGTTTGGATCTTCCTGTCAGAGGAGTGAAGTGTATCATGAGGCCTGATTTATTTCTGAGGAGGAGTACTAAAAAACTGCCTGACAGGTAGAATTTGCTGGAGACAATAACACATCTGTATCAAATTGTGATTGTAGGAAAGGCTGTTGTCAACAATCATTGGAGAATGTGTTGTATTGTTTGGGAGTAAACCTTTAATGATGAAATTTGATCCATTCCCATCATCCCTGCACATTTGACTACTGAAATTTCCTGTTATCCCTCTATCACAGGCTTCTGGTGGATGTGAAGGCTCAGAGCAGAGCACGTGGGCAAGGTGTCAAGGCTTCTCTTTCTCAAAGCTGAGGTGGTTTCACACACTGCTCAGGCAAAGTATTTCCTGTTACCGCCTTACCAATGACATGCAAAATATCGAATATTTGGCAGGACAGAAAATAACATAGTTAGTAGCCAAAAATAGAAGGTTTATGTAAAATCAAGACTTGCAGATCCAAGGTAACGGGTTCTATGATTCTGTTCAACCTCCTTTCACTCCTTTCAGCATCTTCAGCAGGAGGAGGGAAACAGCCAGGAATGATCCACCTCCACTTTGGAAGTGCCTGTGGCCTGGGCTATGTGACATGTATGTGACAGGAGTTAGAGGGAATTCAACCCAGGCTGAGTCAGGGCTCACAGGGAGGGCCTGGTGGGGGTGAAACCAGTGCTTGTTGTGACTGGTTCCTTCACCTGCGCCTACCCCGAAGCCAGGCAGAGATTGAAACACCTCCACAAGGCCCTTCTAGCCCCAGGCTTAAGGGATTTAGTGGCTATTTGACAACTCTACTGTAAATAAATATTTCTACAATTATTTCTAACATTTATTTTGTGATATATGTCCTCTCAGAAAGTTTGAATCATCCTTTAATTATTACATCACCAAATGACATGTAGTGTCTAACTTTTGGAAAGGTCACATGTTGAAGGAAATCTTTCCTCCAAAAGCACAATCAGCTTGAGTGACATGGAATCATCACAGAATCCCAGGCTGGTTAGGGTTGGGAAAAGCCTAAAAGCCCATCCAGTTCCATCCCCTGCCATGGGCAGGGGCACCTTCCACTATCCCAGGATGCTCCAAGCCCAGTCCAACCTGGCCTTGGACACTTCCAGGGATGGGGCAGCAACAGCTTCTCTGGATAACCTGTGCCAGGGCCTCACCACCCTCACAGCCAAGAATTTCTTCCCAATATCTGACCTAAATCTAAACCTCATCATTTGCTTCAAAAACTCAATGATCAAACATCTGTCACACCTGAAAAGTGAAACAAACCATGGAAGACCAACTCTCCAGCTGCCCTGGTGCATCCTAAAACCTTCCAGCACAGCATTCCTTTGATTTCATGGAAAATCCCAAGCCCGGGATTATCCTGGGTGGTTTGTACACCTGCACTTCCCAACACTGGCACCACATCTTCTGCATTCCTTATTTAACCAAGGACCTGTCGTGTTGTGATGTTGAAAGCCCCCCCTGTTCCGTGTCGTTCAGTGCCTGTGAAATTACAGCAACACAAACAGGGTCTCACAATAGTCACACTGCACCTGATGGAAACACAATGCCCTCCTTTACCTCTGAGAGCTCGAATTATTATTATTAGTGTGTCTTGGAAAGCATCAACGATGTATTAAGTGCTTTAAAGTGATGCTTAAAAGCCTGGGAGCCCCGAGCTGCTGAGTAAAGAGCGTGGTATGAACACAGCACGCAGGAAGGGATGGGAAAGGATGGAGGAACAGAAACTCCATTTAATTACCTGGCTTTGATCTTCCTGCCCTTTGTACCGTTTAGTTTTTCTTCAGGAAACTGATTTTCAGGCTTGTTGGGAGGAATTGGCTGTCTAGAGCCAGGCCAATTAACCAGTTTTCTGCACATTGATTCATTCTCAGCTGCTCAGTTTCATTACGTTAAAATGATGGCTGATGTATTTCTCATTTACTGGGTTATTATCAATTCCTTACCCTCGTTTGAAGGCCAAATGTACTGTGATAGAAACAGGAATCCAATAAAACTGTTCACAAGCTATTGGGAACGGGGGAGCAGACATTGAAATGGAGCTTTGGATGAGAAACATGAAAAAAGAAGAGCAGCACAACAAAAATCTAGGGTAAAGCTTGAACAGCAGATTGTGTCTGGTCACAGTGTCCCTCCACACTCAGGGACTCCAGGTCCCAGCCTGTCCAAGCCTTGCTTTAGTCATAAATTAAAAGGTTTTGGTTATTTTTCAATTCCTTGTTGGCTTTTCAGCTTTCAATAGAAGCTGTGGCTGCCTCATCTCTGGAAGTGTCCAAGGCCAGGTTGGACACGGCTTGGAGCAACCTGGTCTAGTAGAAGGTGTCCCTGCCTATGGCAGGGGGTGGGGCAAGATTAAGGTCCCTTCCAACCCAAACTATTTCAGGATTCTATGAATATTTCTGGTTTGGAAATAAATCAAACAAATAGAGATTACAGAACCACTCTCTTGCCACACACAGGGAAACACATCAAAACTATCAAGGATGCCCGGCCAGAGCCCTCCTGGGCAACTCCTCCAGGAGAAAACAAACACCACCTTCTGCAACCAGACTTGTCTATCTGGCATTGGCCTTTTTAGCCATCAGCGCGCTTGTAGCAAGCGTGGGTAGAGCCCCTCTCAAATCTTCGTTTGCGAAGCCTAGCCATGAAATATTCTTATTTTTATATTGTGATAACTTTTATATTTAAACCTGAAATTATTACTGGGTGAAAGGCAGCTTTGGCTGCGCTTGGTTTTAAACAAGGTCTATTTTGGTTCATTTCTCAGACTTGATGGTCTTTAAAGTCTTTTCCAACCTTAAAAATTCTATGATTCCATGATTCTATGAATCCTTGATTCTGTGGTTTCATGAATCTATGAGTCCATGATTCTATGATTCTTTGATTCTATGATTCCACAGTTCTATAATTCTAGGATTCTAACATTCCACAAGTCTATGATTCTATGATTCCATGATTTCAAGCAGACTGAAGTTCAATTCATATCTCACTAAAAGTCAGCAGATCCTAATTTTTCCTCCAAGATATCAGCTTTTTTGCTATACAGAAGGACATCACAGAAGCAGCCCTTCCATCGCTCATCAATTGATTCCCTAAGACCAGACAGTTTTGTGTCCCCGATATTACACTTTGTAACAGATACTCCCATTTTTGTGACAGGCTCTTCCCTGAAGGCACGAAAGAACGAATCAACTCTCAGGGCCAACGTCGGAATTGTTCCGTCCCTCCAGCCCTCCTGACATCAGCAGAGCCTCTCCCAGGAAACCACAGGAGCAGCTGGGTGGTGCCTGTTTGTCAGGAACAGGCCGGGAATACTGGGAAAATCCTGATCAGAGACACGTCCTGGATGGTCCTGGTCCATCCCAACAGCTCCATGTCCTGTGCCATGTACAGCCCAAAATAATCTTGTGCTCAGTTCCAAGTGCCAGCCACACATGGGCACACTGAGGTTATTTTTTATTAGACTTACCAATATATTGTATTTAAAGCATCTCCCCTGAATTGCATGGAAAAGCATGAAAAACACACATTCTTCAAGTGCCACCTGCTGTACTGACTGAAGCAGGACACGGTACCAGTGAACTCTTCCAGGATTTCACAGCCTTATTCCAAACTCCAGCACTTCACCAGCAGCAGGGAGACACAAGTTCTGTCCTTCCTGACTATTATGGACATTCCCTAAGTGGGAATTTGTTCACAGCCCCTGTGGCACAGCAGATGCCCCAGCACATTTTTCCACGCTGGTTTATACTTTTATAAATAACCAGCAATAACACTGTCACCTTGCCTCATGACGTGATAAAAACCAGCTCCATACCCAGAATCCAGGTGATTTTTCCATAGGATGTGGCTACAAGAAGAGAGAATAAAAACTGACAGGAAAGTAGCATTTGCTATAAATTAACATTTTGCATGGATGTAATTAGGTAATGCTGGTCCACCTGAACACAGCACATTTTAGCAGGTCATTCCCAGTCCAAAAAAAAGCAGGGAAGAGGGATCAGATGTGGTTTGGAAGGAGCTGCCAAGAGAGCAGTGTCCACCCCGGGCACAGACAGGGAACAAGGAATGGTGTCCCACCACTGACACAAACAAACCAGCAAACCATGGGATGGGACAAAATAAAATAATATTTATTTAAATAACAAATTTCCTTGGACACTCTATCATCAATAGTCATCCCAATGTGTCATACAAATACTGGGAAAGGTTATTCCCCCAGAGGGTGGTTGGCACTCAACGGGCTCCCCAGGGCAGTGGTCACAGCACCAACGCTGCCAGAGCTGATCCTCTGGGGCACCTGGTGTGACTCTTGGGGATGGTCCTGTGCAGGGCTGAGGGTTGGACTCAGTGATCCTTGTGGGTCCCTTTCATCTCAGGATGTTCCATGATTCTGTGATATTTGGAATGCTCTGTCTGTTCCCACGGGGATTTCACTAGGGCCACCACAGAGGGAAATCAGCCCCAACCTCATGTGTTCTCTGGGGGAAGAACCTTTTTCTAAAATCCAACCTAACCCTGCCCTGACACAACTTCAAGCCATTCCCTGGGGTCCTGTCCCTGGTCCCCACAGAGCAGAGATCAGTGCCTGCCCCTCCTCTCCCCTCCCCAGGAAGTTGTAACTGCAATGAGGTCTCCCCTCAATCTCCTCTTCTCCAGCTGAGCAGCCCAAGTACCTTCAGCGGCTCCTCTCACGGCTTCCCCTCAGGGCCCTTCCCCACCTTCCTTGCTCTCCTTGGAATCCTGGAATGGTTTCGGTTGGGTTGGGACCTCAAAGCCCATCCAGTCCCACCCTTGCCACGGGCAGGGACACCCCCCACTATCCCAGGTTGCTGCAATCCCCGTCCAACCTGCCCTTGAACACTTCCAGAGATGGAGCAGCCACAGCTTCTCTGGGCAACCTGTGCCAGGGCCTCACCACCCTCTTCTCCCCGGTATCCCATCTAATCCTGTCCCCTGGCAGTGGGAGCCCTTCCCGGCGTCCCCGATCCCTGCTCCCAACTCTCCCTTTGCTCCTCTCCCTTTCTCCCTCCGCCAGGGGGCGCTCGCGCTCCCACCGCCCTCCTCCCCGGGCCGAGGCATCCGCGGCGCTGCCTGACGAAAACGCGCACGGTGTGGGCGCGGCGCGGGTGCAGGCGCGGCGAGGGCAGCCCGGCGGCGCAGGGCCCGGGTCCTTCGCTCGGCCCGGCCCCGCTCGGCCCGAGATGGCGGCGAAAAACTTCCGCGTGAGCGACGGGGACTGGATCTGTCCTGACAAGAAGTGAGGGAGAGGGAACGGGAACGGGGAATGGGAACGGGAACGGGGAATGGGAACGGGAATGGGGACTAGATCTGTCCCGACAAGAAGTGATGGAACGGGAACGGGGAATGGGAACGGGGAATGAGGAATGGGAACGGGGAATGGGAACGGGGACCGGATCTGTCCCGACAAAAAGTGAGGGAACGGGAATGTGAATGAGAATGGGAACGGGGGATGGGAGACGGTAATGAGGACTGGTTCTGTACCGACAAGAAGCGAGGGGGACGGGGAACGGGAACAGGACCGGTAACCGGGACGGAAACGGGACCCACCGGGTCTGACCCACCGGGAATGGGGCAGAGGACGGGAACGAGACCGGGAACAGGGCAAGGAACGGGATCAGGGCAGGGGGAGCCGTCGGCTCGGGGGTGTCCCAGCCCCGGCCCGGTACGGACTGAGCAATGTCGCGTTGGGCTCGGGACAAAGTGGGTTAAGTTGGACCACATTCGGGTTCGATCCCAGGGGTCCGAGCTCCCCGTGTGCCGTTCCCAGCGTTGTTAATCCTCTCCCTCGTGGTCTGTCCCGTCCCAGGTGTGGGAACGTGAACTTCGCCAGGAGGACCAGCTGTAACAGATGCGGGAGAGGTGAGTGCCGGGACAGACCCCTTCTCCCCCTGCACTGCTGCCCCCCAAAACAGCGCTACACCTGCCCCTTTAACCCTTTGTTCCCTTCCCTCCCCAGAGAAGACGACGGAGGCGAAGATGATGAAGGCGGGGGGGACGGAGATTGGGAAGACGCTGGCGGAGAAGAGCCGGGGGCTGTTCAGCGCCAACGACTGGCAGTGCAAAACGTACGGCCCAGGCCGAAACACACCCCCAGACACCCTCGGGGGGCTGCGGGTCCTGGTGCTGCTGACACCGGAGAGCAGACCTGCAGCAGGGGGGAGCTGTAGAGGTGCCTCTTGCTGGCTGTGCAGCACTGCAGTAATGTGGGAACAAAAGGGTTTAAATGTCAGGACTGCACAGGTAACACGGCAAGTTTGTCTTTTGTAAGCTGAGGCACTTTCCAGGTTTGGAGGGAACGTGGGGATCGGAGTAACACCCCCATTGCAGGGCAAGATGCTGCCTTCCCCATGAGGGTGGGGAGGCCCTGGTACAGGGAAGGTACAGACCCTGGTACACTAGAGAAACTGTTGCTTCCCCATCCCTGGACACTTCCAGGGATGGACAGGGCTTGGAGCAAACTGAGATAGTGGAAGGTGTCACTGCCCATGGCAGGGGTTGGGTCTGGATGAGCTTTAATGTACCCTCCAACCCAGCCCAGTCTCTGATTCCCTGAATTTCCCTAAATATCTGTTGAGCAGAGTTTATCACACAGGTAAAGTCCTGGATGTTTCTCCCAGTCATCAATTAAAAACAATTAAGGTCTGTGTTAAAGAATGATAGTCAAACATTATGGTTATTTGAAAGGTGCTTTCTGGGTGCTGTAAGAGGGAAATGCAGAGGTGGAAGCAGAGAACTGCAGCTATGCACTGGGGCCATGACCAGGAAGGGTCTGGAGCACCAGGAGCAGCTGAGGGAGCTGGGGGGTCTCAGAAAAAAGGAGGCTCGGTGGGACCTTCTCGTTCTCTGCAACTCCTGACAGGAACCATTGAGGGTCGGGCTCTGCTGCCAGGGAGCAAGGGACTGGAGAAGAAGAAATGGCTTCAAGCTGTGCCAGGGGAGGTTCAGGTTGGATATCAGGAAACTTTCTTCCTGGGAAGGGCTGTCCAGCCCTGGCACAGCTGCCCAGGGCAGTGTTGGAGTCCCCATCCCTGAAGAGATTTAAAAGCCGTGTAGATGTGGCACTTGGAGATGTAGGTCAGTGGTGGCCTTGGCAGTGCTGGGGAATGGTTGGACTCAATGGCCTTGGAGGGCTTTTCCAACCTGAACTATTCTGTCATTCCATGACTGTTATTCCTATGGTAGCATTTCTGTTAACTTATCTGAAGTGTGAATGCATTAGTTAAGAAATACTGAGAAATATTAATGCTTTTTGTGTAGTCTTGCCTCTGTTCATGTGGTTGCCCTCCTGCCTGGTGATTGCACATCTTTCCCCTGGTTTGTCACCTTCCAAAGTGTCTCATCATTTCACCTTTTTATTTCCAATCTGAAACAAAATGTTTCTTACTCCTGTTTTTGTGCTTTTTCCCCTGAAGGTGTGGCAACGTGAACTGGGCCAGGAGATCAGAGTGTAACATGTGTAACACCCCAAAGTACGCCAAGCTAGAGGAGAGGACAGGTGAGATCTGTGTGGCTTAAATCCTGAAATTGCTGTCAGAAAATAGCTTTGTAAATCAGAACAGAAATTAAGTAATTTCACAGCTAGGTTCTTTGCCGTGATAAGTTTTATTCCAGTCCCAAAGGCCTGAGGTGTGTGTGGTGTCCATGTGCAGAGGGCTGGGCTGTCCCAGGGCAGGTCTGAGGCTCTGCAGATAAGGCTGTTATCTCCCCAGGAGGGCTGGTCACACCAGGACTCAGTTACAGCTCCTCCTGCACGAACATGAACCCAGAGGTAACTGGAGCTGGATCTCCTTACAGCTCTCTGATGCTGTTCCTTCTGCATGTGGAATCAGGCAGGGGATTCAATGCACAGAGTGGAATACAAAGACATAGAAAAAAATAGAAGCCTGGAGAAGAGCACAGAGCTTATTATTCAAAAGGAAAAACAATGTTTTAATATTCTTATTTATTTTTGTTAAAAGGGTAAATATTAAAAAATATAATTTAATTGTATTTCATATAATTATTGTGATGTGCAATTTATTAAAGCATTTATTAAATAATTTATTGAAGTGTTTAATACTTAATTAAGTTGATAAAATATTTCCAGTGGAAGTTGTTCCTGCCCAGGGCAGGGGGAAGGAATGAGAAGGGCTTTGGTCCCTCTCAGCCCAAACTAGTCTGAGATTCCCTGATACTTAGTATTTAATGAATTTTTGGAGTTCTCTCCTGCAGAGGACATTTGCAGACACGTGCAGGACACCCAGCACGTTACACACTCCAGCAGTAAATTACAAAGTCATCTGAAATGACAATGAGCCCTTGGAATTTTCCACTCCATTGTGAAAAGGAACAGGAAAGGAATAGAAATATTCTTAAGGCAAATTTTGGCAGCTGTACAAATCTGAGCAGCTACATATACATATATATACATATACATATGTATACATATACATATATGTATATGTACACACACCCCACCCCCCCTTGTGTTCTCCTCACTGCTTTCCCAAGTTGGCTGCTTTGAGGTGGGATTTTGGTTTTTGAGGATGGTGCCCTTTATTCCCAGCCCTTGGAGACACTGCAGAGCCCTTTGGGAAGCTGGTTGCTCATTACAGCTGTAATCCTGAAATAGTTTTTATTCTTTTTCCATTCTTTTAAACGTTTTTACTGCTGTGCTGGTTGTGTGTCTTAACCCATTTTGTCAATTAGGTTTCCGAGGAACTGTATTTAATAAACGTGTGTGGGAACAATTCATGTTCCTCCTGAGATCCTATTACGTCCTTGTGGCATATTTATAATTCCATGAAGGCTTCCAGGGCCTCTGTGGAAGTTTATGGGTTTGATGCAGCTGAATTTGGTGCAGCTCAAGAGATTGTCCTGTTTTATCCCTTTTTAAAGGCTACGGAGGAGGATTTAATGAACGGGAGAATGTGGAATATATAGAACGGGAAGAATCCGATGGGGAGTATGATGAGGTAAGAGAAGGTGCAGGGATTACTCTGGAGAGACACGTTGTGCCAGATGTTCAGCAGTGTTTTCTAAGGATATTCCATAAAATTAATATATAAAATGTTCAGATTTCCATTTGTCTTCTCTGTGGATTCTAATTGTCCCCAAGACAAGCGTCTCTCTCTCTTTCTAAATAGTTTCTTGTTGCTAATTGATGTTTCATGATCCTCCCCTTTCCCTTTGATCAAGATCTTATTTTAAATTGATGCATATTTTTTTCTGATCGAAGTTTTATCATAAAATGCAGTTGGTGATTATGTTTTTATTAAATCACATCCTGATGGCATTAAAATGTTGTAGTTTGGACGCAAAAAGAAAAAGTACCGAGGGAAACCAGTGGGTCCTGCGTCCATCCTGAAGGAAGTGGAAGATAAGGAATCTGAAGGGGAGGATGAGGAGGATGAGGATGAAGATCTCTCCAAATATAAATTGGATGAGGTAGGATGGTTGTTTTTAAGTTAATTACTTTTTAATCATTATTATAGAGGGGAAGTTCTGGTCTGTATTTTTAGCTGCGTTTAGAGCGTGTATAAATATAAAATAGGAATATATACATATAAAATATGCACAAAAATATAGATACACAAATAAAAGTATATATATAAACCTTTGGTTAAGAATTTTGAGTCTGAAAATTCTTCCAGGCGCTCACCTAAAGTGGTAAAAAGGTTTTTTCATTAACTTCATTAAATAACAAGAAATGGGATTTTATGTGAGGGTTTTGCAGGGTTTTTATTACTTTGAAACACAAATTTTCAGTCACTCCTTATGATTTGACGATCTTATTAAATTCAATTTGATTTCCAAAGGTTGGAAAAAACACGAATAAACCACAGAATAAGTACAAACCACTAAGTGAAGAAAAAATAAAGCAATTCCTGAGGTGTTTCTTGTCTGTGCCTTTCCCAGGATGAGGATGAGGACGATGCTGACCTCTCCAAGTACAACCTGGATGCCAGTGAGGAGGAGGACAGCACCAAGAAGAAGAAGCCTGCCCGGCGCAGCCGCTCCAAGTCCCGCTCGTCCCACTCCCGCTCCTCCTCGCGCTCATCCTCTCACTCGAGCTCAAGGTCCAGGTCCAGGTAAACGGGTACAAGTCCAGGGTAACGCCAGGCAAAATGTCAGTATCTAACTTCCTTCTTTACTTGTTTTTCTTGATTGCCTTACAGTTGTAGTTAATGATGTGAATGATTCTGTGTACGGGATTTACAGAGGGGGGGATGATGCTCTCTCTGCCCTGTGGGAGGCTTTGTGGGTCTTGGCGCTTGTTTTAGTGAATTTAAGTTGATGTTTGATGAAATCCTCCAAATCAATTTAAAAATAGAACTTATTTTCAGGTTTTTCAGGCTTGTTGGCCATGTGTGGTTCATTTGTTGAACAGAGGGTGGCACTGCTGGAGTGGGAGGAGGTGGCAGAAGAGGCAGTGACGGTGCAGTCCAGGCAGATTCAGTGAAAGGACAGAATTCCTGGGAATAAAGACAAGAAACTTGAACTTAGTTTGGTGGCAAGTGACAAAGCTTAAAGTACAGTGGCAATGTTGTCAGAACCTCCCAATCCTGGAATTGTTCCAGGCCCGGTTGGACAGCGCGTTGAGCACCCTGGTTTAAAGGAAGATGTCCCTGCCTATGGCAGGGAGTGGGATGGGATGAGCTCTGAGTTCTGTCCCAACCCAAACCAATCTGGGATTCTCTGATAACACTGAAGGTTTATGTGGAATCACACAAAGGTCTGCTTGAAGCAGACTTAAGTTCTGTCATTACTCTTTCAATTCAGTAATAAATGAACAGTTCAATCAGTTCTCTGTAAACTTATGATGGAAATCATGGTGTACTTTTGAACTGCCCTGTAACTAATACAAGGAGAATCTGATAGTTTTAAGACCTAAGACATGTACTAGCTCAGAGAGTTATACATAAAATTCATATATATTAAGTTCAAGTTTCTTCTAATCTTCCCAGTTTTTTAACTGCTCTGCTCTGCTCTCACTGCAAATGTGAAGTAAAAAGTAGCTTGTTCTAAGATTACAACTTCCTGTTGAATATTTTGCTTTTGGCTGCAGATAATGGAAATATCAGTGGCCATGTGTGGATACTTCTTGGTGGTTTTAAAAGGGTTTTAATGTATTTTCTAGTTAGCATGTGTTCACACTGCTGGTGTCCTGCCCAGTAAAGTGAGAAAGTCATGGTAACAGTATAAACTGAGAGATTAACAGCAAGTAGAATATGTTTTTCCTGAAAATACTATTAGAATTTAATTGCAAAGCCTCCTTTTACAACGATTGCTGTGAGTCCTCTGCCATTGTTGCATATCTCTTGTGGTTTGTGCTTTAACAAAAATCCATCAGTGAAAGACTGGAACGTAGTTTTGGTCAGTTACAAGTCGTGTTAGATCTGGCTGTGTTTTAGCCCCAGATTAACTAACTACTTCGTTTTTAATGCAGGGGAAAATCTTTATGCAAATTAGAAGCTGATTACAAAATGTCAGAGCTGATGGGGGGAAAAATTGAGCTGGCCTTTCCTAATGCTCTTATCTGCTCTGCTTTTGAAGAAGAAACTGATGGTTTTCCAATTAAGGCACAATTTAAGGCATTGACTTCATGAAATAATGAATACATAAGCAGTTATTTCTTCTTTCCAAGTAACTGGGATCCTGTTTAATTGTTGTGCTTTGTTTTAGGAAACACAATCTAAAGCTGACTTTATAAATATTTAATGCGTCATCTTATTATGTTGAGGTGTCTGGTTTAAAATGTGCTGTGGTGATATGGGGGGGCTGGAGGAAATTGTCACCTTAGTGACTCAAACTGTGTTGCTGCATCATATCTCTGCTCACAGAGCAGTTACTCTGCTAAATGCAAGTCAGACACTGGAAAAAAATCTTCCATGTTGTTGCAGGTCCCATTCAAGGAGTTCTTCCAGTTCCAGATCAAGATCTCGTTCCAGTTCCAGAGAACAGTCTAGATCTCGTGGGTCAAAATCCAGGTGAATGAGGTACCACTCTGTCCTTGCAGAGAGGAAAGGGCAGAAGGACCACCCTTGCTGAGTTCATCATAAAGTTGTGCTGGCCAGAGAAGCATTAACTTGTTTTTATCTTGGAAGTCAGAATCCCTGGGGTCTCTGCACGAGGCTGTTGCCACCACAGATGTGTTTGTGGAGAAGGCGAGGTTTTGGTGGAAGAGGTTAAGTCTAGCCTAAGCCAGCCGAGCGGACGCCACAGATCTGCAGTGTGGAGGAAGAAGGATTTGAGTCTCTGGTCCTGCTCCAGGCATTTTGGGTGCTTTTATTGTTTCCACTTTGGCTGCTTGGTGTGGAAGACAGTTAGAAATTGCGATGTACTTGTGGTGTTGTTTAGTTCTGATTCCATACCTTCCACGAGGCACTGCAGCTGTTATCCTTATAAACTTGGGGGATGTGTAAAAGGGTTGATGGCAAATGCTGTGAAGACCTGAGAGCAGATTAGAGCTGAGTTCTGTAGAGCTGTCACTGAGCTGTGCAGGGCAGAGTAACGACAGCACACTGGAGGTGTCCTTGCACATTGGCAGAACATTCCCTGTGTGATGGATGACGAGCTGTCCCTTTTCCATGCATGCAGAGAATCCTAAAACTCTATAAATAAGGAAGCTTGAGTTGGGAAGAAGGATCACAAATGGTGCCTCCACCCTTTGGTGGCAGGAGCGTGCTGTGGATCGTGAGGGTCAGCACAGGATGGAATCCATTCTTACGGGAAGAGGAAGAGGGTCCTTGTGCCCCCGCTAGAGGCTGAAGGGGCTCCCCAGCTGAACTGGATTGTTTGAGGTGCCACATGGCCATTTATAGCGTGTCCCCAGCACATCAGCTTGGCATTTTAGGCATTTTGTGTCATTTTGAAATGACAGTTTTGGACTCATTAGCTCTTCTTTTTTCCACAACTGGTTTTTTTCTTGTTTTTTTTTTTTTTTAAAGCCAAAGTGATTTTTGAGTGCAGTAAGTGAAGATGGTTCATTTTAATTTTTTTTATGTCAAAATTACTGTATTCTGAGAGATTTTTTTAAATATTTTGACTATATTCTAAAAGGCTTTTTACATTATTTTGGTGGAGGAATATTTCAATCTCTACACAGATTTATTCTGAGATTTGTAAATATACTTTCTGATTTTTTTACTGTTTTAGTCAAATCTCCAGTGTGAAATATCCATTAAGATATGAAATGAAACAGGACTAAATGAGCTTTAGATGTCTGGGTTTTTGGTTTTTTTGCTTTGTGAATTTAACTGCTGGGGAAGGTCCTCACAGAGGCAATTTCCTGGCCCAGCCTCCCAATGCTTTTTTGTCAAAATGGGTCATTTTGATGAATGCTGAGAAAAGCTTTCCAAACCATTGATGGCCTATTTATCAAGAAACACTCTTTAGCAAAATTTATTCAGAAAACTACCTGGCAGAAGAATTTTTATTGGCAGAACTCAGGAGTAAGTATGGAAGCCCCACCCATTTGCTTTACAGAGCACTGATGTAGAGTAGTGAATGTTCATGAAAACTGTCTCTGTCTGTTCTTTCTTTGTGCTTTCCCTGTGATACCAGAATTAAATCTGATTTATTTCTTAATCAATAAAGATCCAGCTCCAGGTCCTACAGGGGGTCTTCCACCCCAAGGAAAAGATCTTACTCAAGCTCTCGCTCCTCATCCTCCCCCGAGAGAGGCAAGAAGAGAAGCCGCTCTAGATCCTCTTCATCTGGTGATCGCAAAAAAAGACGATCGAGATCACGGTCACCCGAAAGGTTTGGGTTTATGTAGAATAAGAATGGGTGTATTGAAATGTGTGATTTTTTATTTTATTTATTCTGAAGGACTGAGATTCACTGGGAAGGAATTGAATCTGATCAGTTATTCTGATAGTAAAAGTAGTTTTCTCACTTCCCTACTCTTTACTTCCTGTTAAACCCTCTGTAATTGTTTTGGTTTTTTTTAATTATCTTTCCCCCCCTCCAAAGAAATTCCTCCTGGTAGGAGCATGTT
Source organism: Empidonax traillii (assembly GCF_003031625.1). Taxonomy (NCBI): domain Eukaryota; kingdom Metazoa; phylum Chordata; class Aves; order Passeriformes; family Tyrannidae; genus Empidonax; species Empidonax traillii. The sequence continues at coordinate 473,866 of NW_020955502.1, forward strand.
CCATAGAAAGACTTGGCTCACCCTTCTTTCAGTGTGTGAAAGTGTTACTGTGTATATTATTGAATTATTTTCATAAGTAAATACTGCATTTAGAAATTGTATTCTACTCTCAGTATTAAACTTAGACTTCTAGTATTAAATTAGTGGCTTAAAGTTACTTGATAAGGCCCCTATCAGATATACTTGGCTTCCAGCTATTGTAGGATACAGACTGCTCAGAGTAGATGCCAAAATTCATTTCCACTTATTTCTTTGCATGCTTTCTCCATTTGTATCTTGCAGACGCCGCAGATCATCCTCCGGATCCTCCCATTCTGGTTCCCGTACAAGTTCTAAAAAGAAATAATGTATTAAAGCTCACATTTACAAAAAAACCCACCAAAATTCCAGTCAGTGCATGAGACATTTTTAAGAAGTTGGTGTCTTACTTGGTCAGAAGTGCTAAATCTGCTAGTAGAGGTGCATGTCTGTCCTTGCTTTCTGGCAAACTGCAGCTTTGTTCATCCATGACCCAAAACGTGAGGTAGCATTTTAAGCCATAAACTTCCCTGGCGGAGGCGGGAGGTTCTGTGGTGTGAGTGGGGGGTGGTTATTATTTTTAAAGATCAGTTCCTCCATTTCTGGCTCCCTCAGATGTAGGAGCAGGTTGGGAATGTCCTGGTCCCACTCTGCTCCTGGACTAAAGCCGTGGGAGGAGGACACCCTGAGCTTTGTGCAGCCGCCTCCAGAGCACGTGATGGAGCTCCCATGGGACCACAGCACAGGGTAGGGCTGGAGTCACCTGGGGTCAGTATGAGGGCTTAGGGCTAAGATTTGTTCTTGTTCCATGTTGAAGTACCAGTGTAGATGGACACCCCTCTCTAGCAATGCTCAGTGGAAAGCAGCTCTTAGACCCCCCAGTCCATCATGATTCCATAGAGGGAATTAGCCTTCATTCCTGGGAAGCGAGGATGTTGGAGATAGATGTTTTTTGCTGCAGCCAGCAAAGGGCCTGTTGGCTGTGGTGGTTTCCTGACCCTGGACTCCATGATCCTTTTACAAATGGATCATTTGGATCTGCTCCTGCCATGGAGGAGTTTGGAACTAGCTCCTTGGAATCAAGGGAAACTTCCGCAGGCCACCTGTAAAATTCCTTTGGGGCTGACTAAAATTTTCAAGGTATCTCAATTTTATTTTTCTTTCAAAAAATGAGAGTGAATAAACTGTGTAAAAGTTCTGGCATCTTAAATATGTTCTTCATCAATCATTCTTTTTTCCTGCAACATAATTTATGGCTTAAAATGCTTTGTGGAATCCATTTTAGTATAGAACTTGGTCTCTCTTGAGCTCCGTTTGGTTAAGAAAGATTTAAGTCTTCAGTGCCATCACAAGGTAAGTATGGTGAGGAAAATTCTTATTAAGCAAACAAAGAGCAATATATTTGCATTTATTTCAGTAGTAAAACTTTCAAACCCAGGTTTGCTGCTTTTTTCAGTAAACTCCACAGAAACAAACGGAGCAACATTTAAAAACTCCATTCTGCTTTTTTTCCTTTTTGTTTTTTTTTTTTTTTAGACATGTCTTTTGGACTGGTCTAGAAGCGAAATGTTTTTTGTGTAGAAGTATTTTGATAATCTTTTTGCAGAAAAAAATGCAGTTTCTTTAATGCTTTCTTTCCTCTCTAATTTTGATGCTAAATGTGTGTAGGTTGCACAAGAGCAGATTAGTCTGTAACTGTGCCTCTGACTTCAACGTCCAACTACTAAAGTGTACAACCCAGATCAAGTAGACGCTCTGTTGTTAGCATTGGGGTTTTCTTGTGCTTTGTATTCCAATTGTTGCTGTACTTAACAGATGAGGGGTTTTAAAGTTAGCAACTCATAGGCCACAGGCAAAGGAGAACAATTGGTTCACTTGGCTTAGAGAATGTGTAAGGCAAAATGATGCTGTAGACAAGTGTAAATAAAACCTGTGAGTCAAGTGTGCAGCGAGTGCTTTGTCTTGGGGACACACACACACTGCTTGTTACCTGCACTGGGAGAGACTCCATGGCTGGAGTCCCACTTAGCTGGCCAATAGATCACATGTTTTCAGATCGGTTCAGTTCTTTACTGAAAATATCTTTGGATTTCAACAGCGGCATGTTCAAACTGAGCTTTTACAAAGCTCCAAGGTGTTTCCATAGAAACATGGAATATCTTGAGTTGGGAGGGACCCACAAGGATCATCCAGTCCAACTTCTGGCCCTGCTTCAGACACCCTAGCAATCCTACCCTGTCCCTGAGAGCATTGTCTGAACACTCCTTGAGCTCTGGTAGCCTTGGTGCTGTGACCACTGCCCTGGGGAACCTGTTCAGTGTCTGACCACCCTTTGGGGGAAGAACCTTTTCCTGATATCCAGCCTAAATGGATGAAATGCCAGAATAAGGTTCAGTCCGTCCCTCACTTGTAAGAATCCTCCAAGTCACTGCTGCCCCATCCCTGAAAGTGTTCAAGGCCAAGTTGGATGGGGCTTGGAGCAACCTGGCCTAGTGGAAGGTGTCCCTGCCCATGGCAGGGAGCAGAACTGGCTGTGTGTTAAGGTCCTTCCCAATCCTAACCAGTCTGGGATTCTTGGATACCTGGTGTCTTTCATTCAGGTATCAGAAAAGCCTTCTTAAAAAGTAAATTTTGAAAATCCAAGCACTGATTGATGGACTCTGGCATTGCCTGAACTCTGTGGGCTGTCAGGGGAGGGGATGGAAGTCCCATTCTCTGTAAGCGTCTTGCTTCGGCTTTCCCAATATCCAACCTGAATCTCCCCTGGCACAGCTCGAGGCCGTTTCCTCTTGTCCTCTCCCTTGTTCCCTGGAAGCAGAGCCCGACCCTCACCTGGCTCCACTCTCCTGTCAGGGAGTTGCAGAGAAGAGAGAAGGTCCCCCCTGAGCCTCCTTCTCTCCAGGCTGAGCCTTTCCAGCTTCCTCAGCAGCTCCTGGTGCTCCAGACCATTCCCTAGCTCTGTTCCCTTCTCTGGACGCGCTCCAGCCCCTCAGTTTGCGGTTTGTGGTGTGACTCGCTCCCGCCCGGGGCTGAGACGGCTCGCTCGGAGGGGCGGGGCGGGACCGAGCGGAGCCGCCTTAGGGCGGGTCGAGCCGCCTCCCCTTATAACGTGTCCGCCCGCTTTTCTCCCCGGCTCCCGGCTCCCTGCCCGGCTCTATGCCCGGTGCTTCGGCTCGTCGGCGCCGGGATGAGCCCCTGGCAGCAGTGCGAGCCCGTTCCCAACGCCACCGAGCCTGGCGCCGTGGGGCAGCGAGGCAGCGGGATGGGGCGGGCGGCTGAGGGCTGCGGCACCGTGTCCGTGGCCATCCCGCTGACTATGATGATCACGGGCATGGTGGGCAATGCCCTGGCCATGCTGCTCGTGTCCCGCAGCTACCGCGCCAAGGGCAGCCGCAGGAAGAGATCGTTCCTGCTGTGCATCGGCTCCCTGGCTCTTACCGACATGCTGGGCCAGCTGCTCACCAGCCCCATCGTCATCTCCGTCTACCTGGCCAACCGCACCTGGGAGGCCGTGGACCCCTCGGGGCACCTCTGCGTCTTCTTCGGCTTCAGCATGACGGTGTTCGGGCTCTGCCCGCTGCTCATCGCCAGCGCCATGGCCGTGGAGCGGGCACTGGCCATCCGGGCGCCGCACTGGTACGCCAGCCACATGAACCCGCGGCTCACCAAGGGCGGCCTGCTCGCCATCTGGGCTGCTGTGGTTGCTTTTGCCCTGCTGCCCGTGGCCGGGCTCGGACAGTACACGCTGCAGTGGCCCGGCACATGGTGCTTCATCAGCACCGGCGATGGCCGCCCCGGTGGCAGCACCGTCTTCGCCGCCACCTTCGCCGTGCTGGGGCTGCTGTCCCTCGTGGTGACCGTGGCCTGTAACCTGGCCACCATCGAGGCACTGGTGTCCCGCTGCCGCACCAAGGCCACCGAGGCGCACTCCAGCAAGCAGTGGGGACGGATCACCATGGAGACGCTGATCCAGCTCCTTGGCATCATGTGTGTCCTCTCGGCCTGCTGGTCACCGCTGCTGGTAGGTCCCTGTGCCACTGCCGTGTGGTGACCCCAGTCCTCCTCCCTCCTTCCTTTGGGAAGGACAATGCATGGCCGCCAGCTTGGGCAGGGTGGGAGGCACTTTGAATTCCTGTTCCTTGTGGACACTGTGTCCATGAACAGCCTCTTGGAAGGAAAGCAGGGACAGGGACGGAGCCCAGGGGGTATCGTGGTGGGAATCTAGTAGGAGAGAAGCTGGGAGAGGTCCAAGAGGACAGCAAAAATGCAGCCTGTTTGGAAAAAAAAAAGTGAAGGAACTAGAGTCAAAAGAAGGAAAACGAGGGTCTTGTACAAAGGAGGCAAGCAGGACGTGAGGAGTGGGCCTAGGAGCAGGATACTGCAGTTGGCTGTCATGTAGGATTTTTTATTTCCTTCCACCTTGTAGCAAAACTTAGCGTTTTATAAGAAAATGTGCCCCCAGCTCTGCAAGCACTTTTGGGCTTGCAGCCATCTGTTCCCTGTGCCTGATTTACAGCAGCCTCCTTGGCTTTTCATCTCTGTTTTTTAAGGACCTTTGCATTTCTTTCCACTACTTTGTTATTCCTTACTTATGAACCCCTGCTGATAATGTAGGAGGGGAGGAGGCAGAATCCACGTTTCTCTGCCATGCAGAACAAGGGCACACCCGGGGGTCCAGAACCCCATCCCCAAAGGCTGGTTTACTCTGCTGTCAGAGAATAGAAAGTTTGTACTTGGTATCTCTGAGCCGGACCAGGATGAAACTGGCTGTGGAATCGCTGAGGTTACGTGAAAGGTTCTTTATGGCTGGAGAAGGATTTTTCTTCCTTCTTGTCCTTGAGCCCTCGTGAGCAGGGCTCTGACAAGAGGAATGGCTGACAAAGCTGACGGCCGGTGGCGATGAGGTGACAAGAGAAAACAATTCAGTTTAGTAATTTTATCCTTGTAAATTAATTAAAATTCCATCAAATCCTCAAAATAACACCGCCCCAAAATTAGTCAGGAGTTTAAGTTAACTTTCTAGAGATCATTAACAGTGACGGAAGTAAAACATGAAACCATCCTGAAGGTTAGTGAGAACTTGGAAGCAGAGGACGATGTTCTGCTCCTCAAACCCTATGGAATGGCACATTTGGTCAGTGAAGGCAGGAGCCTGTCTCTGGCTCTGTGTCCATGAGGTGGTTGTCTGCAGTCTTGCACACCCTGACCTCCCTGGGGTCCATCCTGCTGGTGTTTCGTCCCAAGAGAGACACTGGGATTTCTTCATTTTCCAGAAGTGTTGCCCTGATGGAAGAGGCCTGTTTCTCCCTCAGCTCTTGCTATTGGGACAGGTCCTGCCCTGCCCTCTGAGGCAGTGGGACCCATCCTGCTCCCTCAGCCAGCCTGGGGCACGGAGCTGTTGCTCCTGAGGGTTTAACCAGCCTTGCAGTGTCAAGAGAAGGTCTGAGATGAGGGAACTCCTTCTCCTCCTTCATAACCAGAGTTCTCAGATAAATCAGTGAGGAGGCAGGGATTCCTCTTGGTGGTTTGATTCCCAGGGCATTTCTGTGGGTTTAGGAGCAGAAGTCAACCCAGAACCCCGAGGGAATTCGTCAGCAGTTCCCTTCCCTCCGTGGAAGCAACACTTGGAAGTGCGAAACTTGTTCTGTGGAGTTCTGCAAACTTCTCTGCCTTGTCAGTGTGTTCTCAGGTGTTCATATTCTCAAAATCCAGAGTCATGAGTGCAGGAGCATGTTTGTACATATGCCTCCATGTTTTTACATAACCCTCCATTTTTATACATACACTTCGACTGTTCTGTACAATCACAGAGTAAGGATTAGGAATTAGATGCCACATTTTTGGGGAACTGACCATGGAGAATACAAGTGCATTTTCAGTGAAAGTCAGATTGTAGAAATCATTTACCATGTAGCTGCATCACTCAGCAGTTGTAAGAAATTGAGTTGAAATAGAAAACCAGGGATTTACAGAGTTCTCTGTGGTTTTTTTTTTTTTTTAGAGACATCTAAGTTTTGTAGCTGAGAACTAACAGATTCTGACAGCTGTTGCTGTTAGGAAAACAATGCCCTTGTACACAGACAGTATTTTTAGACTTGATCTGTTGGTGTAAACAACAAACTCAAATGTGATTTAGCTGCAGAGTGAGAATTATGGCAGTCGTGGCTGTGCTCTGAAGGGCTCCACAGAGCCCCTTCTGGCTCTGTGCTGGTTTGGGCAGAAGGGAGGAGACAGGCAGCGCAGGCATTGTCTCCTTTTTCTGTGCGCTCACACGATCTGGGTGAATTCAGCATCGAGAACCTGGAAAAACACCCCACTCCTCTAAGATCTTGTTTCTATCCTAAATGGTTTCCAGTTCACTCTGATCTTCTGCTTATTTTGGAGCATGTACTGTCAGGACAAGGGAATAGCTTCCCACTGCCAAAGGGCAGGGTTAGATGGGATATTGGGAAGAAATCCTTCCCTGTGAGGTTGGTGAGGCCCTGGCACAGGTTGCCCAGAGAAGCTGTGACTGCCCCATCCCTGCAAGTGTCCAAGGGCAGGTTGGCCGGGGCTTGGGGCAACCTGGGATAGCGAAAGGTGTCCCTGCCCATGGTAGGGGGTGGAACAAGAGGAGCTTTGCGGTGCCTCCAACCCAACTCAGTCTGGGATTCTGGTATAACCACTGAGCTGGATTGGCAGCAGGCAAATAACTCTTAAGGGGAAGTAGAGAAAGCTGTTCCATGATTACACAGAAACGCCTGTGCAGCACAAACTGGAATTCTCTTAACTCTCTTGGAGCTCCAGGCTACAAAATTGTTCACTCTCAGAATTGTTTCAAGGTCATTTAAAGCCAAAATGCTCAGGAATTCTACTGCATTTCCTGTCAGAATACTTCTACTCCTTAAGCTTCCTGGCAGACAGAAATTAAAGACATATAAAACCACAGTCATGGTAACAGTAAAGTTGAGGTACTCTAGTTGAATAAATACAATTATCAACTATATTACTGTATGCATTTTGAGCCGATTTTTTTTATTGGCATAAATTACATAGTTCCATTGCCTTTATTCTACCCGGTGTTGTTCCTCTGCCTTGTGCAGTCCTTCTTTTAATTCATTTGGAAGACCAATACAGGTCATGATAAAATAAACAACCTCTAATGATATCAAACAAATAAAATTTCCAGAGGAGCAATTGTTGGTCCAACAAATATTCCAGTAAAGGAATATTATGTAATAGCCCCAAAAATAAGCAGTGGTTGTCTGCTTGGGAAATGTATTTTATAGCCTGATGTTTTTGTAGCTCCTTGGGTTCACCAACCAAAGAAAAGACAACATGGTCTGCAGAACAAGGGTCCTTGCAGGGTTCCCAGAGGACGAGCTGATCTGAGAGAAAGTAATGTGAATCCTGGGAATGCTGAGTGTGGGGTGGTTCCCTTTGGCTGTGACGTGGGCACAGCATGTTTCCATCACACTGCTGCTCCTTACAGCATGGGAATGCTGCAGGAGCTGTGATGTGCTGGATGGGCGGGCATGGGAGGCAGATGCTGTGACAGGAATAGGGACAGTGTCCTGAATAGCCGGAGGTGGCTGAGGAAGTGGTGGGGTTGTGGCTGTATAGATGTGGTGCACAAGTGGCTGCTTGATGTGGCCTGGATCTGGATCTATCCATGGTTTCTTAAGTAAATGAAATATAGTGAATGGAATCCTCAACAGCTTCTATTTAAAGAAAGAGAAGCAGTTCTCCTTTGCTGTCCATGCTGCCCTGCTCATCCAAGTCTTTCCAAGGTCAAGAAATGGTTATTGATCTGGCACCCAGAATATCCTGCTGAATGGAAAAATCCTCCCCTGTAGCCTCTGTTCCTGGTCACTCTGGCTCTGGCTGTCCCAGCTTGTGGGGACAGCAGCAGCCCAGATGTGACCTTTGTGCTGACACTGCTCCCAAGAGGCTTTCTGTGGGAAAGACGTGGTGGGATCACTCCCCTTGTGTTGCCACTGCTTCAGTGTGTCTTGGTTCTTTCCAAAGACTGAAGCCAAGGAGTTGGACAGGGCTGTGAGTGATGGCCTGTGAGTCTGTCCCCGGGCTGTTCTGGGGTTTTTCAGGACTGGCCAGTTCATTCAGAGGATGGGAGTGCTGAGCTCTGCCCAGACAGTGCAGTGGAGGTGTCTCGGGGCCATGCTGGGGGTTTCCAGCTCCTTAGCATTCCAAGCAGACACAGCACCATGGGCAGAGCTGCTGCCTGTCCATCCACAGGGTTTCAGGCAGCACACTCAGGGTTTGGGTCTCCAAGCCATACCCAGGAAAGACTTGCAACCAACAAAAGGACCTGCCAGGAAAAGTGGAGTGTTCAGTATCCCTGTCATAGAATCAGAGACTGGTTTGGGTTGGGAGGGACCCTAAAGTGCATCCCACCCCTTGCCATGGGCAGTGACACCTTTCACTAGACCAGGTTGCTCCCAGTCCTATCCAGCCTCATCTTGAACACTTCCAGAGATGGAGAGTCCACAGCCTCTCTGGGCACCATGAGATCTGGTGGTACACAGACAACATTCCCTCACCGTCTGTCCCTTTTCCCTCCTCGCTTCCCTCAGATCACAATGCTGAAGATGATCTGGGGCCGCACCTTTGAGCACTGCAAGGGCGTCCCCGGGGAGGCCCCGGGCTCTGAACTGCACCGCGAATGCAATTTCTTCCTGACGGCTGTACGCCTGGCCTCACTCAACCAGATCCTGGACCCCTGGGTGTACCTGCTACTCAGGAAGATCCTCCTCCAGAAGTTCTGCCAGGCGGCCAATGCTGTGTCCAAGTGCTCCAACACCGAGTGCAAGGAGAGGTCAATCACCTTGTCGGAGGAGATCCGACGGACAACAGCCTGAGAGAGCTCTTGGGAACTGTTGTTCCAGTGGGTACTTGGAAACCTTACTGTGAATCGGGGCGTCTGTTCCATGTTCTCATCCCCTGAATGGCTGAAATTGGTGTTACTGGTGGACTTCAGTGCCAAATTATTTATCCAGTGTGCCAAAACTGCTCAGACACAGCAGGACAGCCTGTCCTTATTGCCGCTCACAACTGAGCTGCATAACATGGTGTTTTGTGTGCCTAAAACAGAGCCTGAAGGGAATTTTCTGTTATTAAGGTAGAAAAAATGTATTTTCTGTCAGAGAACAGATTCAACAGATGGAATTACTGAAGGGACACACTCCTGTGTATATTTTAATACTGAAATTATCTACTTCAGAGAGTACTTCTTCCTCCTTTTTTTCTGGAGGGACAAGGGGAAAAAGGCAAAAAACATGGGAAATAAAGGAAAACAAAATTAGGAGACTTGATTGTATTTCAGTGGCTTAGAACTGAGCAGGTTGTGTTATGCCAGTGATGGTACATCCATCTCTTCCGAGAACTGAAGGTAACACGAGTCTTCTGACACATGGATTCGTCCTGATAAATACTCACTCATGTGGAACCTGAAGGGAGCTCATCTGCTGAGGAGGATGTAGGGAGAAATCCATGACTTTTTTTTTATTAGCAGCCTGTGGAATACCCAGGGCCAGTGGGAATTGCTGTTTGCACAGCACACTGTAAAGCTGCTGGAAGCAGATGGGAGAGGGTGATAAACAGCCTGTAAAAACAGTCCATGCCCTTCTCCCAGTAGATTAATGGCAAAGGTTCACAGAGCCAAAACCACTGTTTCCATATGAGCTGCTTTATTGGGAAATGCACATGGCCAGGAGTAAAATGAGCAGCAAATGGTTTGTAAGTAACAGGGATGCCGCTGAAAAGCTCCTTCATTCCTGAAATGTACTTCAAAGGGGCCAAACCAGCACCTCAAATGGTTTATTTCTTCTTTCCCCCAAAGAGATAAATTGGAGAGCTGTGGCAGCTTTGGGAATTTTTTAACACAAGCACACTAGGAGTGTGTGAATTAGTCAGGTCTGTCCCCGAAGTAACTTTTCAGGTTTTATTTAAAAACTCAGCTCTAATCCATTTGGGGTCACATCTGATGCTTATTTTTAAATAAGCTAGATTTTTAACTCATTTTCTTGACCCTTTTGTAGCTTACAGTCTCTAATGTCTCCTCTCTCCTGGCCTTTGGATGATATTAAATGCAAATACAATAAAATATGTTATATCATGTGCCAGGTACTATGGAATTCAGGGGCCTTCCAGGCAAATGTAGTCCTGCATCTGGGAGGATTTCTTGCACAGAAACTTTTTTACTTTTCCTCCTTTGTTTAGAAATGCAACTCCTCAAAAAAGAATCCGTCCACTCACTTTTGTTCTGCTGCCACGTGGTCTGATTCCTGTCCAGACAAATCTCGTTTTATCCAGGTGACATCTGAGTGCAGCTAAAAGCTAAGGGCTAGCTTTAATTTAAGAACCAGCGTAAACTGAATGGAATAAATGCCTTTTTCAGTATGAGTTGACCCACAGGACCCTGCTCTGTGCTGAGCTACTCCTGAGTGTAACAACTACAGATACCTGCACCTTGGTTGGTGCTTTGGGGAACGTGGTGGATAAAATTCTCCTTGAAGAAGTGCCTCTTCAGAGCCTTTGGGGTTTTAATTATTTGGGACTGTAAAAAGCCTGCTCTGTGCAGAGGATCTGTATTGTTCCCTCTGTGTACATTAGCTTTGGGAAAGAAATAAACATAACCGGTCACTTGGGAGGTATGTCGGGATGACCTCAACTGCCTGGATCAGGCTGGGCTGGCTCCAAGCAGCAGCGCTTCCAGAGCGTACAGATTATCTGGGATCACGTGTGGGATACAGAGGGACAAGTGCTGCAAGGATGAGGGAATCCATCCCCATTTCTCAGCTCCTTTTAAGAGCAGGAGGTGTTGTGTCTCCTGAACACCGCTGATCCCGTATGGGGCACTGGGAGAGCAGCTCTAATGTGACATTGAGAAGGGCCCTCCACCAGTTTTACAGCTGCTGGTTTCGAAAGTCAGGGGTGGTTTCACTTCAGGTCACTTAAAATTACACTTTTTTTAGTAAAATATTCACAATACATTTGGAAAAAGGCCTTTGTGTCCATCTGTGGGTTCAGTAATATGAAGAAGCTACTTTAAATATCAAAATGGGAAGAAATGTCTGCTTTCCATTCGTTTACAGAGGGGGAGGAGTGGGAGCACTTTTCTACAGCCACAGCTGCCTGATGGGATGTGGCAGGAGAAATGCACTTTCAAAAATGGATTTGAAGAGCCAGATTGTAAGTGGAAGCTTTTATTCCCATATGCTTGGAGTGGGAAGGTGTTTGTGTCACATTTCTCTAGCGATGCCTTTCCCACCTGGTCTCAATGTGTTGTACCTCTGTCAAAGGTGTTATGGGACCTGGAGGGCACGGAAAAGCCACTTGGAGGTCATGGTTTGTCTTCAACCCACTTGTTTGTGTACCAAATCCATGTGTGTTGTATCAGTCAGAATAAAAAATCTGAATAATCTCCTGGTTTCCTGGGTTTCTGCAGGAGCAGCACCTGCTGATAGAGTGTGCCCGGAACAGATTTTATCTGCCCACTCTTCCAGGCAGTGCCTGGTGGAACCCGCTGTGCTGCCAGGGAAGGCTGATACTGCTGAAGGCAGTTCCCAGCTCAGGTATCCCAAGTGCTGGGGATAGACTTGGGATCGGGACCCTGCACCTGCAAATCCCAAACCCAGACCCGCAGCCTCTCTGGCCAAGGCTATTCCCACATTTTTACTGCATTATTCATGTTATTTTCCTTTTTTTCTTTTACATTTTGTAGCTTTAACACAAACTTTTTGAGCAGATTTACACAGGAGAGCAGTGACTCTGTAGCATCGCTGGGATGGGCAAACCCAGCCCAGCCCAGCAGAACTGGGGCTGGTCCAGCCAGGGGAAGGTCACTGGGTATTTCTCCCAGTTAGATCACAGAGTCACAGAATATGCCGAGTTGGACCATGAGGATCATCAAGTCCAACCCTCAGCCCTACACAGGCCCATCCCCAAGAGTCACACAAGGTGCCCCAGAGGACCATCTAAACATTCCTTAAGCTCTGGCAGCCTTGGTGCTGTGACCACTGCCCTGGGGAGCCTGTTCAGTGCCCAACCACACTCTGGGGGAAGAACCTTTTCCTAATATCCAACCTAAATCTCCCCTGACACAACTTGAGGTCATTCCCTCAGGTCCCTGGTCCCCACAGAGCAGAGATCAGTGCCTGCCCCCTCCTCTTCCCCTCCCAAGGAAGTTGTAACTGCAATGAGGTCTCCCCTCAGTCTCCTCCAGCTGAACAGCCCAAGTGCCCTCAGCTGTTCCTCACACGGCTTCCCCTCAGGGCCCTTCCCCATCTCCGTTGCCCTCCTTTGGACATTCTCTAATGGCTTCTTTCTTACATTGCCCTTTCTTAAATGACCTTGGGAGGAAGAACAGCTGGTGACTGGATGCAGTTTTCCCTCATTTCAATGCCCAGCAGTCGGTGCCCAGCACTGGCCCAGCTGCCCCAGTGCTCCCCAAGCCCTGCCAAGGTGGGTCCTGCCACCACCAGAGCTGGAAATGGGGGGTCCCACGGGGTGTCCCCTGGGATGTCTGCTGCCCTTGTCCCTTGTCTTCAGCTTCCTCCTTTCAGGGGCCACCCTTCACCTCCACACTAAGCACCTGCTGCACTAAAGGCTTGGCCCAAGATGTTTATTTGACAAACAAGCCTGTAAAGGAGGCCAAATCTTGCACGTAAGTGAGGACTGGCTGTGTTTGCTGCAGGGGGGAGGATAAGGGAGGTGAACAGTGCTCAGAGGTACAGCAGGAATTCACAGAATATTCTGGGTTAGAAGCAACCCACAAGGGTCATCAAGTCCAACTCTTAAGTGAATGGCCTATACAGGGATCAAACCCACAACCTTGGTGTTATCAGCACCAGGCTCCAACCAACTGAGTTAATCTCAGGGTTTCTTCTTAAAGTGAAAGGGAAATGGTTTTCCTGTATTGAAAGATGTTTGGAATTTAAAAGGCCACCTACCCAAAAGAAAAGGACAAAATCCCTAGTGAGGTTTGGGGTCTGGATTTGAGCTTTCCTTTATCAACTCATTTGATCTCCGTTTAAAAAAAAAAAAAAAAAAAGGCAACACAGAAACTATGTTTCAAAAAAGCAGACTGCAAGAGAGCCGTGAATGCTGTGAAACAGAGATGGAACCACAAACAGCAGATCTTTCTGATCTTGAACAGCAGCAGGAAGAGCAAAAACTGATAGGTCTGGTTGCCCAGAGACAGCAGAAAGCTCCCCAGAATTGTGCTCTGTCAGGATAAACAGCTCCTTCAAGCTGCACGAGTCTCTGCCCAGAGTTTCTGGAGCTTTGGTGGGATATCAGAGAATCCCAGACTGGTTTAGGTTGGAAGAGACCTTAAAGTTCATCCAGTTTTCCCCCTGCCATGGGCAGGGACACCTTCTAGGTTGCTCCAAGCCCCGTCCAACCTGGCCTTGAATGCTTCCAGGGATGGGGCAGCCACAGCTTCTCTGGGCAACCTGTGCCAGGGCCTCACCACCCTCACAGCCCAGAATTCCTTCCCAATATCCCATCTAACCCTGTGTTATACAAAGTGTGTTTTACAGGTTCACACCCTGCTCAGGGCAGTTTTTACCCACCCTTCAATTACTCCCCTGGTTGCTGGGATCCATTACCCTTGGGACTGGGGGGTCTTTTCCAAAAACTGCTGGCAAGGACAATGAGACCACATCCCCCACCAGTTTAGAGGGGCAGGAATCACCAAGCAGCTGCCTGGCATTAATGCTCCAGAGATTCCTGCTCCGAAATGGCAGCTGAGCCCCAGCTCCTTCCTGTGCATCGTTAATCCACACTTCAGTGGAGAACAGAGGTTATAAATTAACTGGCTGCTGCTCTTATGGTCCCAGTGTTCCTGGCTGGAAGCATGGGCACTGTGGTGGGCACTGGCCGGGGCGTGCTGGGAAGAGTCTCAGCTGGTCCTGGCTGCAGCAGCATCCCAGCAACTGCATCCCAGGCACTGTGGGTGCTTCCTGAGGGGCCAGCTCAGCCCTTCCCATCCCCACTGCCATCCCCATGGAGCCTGTGCTGGGTGCTCATCCAACTGCTGAACTCACACCGGGTGTCCTTTGCCATGACCCCATGCTCCATTTGTCTCTGTCCTCCTGGGAAGTACAGGAGAAGTTTTCCATTCAGCTGCTTGTGGGGCTTTAGGAAGGGCCCCTCTGGGTGCCAGGGCCTCAGGCCAACACAGTGAAGAGAACGAGCCCAAGCATTACTTCTGAAAGTATGGAACACTGGCATCTTGTCCTGGGCATGTCTGAGGAGCCACAGAGCAGGACTTTGGGCTGGCCACGTGCAGCTCCCTGCGGCTCCAAGCCCTGGCTGACCCAGCCCCTGGCATCCTCTGGCCGGCTCCCACCAGCTCTGGCTTCCCTCGGAGCAGTTCAGATGTTTCAGGGATGAAGTCAAAAGGAGAATTAATCCTGTGCTCAGCTGGGCTTGTCATAAAGCACAGAGCAGCCTGAGTGGCCTCAACACTGACAGGGGATGCAGGAACTGAACTCCCCCCTTCACTGCACAGCTCAACATGAAAGAGCTGCTTTGAATATGAAATATGTCAAATACGCCCAAATGCATTTTTTTAAAGACAATGTATTTATATGTTGGGCTGCTTTGTTTTAATAACACATTGTGGCCAGGGATAGAAGCCCCAGTTATTATGACTTTTTGTAAACATGCTGGTTTGACAGACCTTGCCCCCCCTCCCCACACAGACTGTTTGCTCTGAGGAGCCACAGTTCTTACATGCATCCATTAGGGAGAATAAATTCAGCATTTCTAAAGGCTCTGGGGCTTGGAGATGAAAGGAAGTGCACATCCCAATTTGGAGTGACTTTATAGTGGGAAGATGCAACACTTTGTGGTTTATGTGACAGGTTGGAGTCAGTTGGATTTTGCCTGATGTGTTTGCAATTTGCTGGCTCTGAATGTGAACAGACCTCAAAGGACAAAGACCAAAAACATGCCTGGAAACCCTTTGCCCACATTTGGGCAAGGTTTTGTCTCATCCTGACCTTGGGGGAAGATTGGAGCCTGTCCCTGCCACCCTGAGATCTTCAACACCTCCAGTCCCACTCCCAGCCTGAATTCATGGCTGAGTCCTGTGCAGCCCCTCTATCAGACATTCAGACACCCAGTGGCTCCTATCAGTTTATCCACATGTGGAAAACCCAAACCAAACAGGCCCTGGGTGCCAAGTGCCCAACGTCACTATTTGTCTTCTCCCCGTCTCCTCCCTCACTTTAAAAACACAGATACACCCCCCCTCTTCTGGATTTGGCCCCGTTCCCCTCTCTCCCAGACATGTTGACACAGCAGAATTGTCCAGGTTGTGGGAAATGAGGGGTTGGAGCAGCTCTGTCAATAAATTGTGTGATTACAGTAACAATAGCAGAGTTAATCATTCAGCCAGTGTTTCACCCGACCACGCGGGCACTGCCTGTGGTGAGGGGGTTTGTTTTAGTCACTCCATGACCCGTTTACACCAAATATCTCAAAACAAAGGACACAGTGTTAGGGTCACTGTGGCTGGGCAGGCCTGGCCCCAGTGTCCCCAGTGACCCCAGTGTCCCCAGCCATCCTGCTGGGATGGGAGCTGGCACAGGGCTGTTCCCCAAGGGCAGGTGCAGAGTGGCTGATGTGGGACACTAAGATGTCTTTTTCTTTGCATTTTTCATGCCAAATGAGAAAAAAAAAATAGTACATGACTGTAAAGCCTCTCGTGGCTCCAGCACTGGCACTTTATAGTAACTTTATAGTTACACCCAGTGTGGTTGATCTGATGTTTTGAAGTGCTCTGGAGAGCAAGGCCAAGGCAAGGTGCACGTGAGCACAGAGACCTGTGCAGTGCCTTGGGAAATGCTGGTTAATGATTGACAGAAGTTTCCCAGTGGCCCTGTCTGGAGCTGGGTGGAAGGTGTCACTCTGGGAAGGGTCTGTGTCCCCACGTGTTCCCTCTGTGCTACACTGGGCCCTGATCTGGGCTTCACTAGGGGCACTGGGCTCACCCAACCAGGTTTCCTTTGCCATGAGGGCTTTTCAGTTTGAGTCTCCCACTTGATCCAAAGGCTCCTGACCCACCTGGGCATCAGTTATCCTTGATTTATGCCACCTTGCAGTGCAGTTCTGAAATGAAATCACTGACATGGCTCATGCCAGCTGATCCTGAGCTCCCAGAATTAAAAGCCATTTGCGCAAGTGGCCTCACACCCCACAGCAGAGGGGTGGGGAAAGCACAGGAGCTCCCAGCAAACCTGATAAATTAAGGAAAGGCAGCTCTGATGCCCCTGAGAATAATGAGGATTTTTAGTGATTTAGTGACTATAAGAGGTTTTGAATGAGCCCCCAAGGAATCATAATGCACTTTGGGATGTGAGTGGGTCATTGGGGGGGTTCAGGTGACACTTCTTGGGGAAGAAATCCTTCCCTGTGAGGGTGGGGAGGCCCTGGCACAGGTTACCCAGAGAAGCTGTGGCTGCCCTATCCCTGGAAGTGGCTAAGGCCATATTGGATGGGGCTTGGAGCAATTGAGGATAGTGGAAGGTGCCACCTGCCCATGGCAGGGGTGTAATGAGATGGACTTTAAGGTCCCTTCCAACCCAAACCAGTCTGGGATTCTATGATCTTCTCCAGTCCTATTTATAAACATCCAGGGGCCAAATTCCCTCCATTTTTACACAGTACAGTAACAAATAATTTAAATTAGCATATTAAAATAAATATCTTAGTATCACCTTGTCATCTGGCTCTGCCTGCATTTGCAATGCCTTTTCGCCATTCCTCAGACCGGCATCTTCCGTGAAGGTAGGGGAAGATAAACTCGGGAGACCTCCTGGTTCCTCTCCCCGCTCCCTGCATCCAGGAGTGCCAGGCAAGCACTGCACACCGTGGACAATTCCCTGCCTGCATCCAGACTTCTTTCCTGCCAGCAGATCTGAGCATTTCAGCCAGAGATGTTCCTCAGCTCTGGTGTCCTGCTATAAACTCAGAGCTCTGGTGGGTTTTGTGTAAAAACACAGTGGGAGCTACACAGCCTTTGGAAAACCAACTGCTCCCCACTAACAAAATAAACATTTAGCAATACCCCGGCACCCTGATGTCCTTTTCCTTCCCAAAATAACTGGGGCGAGCAATAGCCCAGGAAATAAAAGCTGTTGTCCCACATCAGAGGGGTTTGTGCAAGCACAACCTCGAGATTTCACAGTGATGGCTGACACGGGGTGAAGCTGCTCAGGCTCCCCATTGGACATTCCCAATCTGCTTCCCGGCACTGCATCTCTGGAGACTCACTCTGGACTCACATCAGGCATGACCTTTCCCAGACTGGGAGCTGCCACAGTTGGGAAAGAGTGGGTAGAGTGCAAGGGCTGGTGTGCCAAGGGCTAGTGTGCCCAAGGAATGGTGTTCCCAAAGGCTGGTGTGCCATGGCCAATAGTGGGTTTCCCAAGCCCCCAGGCACAGGAGTTCCCACGGTGGCCTTCGTGGCTGCCACTGTAACTGCCCTGTTGTAGGACAGCCACTAGGAGTTTTATTCCCAAAACACTTTGGTTTATCCAGCAGAGATGCTGAAGCTGGACGTGGTTGTGACTCTGTTCCAGACAACTAGCCCTCTGGAAATGCCAGTGTTGCAGTGGCAGGTGTTGCCTTCCCACTAATTTTCTCCTCTTTCTATGTCTGGCAGCCACAGGCCTTCAGCCAAAGCCCCATAGCACCATCTGATTCCTCCTGAATCCGCTCAGGATGTGCTTCAAGCATTGTAATTCCCTGCTTTGGGAGTGAACTTCATTTGTCCTGCTGCTTGCTGCCATCAGGGTTTTGGTGGTGATTTACCTGCTGGAGGTGACACATGAGAGGAGATTTGGGCATGTCAGCAAGGCTGGACAAAGCCCAGCTGGAGGATTAACCCTGTGAAGCTTTCGTTGATGTTTGCTGGGCACTGGCACAGCTTGAGTTTGATTTCAGCTGTTTGTCAGCAGTCCCCTTCCTTCCGGACACAGTGTTACTTTGGCAGAGGGATCTGTGCTGAAATACTGGAGACGTTTCCCAAGAGCCTGGCAGGCTCTGGCAGCCTTGGGTTTTGCAATGACGAGGGTGAGCGCTAATTACCTTCACAAGGGTGAGCATTAATTACCTCCTTGTCAGAGGGGAGGGCAGAGCTTAGCTCCTCCAGACACCACCTTGTCTGGGGAGGTGTCCCTGCCCATAGGGGTTGGAACACGATGAGCTTTAAGGTCCCTTTGAAGCCAAACCAGTCTGGGATTCTAAGTTCCTGAAGGTCTAATTAATTTTCCTCCTCTCTCTTCCCAGCCTGTCCTGAGGTCAGATAAAAGATGCTGAGAACCCCCGGGGGGGGTGGCTGAGCTCACTGTGCTGAGCTGAGGGAGCTGCGGGACCGTGCCCACCACGTACCACTGCTTCCCACCCTTGTCAGAGTCACAAAGTAACAGAATCACAGGATCACAAAATCATGGAATCTGCTGAGTTGGAAGGGACTCACAAGGATCACTGAGTCCAACTCTCAGCCCTGCACGGGCCTGTCCCCAAGAGTCACATCATGTGCCCCAGAGGATCATCCAAATGCTCCTTGAGCTCTGGCAGCCTTGGTGCTGTGACCCAAAGACCACAGCAAAGGCATCAGCACAGGCACTTCCCAGGGCAGCCCTGCTCCCACTTTCCATCCCTACTCCTTTCTCACTCCCTCTGTGAGAGCTCAGCATTGTGTTCGCAGGATTTGAGGGTTTTTTTCCCTTTTGGCAAAAGATTTTGCGATTAGGAGGAACCAGTTCAGCTTGTTGTTGAGCCAGCTCCAGAGGTTCTGTTCTTCCAGGGCTCAAACTAAACCCCATGCAGCCTGTCCTGGCTCTCCCCGGTGAGGACGGCCAGCTGCCGGCTCCGTCCTGATGGAATACCGTGTGGATGGCGGGGCAGTGCCTTTGCCTGCAAACACAGAGAGCTTGAGCAGAAGCAGAACCCCTGGCCAGGGTTCAAAAGGCGTTTCCTGCCCTTCCTGCAGGGATACAGCCCTGCATGGCTGTGACCAGGGCAGGACCCCACCTGATGGATCCATGGATAAGGACCAGAGGGAGCCAGGGCTGCAGGAGCAGCGGGAAGAGCCAGAGAGGCAAAAATCAAAGCTGAGTGTAAAGGGAGGGCTGTTGACAAGCAAACAGCAAGCAGTGATGATGGCCACAACCCTGGAGCAAGAACTGGCTCTTGCCAACTTTTCCTGGCGGATAAGGGAGGGCTGAGCCAGAGGGGATGGATCTGGAGCGGCAGAGCTGAGCTCTCACTGTGGGGTGATGCAGACTCTTCCCACCCCGGCACTGCTGCAGGCCCCTGGCCCTGCTCAGCAGGCACTGGGAAGGCAGGGAACAGCAGGAATGGGAAAAGATAGGGTTTCGTTTTGTCCATGCACACACCAGCTCTCAGTCACTCAGCCACAGAGCCCCTCACTCACTCATAGACCCACAGAAGAGAAACTGTGTCTGCCGTATCCCTGGAAGTGTCCAAGGCCAGGTTGGACAGGGCTTGGAGCAACCTGGTCTAATGGAAAGTGTCCCTGCCCATAGCACGGAGTGGGATGGGCTGAGTTTTAAGGTCCCTTCCAGCCCAAAATATTTAGTGATTCCATGATCTTCCACCTTTTAATTTAATGGCTCATTCCTAAGGTTACACACACCCCCACCACAGATGGTGTCCTCTGGGTGGGCACAGGCTGTGTGCAGGGCTCTGCTGGCTACTGAGCTTGAGGTTTATGATGTTCTTTGAGTACTGAGAACAGTAGGATCTCTCGGGATCACCAAGGCTGGTGCAGGTTCATGCACAGGTTCAGTAGGGCGAGGGGGCAAGACTTGGCAATCAGACACCCAGGAGCCTCCCCTGCATGGTCTCACTTGGCCCTGACCCTCACCCAGAGCTCCAGAGACACCCTGACACCCCAGAAATAGCATGTGGGAATTTGCTGGGTGGGACTTAACAAGGTACAATACCTGTCCCTATTGCATTTTGTCTCTAATGTACAACTGAAACAGCAGTTCCTATTTTCTGCTCTAAAATCCAGTGCCATTCACTGTATTGCAACACGCTGGATGTCTTGGAAGCTCCTCTTGCTTCGTTTGGCACTGACATGGGGCTGTCGCAGCCTGGGAGAAGCTGAGCAGGGGCTGCACCTTGGATTTCCCAGAAGGATCAGTGAGCACCGTAAATTAAGCACGAGTGCAACAATTTATTCCTTTTATGGGAAGCTTTTTTGTCTCCTTCACAACATTTCCACTTCAAATCCTCCCCCTCCAAAGGCAGAGGGGAACCCAACCCACCAAGGCTGAGCCCAAGTTAGCAGAGATTTTATTTGTACATTGTTCACTATTTATGGGAGGTTTAATTAAGTTTTCTAATGTCACTTGATAATCAAGTACATTTAATTTTCTTGAGATCTCCAAGGTAGAGCAGGCCAGTAGTTCCCAGTGCAGTTCATGGTCACAAATCACTGTTGTCTGACATTGTGTGGCTGTGCTGAAAAAGCATGTGAAGAAAGTCATTTTTTCCCCAATCGCACCTTCTTTTTTCCTTTTTCTTTGTCAGACTCACGTGTGTATTAAGGGCTGTGTGAGCTCCTTACCCATGTCGTTGCTGGAAGCTGAAAGCTGCTGGTGGTGGAGAGGAGCAGCAGAAGGTTTCTTCCTTCCACAATGTTATACGAACTCAAAGACACTCAGGAAATAAAACAACTCAAGAGGCTGATTAGGGAAGTTTAAGTACCTGGGAACAGCATTATCTGGCTGCCGCTCAGAGGCACTAAATCGTTCAACACTTGCTGCTCGTGTCAGAATACCTTGAGAGGCTGCAGAATCCAGCTGGGACTGGTTTGGGAAGAGGAAAGATGAGCACAGACTAAAAAAGGAGAAAAAAACCTGAAAATAAGATATAAAAAAGCAGAAAGTCCACTTATTTTGCAGCATTGTCTAACTTCCTAGACTACTTTTGGTTTACATCCACCAAGTCATCAGAGAAGAAGAAATGGTGAGCCTTGGTGGGATGTTTTCCAGGAAATCCAAGCGAGGAACCAGCCACTCCATGACAGATGGTGATTCACAATCACAGAGTCACAGAATATGATGAGTTGGAAGGGATCCACAAGGATCATCGATTCCAACCCTCAGCCCTGCACACGACCATCCCCAAGAGTCATACCAGGTGCCCCAGAGGATCATCCAAACACTCCTCAAGCTCTGTCAGCCTTGCTGCTGTGACCGCTGCCCTGGAGAGCCTGTCCAGTGCCTAACCCCCCCACTTAGGTGTCATGAGGATTTCTGAGAAAGGCCATTCCATCCTCTGCCTTCACCACCAGCCCACGTGGAATGTGGGTTACACCTCAGGCACTTCTTCCCACGCACCTGGGTTGAGTTTGGTTCAGTTTCCCTCATCTGAGCGCCCCTGGATTCTGCACTTGTTGACATTTTATGGCTGTCTATTGTTTTTCTGGTCTTTCTTCAAATACTTTTCTCCAGGGAGAGCTGAACTGGAGGGCCTGGGAAAAGCTGCTGGCTTCTCCCTAAGGGCAGCGCTCAGAGTGGGCAGAGCCTCCGGCCCTCCAGCCCAGGGTCACCCCCCCGGGACCACCTGTGGTGGGATGGACACTGGGATGATCCAATGGGACCCTGCCCTGCTCCTCCCAACATCACAGCCCCTGGTAAAGAGAGGGCAGGCTGACCCACAGGAGGGAAAGAGGTCAGCTGTTACACTTCCAGTCAGGAAGGGCAGGGAAATCCAGCCACTGCTCAGCTGAATTATTCCATTGGGCTGATTTTTACAGCCCGGGAAAACACAAATAGTACATTGAGCCCTATAAAGCCATTAATAATTCCAAAGGCAGGAATCTGAAAGGTGTTTCTTTTATTCTAAGTGTTTGCAGAGTGAAATTAAACCTCTGTTATAAGCACCAAGGAAAGATAAATTAATAGTTTTCTTTTGGTTTTCACTTTCAAACATTGCATTAAATATTAACTGGAGTGTATTTTACCAAACACAGCTATTCATTTCCTATGAGGGCAGAAAGGAAGGGCCTTTAAAAAAGCTTTTAATGCCCTTAATGGAACACTGAACTAAGAGCAGTTGAGCAGCACCGTGTGGGGCCTCATATGAGGTCAGAAACTACCAGGTCCACACTGACTCCATCAGCAACTAGCATTGCCCCAGAGTTTCTCTCCTGCCTTTCTCAAAACCTCATTCCCTGGCTGACTGGCACCTGACATTAGAGGCTGAGGGGCTGGGACCTGCGTTCTTAGTCTCTCTAGACACGAGGGGGCCCTGAGTTGCTCCCCTTGCTCCTTGGGCTCAGTCCCATGTGGGCGACCAACCCCACGAGCACCATCAGCTTCAACAACTACCATGTCATAGAACCACAGAATCACAAATGGTTTGGGTTGGGAGGGACCTCAAAGCTCCTTTTGTTCCCACCCTGCCATGAGCCCGTGCTGGTGGCTGAGGTGCTCCCCAAGGGCTGCTGGGCCTCAGCCACGGGATCAGCAGAGCTGCTGCTGTTTGCAAACACCATGTTTGCTCCAGCAGGATCCCTCAGACAGCAGGAAAAATAGCTAAATTCCAAGGTGAGGTGTCTGAATCCATCACTGCTCTAAGAACTGCATTGTCACACAGCCAGCTCAGGGCAGGAGCTGGGCTGGCGGGAGCCCACACATTTCACACAGGAAGAGCTACCAGATGATCTCAGCACGGTCAGGCTTGTTCTCTGTAACCCAGAGCCTTGCTGTTGCTGCTTCTGCATTTGGTTCCTCAGCTAAAGCTGTGCAAGTAGTAAAAGAGGAAATGAGCCTGGCCTTGAACCTTTGGGATGACTTTTGGAACTCTCAGGAGAAATTCAACTCCTGTGGCTGCCTGAAGGTGCAATGCATCCTCCCAAACTAGAGCACACCCTCCAGTGCAGTGGGTGTGTGAGGAATAGAGGAGAAATCATTTTTAGAGGAAGCAATAAGAAAGAAAGAACCTGCTAATTCACAGAATCACAGAACCACTAAGGCTAGAAAAGCCCTCCAAGACCATCAAGTCTTGTGATATGACAGATCTCCACCTTGTCAACCAGCCCAGAGCACTGAGTGCCACATCCACTGATCCATTCTTGTTCTATTTGATTTTTAGACTTTACTTGTACCCACATCTATGAACATTTACACACCTACCAGTGAAATATCAGAGATGGACTCAATGACACTTGTGGGTCCCTCTCAGCTCAGGAGATTCTGTGATTCTATGATTTTCCTTTGTTCCAGTTGTGCTGTTTTCTTCTATGCTGGATTATTAAACAAAAGCATCCTGAAAATAATTTAATCTTTTCCTTCAACCTTCTATAGGGTCATAGAATCATAGAACAGTTTGGGTTGGAAGGGACCTTTGGGGGTCATCTGATCCAACCCGCAAAATCAGTCAAAATAGGTTGCAGATTGGTTTCATTTCTCCAGCAGATACACATGACTTGTCATTGACAGAAATGGACACTTATTCTTTAAACTACTTTTCTTCCTACAAAAAAGCACTGATTCACAGTGTTCTTGAACAGGAAGTACCTTGAAAACTTCCTCTGTTCAAAATAGCCACTGTTCTTTGAAAAAAACCAATTGCCAAACCACTTCCTTTCCCTGTTGGAACAGTTGTGTCAGGCAGCACTTGTGGTGCTTAGAGGAATGTTCTGGAATCCTGCCCCTGCTCCTGCTTCTGCCTGTGACCCCCAAAACCCCTGGCTGTCCCTGGACACCTGGCAGGGGGTGCTGAGTCCTGGGAAACCCGGAGGGCTGCCAGGGCAGGGTCTGGTGTCCCGCCCCCCTGCCGCCAGCCCCCGTGATCCCACCGGCCCCAGGCTGTGGTCCCCCTACAGTGGCACGTTTCCAATCCAAACCCTCGTAGGATTCCATGGCCTGCTCAGGCAGGGAGCCCTCAGTTCCTCTGAAAAGAGCTTCACAGAAGGTTGGAACATTCCTGTCAACATTCCTGTTAAATCAGCCAAATAAAAGAGGAGAGAGGTCGTTCCACTACCAGGCAGAGCTGGAGCTGCAGCTGCCGAAAGAAAACCTGGAGCAGCCAGGGATGCTCCGGGCACTGGGGAGGGAGGGAGCAGTGTTACTTGGACTCTGATTTCATAGAATTCCAGACTGGTTTGGGGTGGGAGGGATCTCAAAGCTTATTCAGTCTCATCCCCTGCCATGGGCAGGGACATCTTTCACTATCCCAGGTTGCTCCAAGCCCCATCCAACCTGGCCTTGGACACTTGCAGGACTGGGACAACCATCTTCTCACTTTTCATTCCAATATCCAAAGTGATTAATAGAATTGAACACCATTTTATGATACATTTTAAAGAACTTTTAGGAAATAGCTATGATTTTTTTCCCCCAAGAGCTCAGCTGCTTTAGCCCTGTGTTATTGCTGCAGACCCCGACCATCACTGTTTAAAATGATTCTCATGACTGTGATGAGTTATCCCAGTGCGTTCCTCCCACTTCTCCCAAAACACCAGCATTCGTGGTCACACCTGAAGCTCCAGGCACTTGGAGTGTGCACTCAGAGTTTAAAATATCAAAGACTCTCAAAATCAGCTGTCAAGAGCAGTTGTTGGGCTGTATCAGCCAAACATCCACCCTTGCAGCTTCCACAGGCATGGAAATATGAGCAGATTTAACAAATTCCCTCCCACAACTACACTTCATGTTTGGTTTAAAGCAGTTTATTTATCTCTTTGCACAACAGCACTTTAACCTAGAGAGAGCAGGCTCTAGTCCCCCTCTACCATGTCTCTGCCTCTATTTACATGCATGATATTGATTATTTGCAGCCAGCAGTTGCCATGGCACCAAACATCCCTGAGCCACGGGCAAGCCAGGGCCCTCTCCCGTGGTTCATAAATACCAATTATGGTGGAGGAGATCAAGATTTTCCATCCAGATAATCTCAGCCAGTTTCTCCCCCATCTTCTCTCCAGAGGACATTCTTTGCTTTCTATTCAAAATTCACCTTTTTAAGTCACCTGTATTTCCATTTGGCTCAGGCTGCCAAGACTGGTCCATGGACAGATGTGTGGGCTGTACCTCTGGCACCTCTGGCTGTGACAGGATGCAGATCCAGGAGATCCCTTCAAGCTTCCAGCCAAGCCCTGATCCCACTAAGAACAGCAAGGGATTTGGGAGGGAAGGCAAGGGAATGGGTGTGGGAAGTGGAGCTGAAGCGGTATTACTTTCAAAAAGAGTAAATTACCCAGAAATTGTGGAATCATAGAATCCCAGACTGGTTTGGGTTGGGACAGACCTTAAAGCTTATCTCATTCCACCCCCTGCCATAGGCAGGGACACCTTCCATAGACCAGGTTGCTCCAAGCCCTGTGCAACCTGGCCTTGGACACTTCTAGGGGTGGGGAAAATGGTGTTCCACAGGTTAAAACACTGCCAGCTGAACTGAGGTGCTGTACCCTGTGGTGTCAAGATGGAAGGAGACTGCTGTCAATTTAAAACTAATAAAGCAATAAAAGGGACTAAAAGCATTAATTAGAGCATGAGTGATCTGCCTGGTACTCCATCCACTGGACTTTGCACAGCCCAGCCCATCCTGAAGAGCCAGGGAGAGCCAGGGCTGCTGGTGGGGAAGGATCACAGAATGGAAAGTTCCCCAAAAATGAGGACATTAAACATTATGACTCTGGTTTAAGCCAAAAGACATATCACAGCGCATGTTCTTCTTCTGAAATCTCAAAGCCCCACCCAGTGTGTGAGACCAAACTGGGCTGAAGGAGCTGGCCGGTGCAGTGCCATGTCCTGGTGATAAGGGAGATCAAGACAAAGAAGAAAACAGATGGAAGACCATCTCTGGAGTCCCAGGAGCACAAGACCAAGCATTTGAGAACACCACCAGAGGCACAGGAGCTGGAGGGAGGAGGGCAGAAGGCAAATTTGAGACATGAATGCCCAGCTGCCCATCAGCACATGCATCCAGAGCTTTGAGCACATCCAGAGCACAGACTTCATCAGCTGAGACACTAATGACAGTGTCTGGTGAGGATCAAGGCAGCTCCACAGCTCCAGCCACTGAGCTCAGACTGTGTTTGCCTCAGCTGCTGCTCAAAGCAGAACGTCTGATGAACCTGAGCAGGGTCTGGATCACAGCGGGGGGGCTGGAAACTCAGTAGATTGATAGATCAGAAATAAATCGCTACCAATGGATGCAGCTGTGCTGTTGTTCCCAAATTAACTTGGAATCATGGAATCACAGAATGCTTTGGGTTGGGAGAGACCTTAAAACTCATCCAGTCCCACTCCCTGCCATGGGCAGGGAAACCTTTCACTATCCCAGGTTGCTCCAAGCCCCATCCAACTTGGCCTTGGACGCTTCCAGGGATGGGGCAGCCACAGCTTCTCTGGGAAATCTGTGCCAGTGTTTCCTTTACTCCCAATTCCTTTCCACTTGCTCATGACACTGAAGCCATTTCTCAGATGTGACTCCATCACCATGTCCCCGGGGTTGGCACAGGGCATTTTTTCAGTGTAAGGTTATCTTTCAAGAACTTTCAGCCACAGGAAGATGCTGAGATGGCAGATATCTTGCTTTCCTTCCTTCCCCAACACCAGAGCCTGAAAACCATCAGTGAGTAATTACAACAGTGGTCTCCAACAACAGTGTCTCCTGGAAGAACCCCTTATGCCTTTTCACCTCAAACCTCTAAGAAAGGTCTAATTTAAACTCAGTAACTTGAGATATCCTGTAGTTTATTTCTCTACAGGCTGAAAGGTCGGTGCTTCTAATTTTACAAGATGCAGGATGGAGGAGGCGATGTGGAGAGTCTGTTGACATGGAAATAGTTTAAAAGATATTCCAGAGCTGGTTCTGGGGAGATTTAAGTATTTCTTAAGCACTAGGACATTGTTTTTGTCCTTATAAATCAACAATAGACTATTTGGTTCAGCAGGATCTGTGTACAGTACTGGGGATGGAAAGCAGTGAAGAAAGATGTTTAAAATAAATAAAAAAAAAGAAAATACAGGTTTTTCACACTGGTAGAAAGCCAGGTTATGTTCTCCTAAATATCCTGCCAAGATACACAATATGTGACAGTCTCAGCTTGCAGAAATTCAGAAGACCCAACAGTGCAGAATCACGAGGACTGATGTGGGTGTTGTGGTGGGTCTCAGCCCCTAAGATCTGGTGGGTCTCCCTGGCACATTGGAAGCTCAGATGCCAGAAAAGCCCCAGGTGCAGCTGAGGGTCCCAGAAGGGCAGTCCCAGGGCCATTGCTCCTGCTTCTCCCCAGCTGAGCACTGGCTGGGACTGGGACAGCTGTGGGGGAACAGGGCCCAGCAGGAGAAGTGTCTGCCAGGACATGGGGCTCCTGCACAGTGGCACAAGAGGGGAGGTCAGGAGAGCCAGTGTCCCCACACAGGTCTGGTCCTCACCCAGAAGGAGCAGCAGAGCTGGAGCAGCACCAGCCCAGCATGTTTGGAAGGAAAGCCACCCCCAGTTCCTGAAACATCCTTGTGCAAACCAGCTCTGCTCCTCTCTGACTCCAAGTTCAAACCCTTGCTCCCCCAGGAAGAGGACAGAGAGGAGTTGAAGATTCACCAAGTGTTTACTTGCCAGAAGCAGTAGCAGAGCCAGTTAAGCCCTCCTGGTTCATTTCAGTTTATTTATATTATTCAGTTTATTTAGTATTCAATATTCTGGAGTCTGCATGCCAATTTTCCTCTGTAAGGCTCAGATTTTCCAGGAAATTTTCCATTCCCAGCTCTTTACTGAGGGCCCAGTACATCAGACCCAAGAGGTTAAAGTTGAATATGTTAGAAAGATAATGCAAAGATCTCCCAAACAAACTGCTCTGAACAAGAAGTTTTATAGAATATAGAATTATAGAATAAGGTTGGAAAAGGCCTCCAAAGTAATTTGACTGAAGAAAGATGTGTTTTGCTGAGCTTGGTTACCTGAACCAGTCAAGGGGTTTGCTGAGGGGGCGATGCTGCCCAGGGCCACCAAGTACTGGTGCCAGTAGTCCTGGCTCGCCCTTGCCAGATGCTTTCCTGAGGCACAGCAGGAAGGGGAAGCTGAATCTGCTTGGAAAATGCATCATCAGCAAAAAAAAAGGTCCCCAGTAGTGATGGACACACACACAGTTCCTGCAGCAGAGCAGGTCCTTGTGGAGCTGTTTTATGGAACTTGGAGAACCTGGAGAGCACTGTAACAGGCCCTGGCACAGGGTGCCCAGAGAAGCTGCCCCATCCCTGGAAGCGTCCAAGGCCAGGTGGACAGGGATGAACATACCCCAGCATCCCACTAGCGTTCCCCAGCTGTGGTGATATTATCAGTCAGCAGTGAGCTCATCCACACCCCTCTCCACAGCTCTACAAGCTGGACAGTCCCAGAGATTAATTCCCTTGCTTTACAATGGACCAGTAAGGAAAAAACACCTCCCCGTTTGGAGAAGAAATTTCCATGTGCACAAGTTTTCCAGATAAAAAAGCCCAGGATTTGCTAACATGTGTCACTTCTCTCTGTGATTGTATTTCACAGAGGAAAATTTTCAAAACAACTTTGACTTTTATTAGAGAACACACGTAAAGAACTTTTTTTTAAAATAGGTTTTTTTAAATGAATCAGCTGTTCCAACCTCCAGTCTGAGTCCATATCCTCAGAAGTATAAATCCTTCAGAAGATGATTTTGGGATCCAAAAACTGAGGATTGATTTGAAACAATTGTTTTATACACTGAGGGAAAATTAAAATCCTGGTTGTTCAGGCCATTTCATGTTGGAAAGGACCTCAGGGGGTCTGCAGTCCAACCACCCACTCAGAGCTGGGAGCTCTTTGATGCTCAGGACTTTCCCAATCTGGGTCTTGACAGCCTCCAAGGATGGGCACTGCATATCATCTCTGGGCAGTCTGTGCTACTGCCCAAGGAACAAGGTTTTCCTTAAGTCCAGCCTGGAATTCTCTTACACCATCTGACCCCTGCCTATGTGCTGCCATTTCCCCACACGTGGCTCTGAACACCCCACCCTCTCCAGCAGGCTACTGGGGGGCCCCAAAGGCACAAATCCCATTTTCTCATCCCTTCAGGATGCAGGGAGTGCTCCAACCCTGTTCCAGCCCCACTCGAGCCACCGAAGCCTTGCTGGTGTTGCAACATCTCCAGAAGGTTTCAGTATCAGCTCCAGTGTCAAAGAGTGTGAACTCCAGGCTGAGACCTGGTCCCTGGAAAATCCCATAAATCCCACAGCCTGTGCTGATCCTGTTTCCTCCAACAGCTCTGCTTGGAGAAAACATTCCCTGTGGTGATGGAGCGTGGAGCTGGGCTGCAGCCTCGAGCTGGGATATCAGAGAATTCCCTGTCATTTCTTCTCTGCTGTACTTTCCAAAAATTCTTCTTCCCATCAGTTCTGCATGAGCTCTTTCTCCTCCTCACTCTGTAATCCCGGTGGTGCTTCAGACAGTGGCTTTGGGGTTGACTTTTAAAAGCAGAGGTGTTCCCAGAGCTCCAGCCCTTTTCCCAGGGACTCTGTCTTCCACCACCTGGATCCCAAGCTTGATTCCCGCAGTGGGAAATATATTCTCCAATTTGGAGAGGGGACCTGGCTCCTTCCCAAAGAAAAAACATCCTGCTAGGCATCAGGAAAGTCTCTGCACAGGGCTACAAAAGTACTCATTTATTTCACTTAAACAGCACATTAACCAAGCCCACAGCCAGTCCTTTCTCATTTTGTGCCAAACCCAGGAGGAAGCTCCAGCTCTGCTGCTCTGGTCCATCCAACCAGCTCTGTGCCACATCCTTCCTCACCCCATTCTTAAGGTGAATTGTTTTTGCCCTTCAAAGAGCACCAGGAACAAATATCCCCAGCACAGGGCTGGGGCACAGGGCTCCTGCTGCTGCCAGTGTTTGCGTCCCTCCTCCCAAACCTGTTTTTTCTGGATTCAGCTGTGTGTCAGATGTACAGTCAGTAAACACATTTCAGGACAATGTTATTCTCCCCTTTGTAAATTACAATCAGATTCTCTGTTTTCATTATATCCACATTTTTATATATATATATATATATATATATATAAATTTTGTTGTTGTTATATGCATTTATTTCTAGCAGCAATTCCATTTTCTTGGGTCCCCCCAGACCACCATCGGTGAATAAATTCCTCATGACTCTACAAACTGGATATCTTTTGGAGATTCTGAATTTCATTTCTGCCCATTAGCAGCAACAAGCCCATTTTGTTACAAATGAGGAGCATTTTTACTGCCACCTCTGCAAAATTATTCCCAGTCACATCAGATCCCTGCCAGGTTTGGGAGAAAAGCAATTCCATCCATAATAACAATGGAAGGAAAATGTTCTTTAGCAGCAAACAGGAGGAAGGGAATGTGCCAGCCTGGGAGGGAGCAAGCAGCTGGCACAGTGGGTAAACAAGGAGCTGTGTCCCTGTCCCCCTGTATGTTTTAACTTGCTGAGCTGGCCCCAGCTGGAGGCAAAGCTCCCGTGGCTGGAACATTGGGATGCAGCAGGAGCGGAGCCCCACAGCCACCTCTGGCCTCCTGCCTCCTGTCAGTCCCCTAAAACCCACCCAAGGGAGTGACCCAGGGTGTCACAGGGTCCCCCCAGTCTGTCCCACAGCCCCCAGTCCACTGTCAGCCACCTACACCCACCTGGGGGAGTGACCTGGGGTGTCACAGAGACCCTCAGGCTGTCCCCTAGCCCTGTCTCCAGCCCAGGTTCTCTGTGCCCATTACCCACCTCCCAGCTCTGCCACATCCCTGGCTTCCCAAAACTTTGGCCATGCCCAGCTGGGCACCCTGGGATCCCACAGCATCCCCTGTGCTCACCCCAGACATCACACTGTCCTGGCACACTGGGTGGGATGGGAGTGGGTTTTCCCTGGCAGCGCGCCCTGCTGTTCCCAGCCCACAAAGGCCAAATTATTTCCAGTTTATCCCTCAGAGCTGAGCAGAGCTGCCTGGGCCAACCTGGCCCACAAACCAAGGAGCACAAAGGGACCCCAAAAGCTAGGAATTTACTGAAAAACAGCTCTGAAAACGCAGTGGGGCTCTGATTTATTGTGTCTGCTTGGGTTTCCCTGGAAACTTGGAATCAAAGGATATGCTGAGTTGGAAGGGATTCATCAGGATCATTGGGTCCAACTCCTGGCCCTGCACAGGGCACTCCAAAAGTCCCACCATGGGATTGAGGGATGGTCTGGCACAAGAGGGTTTGTCCTGCTCTGAGCACCCACAGGAGCTGTGACCCTGTGCCCAGTTCAGCCCCCAGTCCCAGTGCAGCCCAGCAGCTTCTGCTTCTCCAAAGCCTGGAAAAACATCTGTGCCTCTGACCACGAGCCACGGCCTGAAAGTGCAGGTTATTAAATTGCATCTGTAATGACTAAGTCTGGATTTTTTTTTGTTTTAAAGACCAAACCAGAGGAGAAGACAAATTGCAGAGCCTTGCTTTGGTTTGGCAGGGACGGAGCTGTGAGAGGGAAGTGAGAGATGGATCAGCAGACATTTCTGGCTCTTGTGGCTGGTGGCCACAGGAGAAACAGGGGCAGCCCTGCACAGACCACACTCCCCAACACTCTGAGAACCTCTTCTCAGCCCTGCCCTGTGGGCTCAGGAAACTACCTCACCTCTACCCCAGCACCACCAAACCCCAACCCCACCTGTTCCTCATTAGGACAATCAAGCAGTACCTTTAATGAGGATCATGAGTCACAGCCAACAAGGCTCATTTAGGTTGTTAAACAAATCCAGCTGAGGGGGTGCCAATATTTGCTCAATATTGATAAATGCTCTAAAGCGAAAAGTCCATTAATGCAATTGTTATATGGGCATGTTTTAATGAAAAAAAATAAAAGCCAGTCCAGAGGAGGCTGGAGCCCCTCTGCTCTGGAAACAGGCTGGGAGAAATGAGGGTGTTCAGCCTGGAGAAGAGAAGACTCCAGGGAGACCTTAGAGACCCTTCCAGTGCCTAAAGGGACTCCAAAAGAGCTGGAGAGGGACTTTGGACAAGGGCCTGGAGGGACAGGACAAGGGGGAATGGCTTCCTACTGCCAGAGGTCAGGGTTAGATGGGATATTGGGAAGGAATTGTTGGCTGTGAGGGTGGTGAGGCCCTGGCACAGGTTGCCCAGAGAGGCTGTGGTTGCCCCATCCCTGAGAGTGTGCAAGGCCAGGTTGGACAGGGCTTGGAGCAACCTGGGCTAGTGAAAGGTGTTCCTGCCCATGGCAGGGGGTGGGACCGGATGAGCTGTAAGGGAGTAGTTTGCAGGGGAATGGAAATTATATAAATTAAAGAGTGAAACAGCTCTTCAAACGCAGGGAATTTGATGAGTAACAGCCCCTTGGAGGAGTGGAACAGCAGGAATTAATAGCAGGGCAAATTCCTGTGAAGGGGAGGTGCAGTCAGGGGTGTAACACAGGCAGGGAAAAACACAACATAAAACACTCTCAGGGACTGAGTGGACTGGTTGGGGTATCCTGTACAGGGCCAGGAGTTGCACTCAATGATCCCTGTGGCTCCCTCCCAGCTCAGGAGATTCTGTGATTCTGTAACAAAATACAGCCCAAGCCAGAGCACCCATCAGTGCAACCCCTCCCTCCAAACTGCTCAGCATCTTTTCCCACCCCATTGCCAAACCCAGCCCCATGTGCCTCCCACCTGTGGTGCCCTGAGGTGCCAGGGACTCACTGCTGCATAATTAGGGTTCATAAGGTGATTCCTAGGATTTCAGAAGGACTGTAGCAGGGAAACTCTTGTGTTATAATGTAATTACATGATTAGGCCTAGAT
Organism: Empidonax traillii; assembly: GCF_003031625.1. Classification (NCBI taxonomy): domain Eukaryota; kingdom Metazoa; phylum Chordata; class Aves; order Passeriformes; family Tyrannidae; genus Empidonax; species Empidonax traillii. The sequence continues at coordinate 506,689 of NW_020955502.1, forward strand.
CTGGAAGATCCCGAGCAGGATAATACCAGAAAATCTCATTTTCTGATCATTTCCACTCGAACCAGGCCTTTCAAAGGTGTGTTTTAATGAATTGTTTTGCTTCACCAACCACAGGAGCCCTGAATTCTTCAGCGTTTCCCACCAGTTTTGGTGCACATTCTGTCCCACATTTAATGACGTCATTTTAGCTGGAATACGTGAAAACAAGGAGGCAGGCAGTAAATATCCGTTATTGCTCCATGGAACAGATACATTTATGGAGGAATACACACGTGGCCTTTAGCAGGAGGCAGCTCCACCCGTCTGAGGCCTGAAGGAATTCTTTTGTGCATGTCCAGAATGTCTCTCCCTTCGTTCCATGTATTTTTTCCTTCTGTTCTCTAATATCCTTTGGAAATAGGAACTTGTGTTAGAAACAAAAAGAGTTTCCAACACAGCAACAAGAAAAGGTATAGGATAAACATGCTGCTCCGTGGAGATTGAACGTGTAGGACTGTCCAGACAGCTGAATTCCTATGGATTCCAGCTATCGGGGCCATCGTGCCAAGATCTTGTTTCCAAACAAAGTCTGGCAAAAGCAGATTGTGGTATCCATAACCTCATCATATTTAGACTTTTCAGCTAGGGAATCCTGAGAGAGGGGTTACGAAACCCCCCTGTCCCAGCTCAGGGCATCCCCCCAGGTGACAGTGAGGTGGCACTGTGTCACACAGGCACAGGAACATCCAGAGATGGCACAAGAGCTGATCCCACCCTGATCCCACACAGGGAGGGTTCTCCGGCTGCAAAGCAACACTGAGATACTGAAACCCCCAACTTGCCCTGAGGGGACCCTCAGCTGCCTCTGGGACGTGCAGCAGAGCAGGCACCGTGTGGTTTGGCACTCACATGGAGCAGGTTATGGCATCACAGCTGTAACTCCCTGCTCTGTTCAGCAGTGAAAACCCCAGGAAAATGTCAGCAAAATAAGGATTTGACTCTGAGCCTTGTCTGTTAAAAATCATTGCTAGACTTCAGTACTCAGATCAATCAGCAAATCCATAAAGAATCAGTAATAAATTAACTAATTCACTGTTTGTCTGCAAGACAAGGATGTTTACAGGGACATGATGATTTATTGAGCCATGGCAGTGTCCCACCATCTTAATGAGCAGCTAATTAATCAGCCTTTATCCCTGTTTATAAAAGCAGAGAGAACAGGAGTATTGGGCATTACAAGACCAGTATTGCTGCTGGAATCCAGGGATGATCTTGGCATTTTTCTTCATATCCATAGGAGTCAATTTTAAAAAACTGGAGGAGCAAAGGAAAAGCCTCACTGTTGATGCACTAAAAACTTTACTCGCACACAAAGCAAAGAACAAACTCTGTTGTATTTGACCTGAAGGAGAAGATAATCATGGAATGGTTTAGGTTGGAAGGACCTTAAAGCCCATCCAGTCCCACCCCCTGCCATGGGCAGGGAGACTTCACAGACCAAGTTGCTCCAATAACATCTGTATTAATTACCATGGAGTTTTTTGATGAAGCAAAGATGCAGAAAAGTGGAGTTAAATCATACTCTTGTAGAAAATCTGCCCAGGACAGCAGGAATATCCTGCTTTCACTATTATGAGATAATAATGTTATTAAACAGGACGCAATTAGGGCCTCATTAGTTATGGTCCTACACATTTGTGAGATTAAATATCTCTATTCAAATCACAGACTTGAGTGAGTCTCAAAAACCCAAAGGACAGTTTTCTCCACCAAAATTTAAAAGTTTGCCTTCTAAGTGCCAAAGAGTCAATAAAATCCACTGATAACCAAATAAGCCCAATTCCTGCTGGAATCTCAGGTGTGGCACAGTGGAGATGTCTGGACCATGATGGCACTTTGTTCCTGGCCAGGTATGGGGAAAATTATTATACAATCGTGGAATGGTTTGGGTTGGAAAGCATCTTTTAAAGGTCATCTAGTCCAACCCCCTGGCATGGCCAGGGACAGCTTCCACAGGACCAGGACTGGTGGATGAAGAGCAGGAGCATCTGTAGATGGATCCCCTCATGAAGGAGGTCCCATCAGTGGTGTATCTCCAAAAGAAACACTCTGAGCATTCCCCAAACCTTCCTTGGCTCCACGCAGAGGGGTTTGTGTGGGATGCTGGGCTGTCCCTAGCAGAGGTGCCATCACCCCCTGCTTACATCCTGCCAGGCGGGTGCTCCCCAGGCTTCCCCGAACCCGCCTGCTCTGTCTGCTGGACCTGTACCAGGAGGAAGGATTGGAGCCAAAAGGAGGAGAAAAACAACTGTCAGGGAGGATAAATCAAGACGCCAGAAGGTCTGACAGTGCCCTCAGCCTGAGCTCACCCTGGCCCCAGAGCTGGACAGGGCTGATGGATGTGCAGGCACAGGGCTTGGGGCCAGGTAGGCTTGGGCTGTGCATGGAGCCACTGGCCTTACTCCCATTCTCTCCTGACATTCTTTTTTATCTTCCTTAATCCCTCTGGGAGCACTGTGGGTGGGTGGCTGTTCTATGCACTCCAAGTCCCTTCAGAATCAACAACAGGTCATGTGCTCTGCACCTGAAGTCACACCCCCTTGCAATGGCATTTCTCCCTTCAGAGCCTAAAATAAAAGTAATAGTTATTTATGTTCTGATCTGGCTTGTTTTAATGGCGGAGGAAAAGCTTCACTACCTTCCTCCTCATTTATTACAGGCATTAAGTTAAACATGGTTTCCTCTTAAACTCGACCTAATCCAATTAATATTAATATTGCCCTGAGCCAGGCTGATCTCATTAGTGTTGATATTTAATATATTTTCTGCAAGTTGTGCTGAAAATGAGCTTCTTGCTTTTCATCAAGTCCGGAAAGAAGAAATGGCATTTTCTTCCAGTTCAAGAACCCATTTGGAATGGGAATAAGAAACAGCCTGGGGTGGTAAGTGCTGGCTGTAGTGGCTCCTCTGTGTCCCAGTGCTCCAGGAGCTGGGAGGGATTGGTTGCCCAGGCAGGACAGGAGCGTGTTCTTGGAAAGGTAACATAGGCTGGAGGTGGGGGGGAGGCGACACCCCCAGCTCCACACACAGTTGGTGTCCATGGGGACAGTTCTGGTGGGATGAAATGGGGACAGCAAAGTGTTCCCCAGCTCCCTGATCCCTGGGAAATACTGTTCTGTGCAGTTTTATTTCATTAGTCATCAAATAGAATCATACAAACATGGAATGGTTTAGGTTGGAAAAGTCCTCTCAAACCAATCCAGCCATCCCCCAGCACTGCCAAGGCCACCACTGACTCACGTCCCCGGTGCCACATCCACATGGCTTTTAAATCCCTGCAGGAATGAGGACTCCACCACTGCCCTGGGCAGCTGTGCCAGGGCTGGACAGCCCTTTCCAGGAAGAAATTTGCCCAATATCAAACCTGAACCTTCCCTGGCACAGCTTGAGGCCTTTTCCTGTTGTCCTGTCCCTTGTTCCCTGGGAGCAGAGCCCGACCCCCACGTGGCTCCACCCTCCAGTCAGGGAATTGCAGAGAGCCAGAAGGTCCCCCTGGGAGCCTCCTTTTCTCCAGGCTGAGCTCCCCCAGCTCCCTCAGCCAAGGAACCTCTACAAGGGACTGTCTTGATAAAGCACCTCCTCCTCCTCGTGGCATTCCCAGACATCAAGGAACACGGCAGAGAAGCCAACTGGAGAGACCGATGAGGAAACCCAACACGTCCCTCCCCCAGATCCAGACAGGATGGCTCAATAACAACCCCAAATCCATGGGATTTAGCTTTGTTAGTGTCAGCTGGTTGCAGAATTGCAGGGTCCACATGAGTTCCTGCACAGAGGTCATGTAGAAGTAAATAAAATAAATCCAGGATTTCTCCAGGCAGCTGTCATGAGGATCACAAATGGCTCAGCAGGAGCTATAAAAGGAGTTTCACCCTTGATTGCTGCCACAGAGCCACGGTCCACACATCAAACTGGACTTAAGAGGGATAAACCCACTGAGCTCTGACACCCCAGCTTAGCTGGGCAGGAGGAATCACTCCCTGGTTATGTGGAGGAGCAGCTGACAGAGGTTAGGGAAAGATTTTTAGAGCAGAATCTCAAATTAGAGATTATGTTCTGGTCAGGGAAGGTCTTTAGAGGAGAATCACACCAGATTTTGGCTGTAGAAATTGCAACAAGGGATACAGGATCAATGTTATCAAAACATAATTGTTGTTTTGTTTTGGACTCAGCAGCAAATAATTTGGACCCAGTCATAGAGTGGTTTGTGTTGGAGGGGACCTTAAAGCTCATCTTGATCTCTAAGATCACGAGGAGCTTTAAGGTTCTTTCCAAGTGAAAGCATTCTGTGATTCTATAAATAATCTCATGTCCTGTCCAGAGCCTGTAGAGATGATGCAATGGAACTACACTGTTACCAGCCCCCAGCACTCAATGTAAGGTGTATTCCTCCTCCCATATCACAAAATTAATCTTTTCTGGACATGACTTCATAGTTTTAGGCCAGACCCCTCTGACCCCTGCGGGTACCCACCACATCCTGGTTGGTGTCCAGGGACAGCACAGTTTGATCTCTGGAAGCAGCTGTATCAGCAGTGGCAGCTCTTGCAGAAGCAGCAGCAAGAGGTTTCAGCCTTTGGAACATCTCCATGGCCCCCTCTGGACTCTCTCCACCATCTCCACATCTTTCGGATGTTGGACCACACGGCTGGACGGCAGATCTGCTGTTGGGGTCACACCTGAGTGGGGCAGAATCCCCCCTCCCCTGCTGCCCAGGCTGTGGGATCAGCACAGCACGCAGCGGGGCCTGGATTGATCCCAGTAGTTGCCTCCACCCAGCTGCAGCACCTGCACTTAGTCCGGTTAAAATTCACTCCTGGAGATTGTCCAGATCCCTCTGGATGGCCTCCAGGTGTTAAAACAGTACTGGCAGCGGTGGGATTCGAACCCACGCCCCCGCAGAGACTGGAGCCTTAATCCAGCGCCTTAGACCGCTCGGCCACGCTACCCTGGGGAAAGGGACACCAGGAGCAGCATTGGAACCTGGGATCCAGGGAAACACTGACCTGGGCACAGTGCCTTGGACCACTGGACCATCCTGACTGTCCTCACCTCATGCAAATCCTGTTTTATTCTCATTTTCTTCATGAAAGCCCAGAGGAGAAACAAGCCCTGCCTGCAGCGCACACACACACACAGTCTCTGCTGCCCTTCCCACTGCTGAATGTACCTGTTCTGACATGTCCTCTCCTCTCATTCCTTCCCATGGCAGCCTCGATTAAATTATTAAATCCACAAGGAGTCTCTGAACTCCAACAGGGAGACCACCAGATCCACCAGATCTTTCCACACCCACCCCTGTGACTGTTTTCTCAATGACTGAGGGCAATCCTGCCATCCTGTTGGGAATTAAGACCCAGGACCCAATTTTCCTGTCTGCTTTGTCCCTTTGCCCTCTGTCCCTATGCCCCTAGTGACTCAGAGAGGTGCTTGGAGTGGAAGGTCCAAGGGGATGAGGTCATGGATCTCCTGCTCAAAGTGACAAGGGAAGTGGCCTTGCAGTGGGTGTGTAGCCAGCAGCCCACTTCAGGCTCAGGGAAGATGCCAAAATCTGCAGGAAACCTCCTGACAAGCTTTGGGAGCCAGACACAGGGAAGTGGTGGAAGTTCTGGAGTTAAGTAAATATTTTTCTTCCACAGCTAAACACAAGCACTTTCTCCTTCCTCAGCACGGTGATAAAAGCACATTTAAATAAACAGGGTTTCAAAGGGATGTTTGGATTTGGCATGTTTTGCACCTTTTTCATTCATTGGAATGATCCTGGCCGTAAGAACTACGGTGAGACCCCCCAGCTCCCTGAGCTATATCTGGAAACATGACATGTGCTTTCAAACCCTTCCATTCTGAGTCACTTTGTGATTCAAACCATAAAAATAACCATTGATAAAAAAGCAAAAATATTAATTTCTTGTTCCATGGCTTTTTGGTCCTCATTGCTCAAATCCTAGGAGTCCCTAGACCCAAATCCTAGGACAGATCCCAAGGATCCCTCACACCGCCTGCTGCAGCAGGTCCTGCCTTGGGCAAAGAGCCTTGACATCAACAGAGGTGATTAAATTACAGAGAGTAAATTGGTTATTTGAGGAAATAGACTGTTTTTTCATTAAGGGGACATTCACAAGCCGCCACAGATTTCTGAAAGTCTATTTATTTTTAGCCAGCAGCTGCCAAATAATTTGCAAACAAATTTCATCCCATGTAGGTTTTAAAGCTCCATTTGGGTCAGGTGGGATTGTGTGGATCCAGTGGCACTGGGAGCTGCTCTGGTCAAATCTAATATTAATCCAGTCTAGGAGAGCTGGAAAGGAACAGGATTTAAGGCATTTTGCATGTTGTTGCATGGCAGGGGTCAGGAAAGGGCTGGAGTTGGGAAACCTCCACAATAAATGTGCTGCAGAGCTGAGGAGGTTTGGAATTAAAACCTAAATCATTTTAATAATTCCAATGAGATTATTTCAATTAAAAAGAAGTGATTACAACTGCCCTTATTTTCTTATTAGGGCATTTAAACAGCCCCTATTAAGAGATTAGAAAATATTGAGCCTTTGTAGGGCTTCCCAAACACACTGTTTGGAGTATCTCTGATTAAAATGATTTCTGTTTAAATACTTCTGTCTAAAAATTACATTAATAATATTGGATATCTGTGCCCAAATTTGGGACCACAGGTTTGAAAAACCCTGAGACCTCCCCCAAGAGATTCCCCACAGCCAAAAAAAAACCCACCTGGGTTTGTAGAAAATGTTTTCATTCCCCTGTAGCACAGAGAAGAAAAATCCCTTCAATATTCCTTGATCTGCTCACACTTGTCATCCCCAGCAGCCAAGCCCAAGCCCAAGAGAGCTGCCAAGAGCAAATAACCACCGTTTCCATAGATTAGCAGATGAATCATTCCTGTTATTTTTAGCAGGTCATTAAAGGCTGGCAGCAAAATTTGCAAACTGACTTGTGGGGCTTTTGATTGGTGTTAGCATAACCTCTTAGAGAAAACATAAACTGGGATTCAGAACAAAGGAAATGGGAGGACTGGGAATCATATCTCCAAGTTGGAAAGTGGGGGAGGAAGATAAGTCAGGTTCCTGTGAGCCTATGCCTCACTCTCGGTGCTCTCACTCAAACAGGGGGGAGCTGGGCAAGTGCAAGTGAGAGGTTTTATATAAAAGATGCTGGGATAAGGATTTCTCCCCATCTCATGAATATTTATACACCCCAGGTAAGGATGCTGCAGGCACTGGGAAAACTGGGTCCCCATGGGCATCAGGATTGGATCAAGAGGAAGTTTTCTGGGCTGGTTTGTGAGCATGGAAGGTCCTTTGGGGTTCAGAGGAGCATCAGGGCACCTCAGAGGAGTTCACAGAATCCCAGACTGGTTTGGGTTTGCAGGCACATTAAAGACCATCTCATTCCCACGTTGTTCCAAGTCCCATCCAACCTGTCTTTGAACACTTCAGGGATTGGGCAGCCACAGCTTCTCTGGGAAACCTGTGTCAGGGCTTCATCACCCTCACAGGGAAAGATTTCTTCCTAACCTCTAATCTAAATTTCTCCTCTTTCAGTTAAAAATCATTCCCAAATATAAGTCTCTCTCCTGGCACAGGAGCTGGTTTGCAGGGGGCTCTATGGCACCCAGGAGCTGAAGAACTTTTCACCCATCAGCTGAGCAAAGCTTCCCAAAATGCGTGTTTGATAAAGAAATAATAAAAAACATATTCAATAAAAAACATATGAACATAACAAAATATTAAATATTCATCTTTTAGCAGCTACTTCTCTTTTTAACAGCCCTGGTTTGAGCCAGGGCTGCACATACCTTCCCAAATGTGGAGGGACTGTTTGCAAACAGGATCCCAAACAAGGCTCTGCCATCAGCCACCAGCTTTCCTACATTTCCCTGGAAAACACGCTCGATCCAGAGCATCAACAGTGCGTTTGTCAGGCTGGGCTCTTCCAGCTGCAGAGGGATGTGCAGAGGCATCACTTCCAGCAAAGCCTCATCCATCTCATGGAGCCTTATGGATGTACTCCATGGATACGAACAGAAATTCCACAAGGAATCCACGAGTCAAGGGGGGATGCTTGGGATCCTGTTTGCAAAAAGTCCTTCCACATTTGGAAAGACTTTTGCATTCTTCCTCATGAGCAGTTTAATGTTGGAGTTAAATTAATGGGGACCCCTTGCAGTTGCTGTCCTGAGCCATCACTGGGAGCACAGCCCACCCATCCTTCACCATCCATCATGCATCATCCATCATCTAGCATCCAGCATCCCTCATCCATCCTCCATCAGCAGTCAGAGCCACCTGCTCCTGCACACCCAGGATGAGCAGAATACGATCAAGTACAGGTGTCTCTGCTTGGGTCAGGGTTACCCCTGCAGCCTGTGTCATCCCACAGGGCCACCCCACGGATGGCCTGGCCACTGCTGAGAGCAGGAAGGTAGTCTAAAGATCAGGGGTCCCTTAAGCAGGAGCTACTATTGCTGGATGGAAACACCACCAGGAAAACTGGAGCAGGCACAGGGGATCTGCAGGGGCTGCACCACAGGAATTCAACTTTTGGGAGAAGAACAGCTGAGGAATCTACAGGAGACATGAAACCCTTTCACCCCCCGCCTTGCTGCCCACCCTGCATTTTCAGCAGCTCCAAAACACTGCTGCCAAAGGACCCTCACTTCCACACGAGCTCAGCTGCTGCCAGAGCCCTGGAAGGACTAAATCTTGGCTCTAGCCTCGTCAACTCCCACAGTGATCGTCAAATTAAGAGGCTCTGGTTGAAGCCTCAAAGGCAGAAAGGCTCTGCAGTGGTGAGGGAAAGGAGAGCACAGAGTGTGCAGGAGCTGAGGCTGGAGCAAATGGAATTCATGTCTTTTCTGAAAGGGCAAATTTGGTTCAGAAAGGAATGAGGAGGTAAAAAGCTATGTAACTGTGAATAGCTGAGGGTGGAGAGCTGATGCCTCGTTATCTGCCACTGAATAGGAACCCTATCTCTTTTATTCCCAGGATAATAGGCTCATTTCTCACCAGGTAATGAACTGAAGGTTTCTGTCCACTTACAGCAGTGCAGGGAATCGTTGGGATCAGCTCTTGTCCTCCTGCACATCCTCTCCGAGCTCATTATGGGTCTCCCAGCACAGGCACATCCACAGAACAGAGTGAATGGTTCTGCTCCCAGCAGCCAGGAAACATTCCCTGCCATAGGATCACGGAATCACAAAATCCCAGAACCACTGAGGCTGGAAAAGCCCTCCCAGACCATCGAGTCCAACCTGTGGCCAATCCCCACCTTGTCACCCAGCCCAGAGCACTGAGTGCCACGTCCAGTTGTTCCTTGGACACTTCCAGGGATGGGGACTCCACCACCTCCCTGGGCAGCCCCTTCCAATGCCTGAACACCCTTTCCATGAGGAAATTCCTCCAGATGTCCAACCTGAACCTCCCCTGGCACAGACTGAGATTAGATTATTAGATCCAAGCTGGACAAACACCCACCTCAGCTGGGATGGCAGCTGTCCTGACCCTGTGCATGGGGACAGGTGACATGCACAGCACCAGCTGCCTGTGCTGAAAGTCCTGCAGGGCATTTGTTTGGATTTTTCTTTGAAGAATGGATTTAATAAAGAGTAAATTGAGTTTAACCTTTGCTGTAAATGGAGGCATTTGTTTCTTGGAGTCTCAGGGGAGTTTTCATTAATTATTCTGAGCCCGATGGCCAAGTTGGAAAGAAATTTGTTTCCAAGGGAAAAGAAGCAGGGGAGCTTCATGTACAGTAGAAAAAAAGTAACTTACTTCAGGATTAGGGATCAACAATGGGTTTTGTCACCTGAAAGGGGTCTCCAAAAATTTTAGGCAACTTAGAAAGCTCCTGCAGAGACCTGAGGTGAGATCAAGCTCAGACAGGGATGGGCTGTTCCTGCATGGACCAGACAATCCACTCCTGCTCGTGGTCCTCCAAGTCCCCAAAACCCAACAAGGTGCAGAAGCCTTACTCCTGCCAGATGTCCTGGAGCTCCCCTCCAGCCCAGATCCTGAGGAAGAAAAACCCTTTCCCAGATTTCTCTTTTCTCCCAAGCAGTGCCGAAGTCAAACTGAGTCCCACCGAGTGCTCCATGTTCACCTTCTGATTTGCTCCAGCAAGGACTGGAGGTGTGAGGGCAGGGCACCAGTATGATGGGAAACACAAGGACTTCTGCCAGAAACGTGCCTGGAGCTCCTGGGAGGAGTTTCAGGAGGAGCTGCTGGACACAGGCAGCAGTTGTGGGAACAGATCTGTGGCTGTTGGCAAAGGCATCACTTCAGCTAAAGCTTCTGTGAGTTACTGTCAGTGTCAAAGCCCTCACAAAAGATTTGGTGTTGGGAACAGAAGTGATTCCAAAATAAAGTCCTTTGAAACGGCAACAGCAGTAACAAAAGCCTGCTTGGGAAGGAGGACACAGCATAGTGCTCCAAGTTCAGACATTCATGGGAGAAAGGCACAGAGGGAAGGGGAGAAGCTGGGGCTGCCCCATTCCTGGAAGTGTCCCAGGGCAGGCTGGACAGGGCTTGGAGAAACCTGGGATAGTGGAAGGTGTCCCTGCCCATGGCAGGGGATAGAACTGGATGGGTTTTGAGGTTCCCTGTTACTACTGTTATTCCAGGGAAGTGGTGAAGGACAGAGTGTTATCACCAACCACAGCCACTGCAGACCTCGGGCTGCCGGGCAGGACACGCCCCTGTGGGAAGCCCAAAATGAGACCTAGGAGACCACATCCCATCTGAAAAGCAACAAGATCAAATCAAGTTCAATGAATGGGGCTTTCTTTCTTATTTATGTTATCTGATTGCTTTTGCTTTTACTTTTTCGATGCATTTGCTTCCTTCCATGTTCATTCTCTTTTCTGCTTTGGCCACAGGCAGAAGCATCTAAATCTGATGTCCTGGGACGCTTCTCTCTTCAGAAAAATATTTGCTGTATTATCTCTTGTTCCTAAACTTTAAACCCAAACTTCCCATCTCCTCATCCAAAATGCTGTAGAAACAAGTTGAGAACTGGCTGTTTGGACGGAATCCCTCCCCAAAAGCAGCAGCACTGATTTGACACAGAGCCTGGGAACAGAAAACGCGATTTGGGGCTGGAACTGCTCTGTTTCTGCTCTTCCCCATGTGTCCAAGTGAGAGAATTCCTTTTACGTTCATCTGTCCTCATGAAAGCCTCAAAGGGGAGAAGAGATAAATTATTAACATAATCTAAATATAATTTCTTCGTTCTTACAGCCTTTGTGACACACTCTCTTGGGAAATATTCCCAACTGAAATGGAATTCTGCTCCGTTCCTGCAGATCTCACACTGCTCTTGTGAAACACATGAAGCCTTTTAAAGTCATTAATTACAGTGTCAATAATTGCACCATGGTGAGAACTCAACAAGCATCTTGGAAACACAGGCAGACATGGAAATATTGGAAAAAAACAACCTTAACTGTTAAACTTTCCTACCCAAATTCTGCAGCTGGTCTTGATAAAGGTCTCTCAGGGTGAGAGGTGTGTGTAGATGTGGACTGGTCCTGCTCCGGTGGCAGGTGTGGTGTTGACCCACAAATTGGTTGAAGACTCAGGCTTTGGGTTTAATAAAGTAGGAATATGAGAAAAGAGGTGAAAAATGTGGTTTACAAGAGGGGGAAAATAAATTCTCAGTCGCGCTAAATAGCTAGAAATTATGGCTGAAAACCTGGGAAGGAAAACATTTCCAACCCCCCAGCCTGCTCTGACATTCCAGGGCCCAGCTGGTGGGACGGGGACTCCCTGCAGTGACTTGGGGGGTGTGCAGAGACTGAGGCGCCCTCACCTTTGTGGGTACCCAGAGCTGGGTTTGGCCATGGTGAAGTCATATCCCTGAGCCCGACAGAGCTCAGGGAGTGTTTGGACAGCACTCTCAGGGACAGGGTGGAATTGCTAGGGTGTCCTGTGCAGGGCCAGGAGCTGGACTGGATGATCCCTCTGGGTCCCTTCCATGATTCTATGAGGTTGGCAGAGTGAGAGCTGCATCTCCAACTCCATTTCCCAACATTCGGCTCTTCAGCAAGACATGAGAGAGTCAATATTTTCCTGATGGGAGATGATAAAAGGGAGGAATAAAAATTGCATTTGTAAGTCAGCTCCTGCACATAACAGAGATAAAAGAATTACAGAGCACTTACAAGGCTCAGGCTCATTTTGGTGATTCATGGAGACGTGAGTGCAGGGCTTGGGAAGCTGTGCCAGTACCAAAGGGCATCTGCTGGCTGGAGTTAATGCCTTTGAGCCCACTAAATCCATAAATATGCGGGATATGAGCTGTCATTCCCAGTTTGTGCTCGGACACGGACCTTGCAGAGGCAGAGTGAGATGGAGCATCTTCATGATGTGTCCATCGAGGGGCAGCAGCAAAGCTGCCAAAGTCTGTGGCTGGCTCCAGGAACAGGAATTTTGTGCGGGATCACCCAACGTTTTCTGGGTAGACAAGTTTATCAACTGCTGACAAAGAGAGGACCTCAATTACAGCAACTTTCCTGTAAGTGAAAGCTGAAGTTTCTAAGAACTCTTCTGACTAATGTGGTTCAGCTCTTGGCTGGAAAACACAGAGCCCTTCATCAAATGGCTGTGACTGCAAGAAATGCCAAAAAAAGCTCAGATCCAGGGAATCTGAGGCTGGGAGTGCAAGTTGACCCCAGCACTGCGGCCACTCGTAACGGTGGGGCTGGAAGCCAGCTCTGCCTCTGTTTTAACTGGTCTTATCTCCAGGCTTAGTGCTGCTCCACTATTTTCCAGGAAAAAATGTATCTTTAGCCAATACAAGTGATCTGGGCCTCAACATAAAAAAGAAATTCCCCTGCAAGCGCAATGAATCTGAATCCACAGCTGCAACATCACCCTGAGGATGAAATGTGCCCTTTTATCTTCATAAAGATGGAATATGGGAAATACAACCCAAATCTGGGGTCAGAGGGAATGGATCCAGGAAAGTCATGAACAGAGATACAGAGAGAGATCCCAAAGGATTATCTCCTGCTCAGATGTATAGAATCCTACAGTCTCCTGAGTTGGAAGGGACCCACAGGGATCATCAAGTCCAACTCCTGGCCCTGCATAGGACACCCCAAAATCCCACCCTATCCCTGAGAGTGTTGTCCAAATGCTCCTTGAGCTCTGCCAGGTTGGGGCCATGATATAAAATGCGAAAAATCAGTGTATGATCAGCTGGGTGCATCTCCTACCACTGTAACCTCGCCATGAAGGGACCAGTTCCCGGCAAGTCCGACATCAGAGGCAGCTTCAAGTCAATATTCTATGTGTCAGGAAAATCATGGGACAATTCATTGAGAATTTCACTGCTGGCAGTTTTATCTTTCCCCAAACAAATGGGATAAGGGAAATTCCCGTCAGCAGCAGGACAAGCAAACACACAAGCTTTTCATTTCATGGGAGATGAGAGATTCTCCTGACAGAAACCAGACACTGCCGCCCTTCAGGAGCAGCCAAAGACCAACCAGCAGGCTCATGGCACTGCACAGGGGCTGCACTTCCCAGAAAAACACATGGATCTGAGGGACTTCCTGTGGATGGGCATTATGAGCTCCTGACCTGGTATAACCAGTGACCCACCCTTAGGAGGGGAAAGGGAAAAAGGGGGAGTGGCTTCCCACTGCCAAAGGGCAGGATTAGATGGGATATTGGAAAGAAATTCTGCCCTGTGAGGGTGGTGATGCCCTGGCATGGGTTGCCCAGAGAAACTGTGGCTGCCCCATCCCTGGAAGTGTCCAAGGCCAGGCTGGATGGGGCTTGGAGCAACCTGGGATAGTGGAAGGTGTCCCTGCCCATGGCAGGGGGTGGGATTGGATGAGCTTTAAGGTACCTTCCAACCCAAATCAGTGTGAAATGAGGTGCTTAGGTGTGTGAATACCTTCACCTCAGTTTTCTCAGGATATCATCACTGTAGATAATGAAGGCTATTTCTGTTTGTGTGGTGATACACAAACAGCCTTCCTGCCTCAGCTTCAGCCCTCCTTCCTCTCCTGCTCACGAGCTGGGCTGTCCCAGAGCACAGCCTAAGGCAGCCTGTAATCAGCTGGTGAGTGACCATCACCCAACTCCCATTTCATGTCAGCTCTCAGTCTGAAACACAAAGCAAACAGAAATCCCAGAATTTCTACTTAGTTTAGGAAAGCCAAACGTTCTCCCCAAGAAGGATCTGTGCAGTCAGTCCTGTAACAAAAACCTGCAGCACCTTGTGCCTCTTCGGTGGCTCCTCAGCAGAGTCACCTGGGGGGACGTGGGAGGGGACACCTTGTCCCACCAAGTCCCCCTGAGCATTCCCTGCCTGAACACTGCAATTTGCAGGAGAAGGTGTTCTACATCCAAATTTACATCTTTTTCTTGACAAAAGTAACACCATCAATGACATCTTCTTCCCATAGGAAAATTTAAACAGTGTGAGGGTCATTCCATCACTTGATTTTGAACACAAGTAGCACATGGAAATGGAAGAATAAGGAAGACATCAAGGAAATTCAAACATATTTTAATTAAAATTGTTCCAATCATTCCCATAGCTAACAGCTATTAGAAAGCTATTATTTACCATTTTCGAAGCTTTATTTTTAATTCTGCATTAAAAAATCCAGAGGACAAAAGCTTTAAAGCACATTTCCTACCTAATTAAAATAAATCTAAGGCAAATCAGGTTTTTAAGCTGGGCTGTTGGGTTGGAAGAGTAGAGAAGAATGAACTGTGCATCCCACCAGCAGCACCAGGAACCACCCCCTGTGACCTCAAATGACCAGAATAAACACTGATCTCTGGGAGAACATTCCTGAGTGAACCCATGGCTGCTCTCACACAGTTACTGACTCCAGAAATCCCAACGGATTTCCCAACAACAGACCCTGACCCATAAGAGGGCCCAGGCTGTGCCACACACAGTCCATGCACAGCCAGGCAGCAGCAGAACCAACCCAACAGCACCTGGGAGACTCCCCAGGAATCCAGATTGAAATTCCCAAAGGCAAATCAAAGGAGCAATTTAGTTTTACGTGTTCTCTTCCATAGTCTTGGCAACATCCAATTCCAAGTTCCTTCTTTAAGTCTCAAGGCTTATGCAAACTGCAAGGAGAAGAGAAAAGAGAGGTAATTATGTTCTGCCCCTCATCAACCACAAACTTTTCTTCTTCTTTTCATAAATAAGACACATTTTGGCATTAGATTATTTTCATGCTCTGTGCTGCCAAATAGAAATATGTGTAGTTAATGATGATAACTTTTCCTATCATTAAAAAAACTAAACAAAAAAACCTGAAAAACAAACAAACAAAAAACATTAAAACCCAACCCTACACACACAAAAAATCCACAGTCTGAAATCCAGACCTGTGGGAGAGGAGCATCAGGAGTGGACTGAAACAGCAGTACTTGAATGTTGGACTTACTGTTTGAGAGAAGCTCTTGAAGCTCCTTAATATATTTCAACCCTGCCAGGAAAAATCTGAAACACTCACTGAGCCTTTCTAGGCCCGTGTGAGAGTCTCCCCGAGCTTGACTTTAGCAGGGATATCCCCATGACTCCAACATCTGTTGGACCTGAATCCGTGTCAGTTGAGACTGCGATTGACCAGGACACAAACCTGGTACAGGGAATCCTGACAGGGAGAGCTTTAAATCCAAGGTCTGATTAAGAGCGGCTTAAAATGTAAATGAGGTAAGAATTACCAGGAGTGTAATTCTGTGTCTCAGGGAGACACAGAATGATTTTTAGGGGGTAAGAACCCACTCACCGCAGCCTTCAGGGCCTGGTCCAGGTCAGCTAGTAAATCCTCCTCATCCTCCAAACCCACAGAGAGGCGAATCAACGTGTCAGTGATGCCAAGAGCTTCCCTGTCCTCCTGGGGCACTGAGGCATGGGTCATGATGGCCCTGCAGAGACAAAAACCAGCCTGTTTCCTAAGAACTTTGCACTTTCCTCAGTAAAGCCCAAAGCAGTTGGTTTTCTGCCAGCACCCCCGAAGTTTCATGAGGTTTTACACCTTTCCTGTGCCACTTGCTGCTGAACCCACAGATGGAAAGAGCTCGTGGGTGACAGTGACTGTAAATGATGTGAAGTCAGGGACTTCAGAGTTTCAGGAAAGCATTTCCAAGCTACAAATTATTAATAAGAAGTGGATACTTTAAAAATCTGGAGCTAAAAAAGGAGAAAATCCCATTCCTCTTCCTTCCAGAGTTTTTTAGGGTTTTTTTTTGCTCTAAAAGCTGTGCTCTGCATGTGGAGAAGCAGCTGCAGTGAATAACCTCCAGTATAAAATCTCCTGTTTTCTATTAACTTCTGGTTTCTTCTTGTCAAACCCTACCAAATTACACTGAAGGGTTTACTCTCTGCAGGTTTGGAGGATATGGGCAAGAAGGTATTTCCCCCTGTGCTCCACCAACCAACTCACAATTTCTTCCAGCTGCTGGAGTGGTTTAAGATCTGCTGTTACTCTAAAATGAATACCTGAAATGCTTTAGCACAAAAAGCCATAAATTCCCACGTATCTTTTTGAAAAGCAAATTGGCTTTGAGTAAAAGAATCTAATTCCATATAAATCCTCTTTTTAGCCTTTTAACCTTAACAGGAGTGGCCAAGTGTTACTAAAATTCCCGCAAAAAATCCTGACAGGGAGAACAAGGCAGTTGGGTGCATGTACTGACCACGCCCTCTTGTGTGAGCAGGGAGCATGGCACAGCTCTTCCCTCCATCCCATCTGCTCCACAATTTCAACAAGCACTGACTCCTTGTATTGTTTTCAGAACAAATTCCTAAATCCCAGTCTTCCAGTCAAAATTCCTCCATCACTGCACTCTCACAGAATTCACTCACTCCTGGATCCTCTGCTATGTTTGTGCTACACAACACAACATTCTTTTCAATACATGGAAAACAGCTTGGCCTTGGGGACTGGAACTCCCACTAATCTTTTGGGGGACTCTGCAGCCTTTCTAGACTTTGAAGATAGAAGAATAACTTACGGGTGCTCTGCCAGGCTCTCATAGCCCCCCAGACTCTCAGCCAGGGCAAACACCTACGGGAAAGATGGAACACAAGTTAACAAGGGTGAAAGGGAAGCGTGAAAGACAGAAGTTAATCCAAGTTTCCATAGATGCATGGAAAGAGATGTCAAAGAATCATGGAATATCCTGACCTGGAAGGGACCCACAAGAATCATGAGCCCAACTCCTAGCCCTGCAGACACCCCAACAATCCCACCCTGTCCCTGAGAGCGTTGTCTATATGCTTCTTGAGCTCTTGCAGCCTTGGGGCAGTGACCACTTCGAGGACATTAGGGAAAAAGAATGTTTAGGGTTTTTTTCCCCTAAGTTTTTCTATAATAACTTCTATTTTATAAATGGTATTAGTGTAATTCAGGAATAAAGTGTACATTTAGGAAGTAAGAGCTACTAAGATTTAAAACAGACTCATCCTGCCCCATCCCTGGAAGTGTCCAAGGCCAGGTTGGATGGGACTTGGAGCAGCCTGGTATAGTGGGAGGTGTCCCTGACCATGGCAGGGGGTGGAAGAAGATGGGCTTTAAGGCCCCTTCCAACCCAAACCAGTGTGGGATTCTATGATTCTCTGGAATGACTTTATTTTTGGACAAGCCTGGTGACAAAGTGATGGTCATCCAAGTCAAAGGCCTTGGATAACCGTAAGGTACTACTTCTCCTGGGACACATTCCCTGATACTTCTAGTCAAAGCTGGCAGGTCTCTTGTGTCAGGATTCAGTCCTTTCTCTCAGGTCAAAGGATATTTTGTGGGCAAATCATATTTTTAGTAATTCATTTTCAGTGGTTGACATCAGCTGGCAAGTTAGACAGGGGGCAGCAGGAAGTTCTAATTCACCTCTGCCAGTTCTTACTGATTGGTTTTTCCAAGAACAAACAGCAAAACCACCAGGATGCAAATTAACCAGAGATCAAGACTAGAAACACATCAAAGGGCACAGGCAGAATGAACACATGGCAAAACAGCAAAAACCTGTTGTTTGGGTCACCTAAACAACCAACCATTCCCTAAACTGAGGGACTCCCTCTCTGCTTCATGATTCAGGTCTCTCCTCAATGTTTTATTTTCCTGATGAGCACTTTGAAATATTCCAGCAGTATTACACCAGCCACATCTCCTGCAGGTATTTTGGCAAAAGGCCCTTTGTCAGCAGCATTTCCTGGGCTAACCTGGACACACCTCACCTGCTGTGCAAACAAACCCTTCCAAGGAGCTCAGGCATCTTTTGTTTCCCCTCATCAGCCTCACATTTACAAATTATCTATTATTTAGATAGGGTCACACCCAAAAGACTTGAGGAGCTTTGCAAGTACAGACAAAGACTCTCCCCTCACCAAAAAAAGCCACTTCTACCATCCCCCTCAGCAGGACAATCCCTCGTCCCTCCGAGGAGGTGTTTTATTGTCATTTACCTTTAGGCTCTTGAGGAAGGCAGTGGCATGTTTGAGGTTCCCTTTGATGTAGAAGGTGATCATGCCAGGACAGCCCGTGCACTGGCGCTTCGTCAGCTCATGCTGAGGGTGGGAAGGCAGCCCTGGAATTTGGGGAGTCACTTGGAGTGAATGACCCTCATTCCAAGGAGGAGCAGCTTCCCCCTCAGCCTCTGCCAAGGTGGACATCCAGCCTGAGTCACCTCTGGAATCTGGGGAGTCACTCAGAGTGAACTACCCCCCTTCAGAGGTGGAGCAGCTCCCCCTCAGCCCACTCCACACATCCAGCCTGAGTCACTCCTGGAATCTGAGGATCACTTGGAGTGAATGACCCTCATTCCAAGGAGGAGCAGCTCCCTTTCAGCCCGCTCCAAGGTGTACACCTTGAAGCTCCAAGGTGGACACCCTGCTCGAGTCACCACACGAAGGTGACTGTGACACGGAGCATCACAGCACCCAAACCCACCCTCTGGGACATTTCCTGCTCAGAGGTCCTGCCAACCCACCTGGGAAAATGACCTTCTCCACGCAGGAATGTGACTCGAGGAACCGGGCGACGGCCAGGGCGTTGTGGAAGTGCTGCTTCATGCGGATGTGCAGCGTCTTCAGCCCCCGGTTGCACAGGTAGCAGTCAAAGGCAGATGGGACGGCCCCGAGAGCTGGGGAAGGGAGAAAAAATTCCTCAGAAAAAAGGGGTTGGTTTGGGTTTTAGTACAACTGATATAGTCCTAATCTCCAACATTTCTAAAGCTGGAACAAGTGGGAAGACACCTGCTGCAATCTGCCTTCCTCATCTCACACATGTGGGGAGCCAATTAATGAGGTGAATTAACAAGCTGAAGCCTCAAGGGTTCTATTTATTAGACATAATATACCTTCATTGTCTCTGCTGTAGGCAGAGGGCAGGCACAACCCCACACAGAAATTTATTCCTGACAATTAAGAGACAGTAAAATGCTTGAAATCAACATATATAAGAAAATTCTGATGTGTGAGTTTAAAAAACCCCTTTAACTGCAGGTGTGCATGAGGCAGACAGACCTTGATGCTTCCGGGATGTGCCTCCTCAGTTCTCCAGAAGCAGTTAGGAAGTGAAGACCAGTGTCATTAATTTTATTAAGTTTATTTTATTAATTTAAACATTATTTTAATTGTATTGGAATTTATTAAAATAAAAATTTATTTTATTATTCCCAGTTCTGCCCATTTGAGCTAGGCAGAATTCCCACTTGTGTGCATTTCCACGCTCCCCAGTAGGAGCTGGTTTGTGACCAGGCTTCATTTCCAGGTATTTCCTGTATTAGTACTCACAATTCTGCAGGAATTTGAGCCTCTCATAGAGATCATCCCGATTCACTGAGACCAGCCCCATTACCACATCACTATGCCCTACAAATGAAGACAACAACAGGATCAGCCATTCCATCTGCTCCAGGGTTCTGCCTCAACCTCCCAGTTTCTCCATTCTGGTGTTCTAAAACCCCAGTTTTGCAAGGCCTTGGGTTGTTACTGAAGCTCTTGCCCTTCTTCCTGTGCAGGCAAAAATCACACGGCAGATTTGGGCTGTTTTTAAGGCTCTGCTCAGCAGATCCAAGCTGTCTCCTACACTGGCACTTCCTAGGGCACCTCTACCAGCTGCCAGGACACTGCAGGAACCAGGAATGTCCTGGTGAGCAGCTCCTGGTTCAGGGAGAGCAGCTCCCAACCCACCTCCTCCTGAAGGCACCTGATTTGTTGTAGCCAAATTAAAGCCAGCATGGCTTTATAATAATAATAATAATTCATACTATCACAGAGTCCCAGACTGGTTTGAGTCAGAAGGAACCTTAAATATCTCATCCCACCCCCTGCAATGGGCAGGGACACCTTCCACTATCCCAGGTTGCTCCAAGCCCCTTCCAACCTGGCCTTGGACACTTCTAAGTACGAGGCAGCCACAGCTTCTCTGGGCAACCTGTGCCAGGACCTCATCACCCTCACAGGAAGGATTTCTTCCCAAAATTCCATCCAACCCTGCCCTAAGTAGGTGTTGAACTCCCACACTCACCATTCATGTATTTGGTCGCAGAACTCATACAAATATCAGCCCCCAGAGACAGAGGACGCTGAAACAAAATTAAATTCATGGTTCTGATTAAAGCCTGTGTGCAGCCAGGTTCACTTTCAGCTATCCAAAAAGGCTGAGAGCTTACACAGCAAAAAATAAGTGGAGAAACTAAAGAAAAACCCACAAAAATTTAACACCTTAAACACAAAAACCTGAGAATGATGATTGAATATGTGATAAAACGAAAAGCACAAGGAGACACTGAATTCAAGATAAGCACAATCAAATGCGATTTAACAGCACTGGTCCAATTCCCACTGGCTTCAGGGAGAGAAGTGGTTGAATCCATCTAACATACAGTTCATATTTGGGAAAAAATAGTTCTATTGCTTAGCTGAGGCAAGAAAAATAATGGTATTTACTCTCCAAAGTGGATTTCCTTAGAAAATTAAGACTTCAACAGTCTGAAAAGCAAAAAAAATTGCTTTCCAAGTATTGGTGATACTGTGCTGAAAGAACTGAAAACAGGAGGAAAGGAGGTTTTCTTTGCCAGCTGTTTTCCCTCACCTCCCAGCTTTGTTCCCAGAAGCCTTTTGAAGGTGAGACAAAGCAAGAGGTTGATGGGCAAGAGGTTGTGAACAATGTAATCCTTTTAATTAATCACTGAGGGATGTTGTAATATAAACATATTCCAAAGAGCCAAGAGCATCAGGGTGTTAAAAGGTAACAAAGCAAGCAGGTCTAAAGGCTGCTGAGCCAGACTGAACATGGACATCCACCCAAGGAACATGGATAACACTCACTCCCGATGCACAGCCAGAACCACCATGGAAAAATGCCTTTTACGTTCAATATTTACATACAAATCACTCTGAAATTCTCATTTGCTTAGCACCAGCTGAGGTCTGGAGGGGTTTAGCAACACTACCTACTCCCCTCACCAAAATTAATCATTAGCACTGGCACCAGGCTGACCCAGACTCATTAACCAGCCCAGCTCACTTTGTGCCTTTCACACCCCCCTTTCTGAGGTAAATTGTGAATTTTGAACTGAGTAACACATTGCAGGGGGGAATCACCAAGGTTCTGGAATGTCCCAGACCAACTGCAGTGCTCCTGGAGCTGAGCATTAACACTTTGTGCAGAAGTCCCTAAATTCATGAAGATCTCAGTACCCTGAACAAAACCAGACGCTTTGCACTCTGCAAAAAGGGTGACTTTAAACCTAAAACACAAGGGATTGGCTTGGTCTCCTGGGAAATTTATATGCATATTTCCAGTCCATATTAAGATCAACAAAACTTGGAAGTTTATTATTCCAGAACACTTTCAGAACTTAAGAAAATCTCTTCACTTTGTGTTATCAGTATAGAAAAGTTATGTCAGTTGTTATAGACAGAGTTATGAACTTCTAAGCCACATACTCACCAAAATATTGAAGAAATATTGAATGTCTCAAAGGAAGATTGAACAAAGTTTGCTCATTTTAACTTTTTCTTCCATTACTTTTTTCAGACTACCAAGTTGTTCAGAGCAGTGCTTAAACAGCACATACAAAAGAATTGCTATAAAAATGCCAGTCAGACAACAGGACACTTTTTACCAGGCCTGCTGTCATTTTCATCAGTAAGAAGCAAAATCCATGATTTTTGAATGCCAGATACACCTCCACTGATGCAACCAGCAGCATTAACCTGCAGCTAGAAACAGAGCAAGTGATTTTACAATGCGAAGATCAAAACTACAGTTCCTTGGTGCTTCCCTTTTCGAAAATGTCCCTTCAACTACACTGAATAATGGGATAATGGTGAACACACCTGGAAATAGGGAGACATGAAGCTGTTGTCCACTGCCAGGAGAACATCCCCATGTTTATGTATCACATCAGCACAGGCACGGATGTCGATGACTTTCAGCGTGGGGTTGGTGGGGGTCTCGATCCAAACCAGCTGCACAAATCCAACAGAAACCACCAGGTCAGAGATTTGCAGTGCTGCTGATGCCCTTGGGTAAGTGAGAAGTGCTTTCAGTGATAATTTATTGACTGCCAGCTTCCCAGAGGGGAAACAAGGCTTCCCTGCTGGAGCAAGGGAAGACTGCTTAGGAGAGGTGATTGAGGTGATTCCCCACAAACTCAACATGGGAAGCACAGCAAAGCTTTTGTAAACTCAGGTTCATCCCACCTGGAGAAGGCCTGACAGAGCAAGAACAAAGTCTTTACACCCAAAGGTCTGAATCACTTCCCTGGATCAGGGGATTATCCATTCCAGTGCCATGGAGCACCTCCAGCTCTGAGGTCAATGTTCCCTCTGCTCTTTCTTACCTTTTCCCTCCTCCTCCCTCTCTCCAGGGTGTTTTTTTTTCTTCTTAAAACATTTTCCACAAGGCAGCACAAACATGACCATGTGCCCTGGTAGGACCAGCTATGCCCCAAACCCTGCAGCCCCTCAGATCGACACCAAATTCAACACAGACAAGAATAAAACTATTTAACAACATTCATTTCCCTCTCCCCTACCTTGGTCTGTGGTGTAATTGCAGCTTCCAGGCATTTTGGTTTTGTGCAGTCAACAAAAACTACCTTCAAACCAATTTCTGAGGCGATTTTCCTGAAGTATCTGTTTGTGCCTAAAAAAAACCCCAAAATCACAAAATGAAACAAGTTCCTTGGACTTCCTTTCACTGCTCTCCAGTTTTTTGTATCATCCAGGGAAAGTCAGGAGGGCACAGCTTTGTGCTGCACGTAAATTGACAAATCAGCATTGTTTTATTTCTAAAAATGTTTAAAGATTGTTGTAGTTTTAATTGTCATGAAAAAGTAATAACGGGAATATGAGATCAGAGTGATTTATGAAGTATTTGAAATCAGTGGGGGTTTTTTGATCAGAAAATTAAACAGAGAAGGATCACGGGTAAGACTCCAGTACTGTGTTTATTATCATTCCATTAAAACTGATTCTTTCCTTCCTGTCTGTCTTTGGAACCTTTCACTGAGAAAATTAAAAGAAGAATCCAGCAGCAAACAATTGATTAATAGATGAGTAACACACTACCTGGAAACACTGCCTGGATTAAACATTAACTTATTGGGTGTCTCTGCCAAGGTTATCCCACATGGACTCTCTTCTGTCCAACAGCAGTTTGCCATCAAAGCATGAAGGGATGGAACACGGAGACTCTGTGTGCTGAAGGCATAGCTGAGTGGTTTGGGGGTTTAAGGAAATGCTTTTTTTATAACAAAAGTATGGGAAAAAAGTCAGGGGAAAAACAATTAAATATCTTTGCAAAAGCCACCCCGGGTCGAGGTTTTAATGAGCAAGTGAGCAAGTTTTGCTTGAAAAATACCCCCCTGAGCCCTCCAGAAGTGAGGAACTGCCCATGTGCTCTGGTTCAATGATTGACTGCATTGTGGTGAGAGAGCTGTGAGTTAAAGGAGCAGAGATTCCTGCTGTCTCCAGCTGCAGCTGGAGAATACTCTCTGGCATGACAGCACTTCAGTGTGCAAAGCAAGTATGTGTGTTTAGGTTTGATGTGCACAAGCACAGAGAACTGACTGGCAAACACTCAGCACGTCTAAGGAAAAGGAAAGTTGATTTCCAGGTTTTCCAGCTATTGATTGGGAAACCTGCCTCTAGCCTTCCCTTGATAACAAAGCAGGTTGGACCTCTCTGTGCCAAGGCCTTGGAGACACCAGCCCTGCTGACCAATGGAAGAGAAGTCACACACCAAGGAACTGTCATACCATGTCCTGCCAGCATGTTCCTCCTCAGGAATTCTGCATGACCTCAACCTTCTGAAGGACTTGGCTTGGTGGATGCCCTCTGGGACTGGGACTTGGAGTTGTTGATAAACATGATGCAAGATCAATACCTAAGAATGGGCTGTGGCATTTCTGAAGTGTTCAGAAAGCACGGGGACAACAGAGGGAAGCTGTGCTTTGGGGGCAGATGATGGAAGAGTTGTCTGGAACAGTCCAGACAGTCCATGCTGGTAAAGGGTTAAACTTAGGGAAGGGATCAGAGAAATACCAGCCACTGGAAAGAGGTTTCTGCCCTGCAAACAAACGTAAGTGCAGCACTAAGATATTGGTATTTCTCCTCACTCAAACATGCATTTGTTGTTACATAGTTTTAAACCTCCATGTTGTGCCAATGGAATGTTTCAGTGCCTGAAATTCTAACACCCAAATCAGGCAGGAGTGATCTGTGTTCTCACAAGGTGAAAAAGCTTCAAAGAAAAGGGGAATTTCAGAGAGTTCAGGTCCGTTTGATCCTTTGCACGGTGAAGATCAAAACCCCCGTGGTGCTGTACATACCTCCATATACATCATCCATGCAGATGACTGCATCCCCTGCCTTCAATAGGTGACAGATGTTCAGAAGAGCTCCTAAACCCGAAGAATAAGCTAAACCTGGAACAGAACAGAGTAAGTGGCAGACAGGCTGTGTTTGATGGGATACAACTTGGTCAGACCTGCCTTCACCTCCCTCACTTTGCCTCTCAAAGGAACTGTCACTCTCACTCTTCCTCACTTGGTTGAGCGCAGCCAGTTAAAGCAGCCATTTGATTTACACAGCTTAGGACCAGGATGGACACTGGTGCCAGACTGGAAACATACCGGGACCAGGGGCTGCCTGCTCCCCCTGCCACTGCATCCAGTGCTGCTGCACAGGGATGGATTCAGCTTATCTCAAGCATCAAACACAGTGAAGGAAGCACGACAGAAAGCCCAGGGACTGAGCTGGGCTTTTCAACAATAACTGCTGGACTCTGACACCCTGAAGCCGCTCTTGCAGTCAGAGCTGTGATTGTGGAATCATGGCACGGTTTGGGTTGGAAGGGACTTAAAGCTCACCCCGTCCGACCCCCTGCCATGGGACACCTCCCACTAATCCAGGTTGCCCTGAGCCCTCCCCAAGCCATGAATTACTCACTGTATTTGGCTCCATCAAGGGCAGCCGCAGCCTTTTCCAGGCAATCTCGAGTCGGGTTCCCAGACCGGCTATACTCATATCCCTGGGATAGAAGTGAGAGACAATGTAAGAGAGAGCACTGGGAAAGCTTTAGACAATACTACTTCCAGATGCCTCCAAGAGCCCTTGCTGGGGGCATCCAGCTCCTCCCAGAACAGCAGGAGGGTTTCCTGGCACAACAACTGGGCATTCCCATCAGCAAAAGCTGTCTGGGGGTACACCAGGGAGCACTCACATTCTCCTACTTTTTCCTAAACATCTGTCCGTGGTCACTGTTGGAGAAAAGGTTGACACAGTCCACTCACTCTCAGATCCCAAAATGGGTCAGGTTGGAAGGGACCACAGTGAGACATTTGCTCCAACCTCCCTGCTCAAGCAGGGCCATCCCACAGCACATGGCACAGGACTGTGTCCAGAGGGTTCCTGAATACTTCCGGGGAAGGAGACTCCACAACCTCTCTGGAGGGAATTATCAGGGGAAATTTTCCCATCTCCACCACACTCAGCCTCAGAGATGGCACAGGGTAAACTGTACCTGTCACTTCCTGAAAACCCAGACTGTGGCAACTTCCACAACTCTCTGACAACTTCCACAACTCACTGCTCCAGCTTTGTGGGGGAAACCAGTCATGCATGCTGGATGTAGTTGTTACAGAGAACCTGCTGAGTACCCTGGGATTTGCATTCTTTGAAAATTCCTGTTTAATGACAACTTCCTTGTGTGCTGGAATCCCGAGGATTGCTCCCGCAAAGCTCCTGGCAGGAACACCAACAGCCTGACATTAGGATTGTGGATACAGCAGCTGACTCCTTCTGAGGGCTTCTCCAGCGCAACTGCCTGCTCCCAGGCATTCCCAGCTGAATTCTGTGCAGAATCAGGGATCACAAGGCACATCCCTTCTGCCCAACTGGCCCAGTTCAGCCTGTGGCTTTGGAGCAGACCCTGGTTTAGGAGGGGCAGATTTGTGCCATGGCCAATCAGAAACTTCAGGACAGATCAATGCAAACCTTCCCAGTACTTTCTATAGGGCAGCAACAAAATCCTTATGAAATATTTCCTTCTGTTTGGAAGGAAAACTAAAGCAGCCTCTCACACAATGTGTGCAAAGGAGAACACAGATTCTGCCTGGGCCCTGCATTTGAAAAATGGGCAGGTAAAGCTTCCCAGAGTCCTGGCTCTGTGCAGCTCATGGAGCTGGGCAGCAGCATCTCTTCCTCCCCTTTCCACGTGGAAATAATCCCAATCTCTCTCAGTTCCCGGGAAAACACAATCACATCTGGATCAGGCTGGAAGGGACCACAGTGGCTCACCTGGCCCCACCTCCCTGCTTCAGCAGAGTCATCCCAGAGCACATGGCACAGGACTGTGTCCACACAGGTCTAGAATATCTCCAGTGACGGAGACTCCACATCCTCCCTGGGCGAAACCACCGCTACCAGCGGGGGAAAAGATGCTCGGTTTGTCCGGAAGCTGCCACGTGGGAAAACATTTCCACCGGGAGCTCCCTCTCCTTCCCAGGGGCAGCCGCTTCCCGGACCTCCCCACGCGGGGCCTTCGGGGTCCCCTACCGGTGTGCCCAGTGGCTCGGTGCCCCCGAGGATGGCTCAGTACCACGTGGGTGTCTCGGTACCCCCGAGGATGGCTCGGTACCCCCGTGGGGGTCTCGGTGCCTCGGGGGTGACCCGATGCCGCGGTGGCGGCCACACTCACCGCATGCTCGCCGGGCGCCCGCTGCTTGAAGGTGGTGGAGAGAGAGATGGGCGGCACCACGGCCCCGGAGCGCCACTGCTCGGGATCCTGGCCGGCGTGGATGGCGCGGGTGGCGAAGTGCGGGAAGGGCGGCAGGAAGCCGCGCTCCATGTCTGCCTGTGCCGCCTGTGCCGCCTGTCCCGCGTGTCCCGGGAACTGCCGGGGCGGCCGCGCCACCGCCGGGGGCACGGCGGGGGCGGGGTCTCGGTGCGGCCCCTCATTGGCTGCGGCCCCGAGGGGGCGGGGCCAGCCCCGCAGCAGCAGAGCCCGCCCGCCCGCCGGGGGGAGCCCGCGAGCCGGGATCGTCCCGATCCTGGGGGATCGTCCAGAAAAAGGGCTCCTTCCCTGGGAAGGGAAAAGGGAGCAGCGCTGCGTGCATCGCCTCAGCATCCGGGAAAGAGGTAACCGCAGTACCAGCACACGCTGGAGTGATCTGCGAAAGCAGCGCTGCGGAGAAGGATCTGGGAGTCCGAGTTGTCCCTTAGCCAGCCATGTGTCCTGGAGCCAGGAGGGACAATGGGATCCGGGAGTGCACCAGGAAGAGCATTGCCAACAGGCCAGAGCATTGCCCTCTGCTCAGCCCTGAGGAGTCATATCTGGAGTCCTGAGTCCACTTCTGGGCTCCTCAGGACACGAGGGACGTGGAGCTCCTGGAGAGGGTCCAGCAGAGGCCACAAAGATGATTTGGAGCCTGGAGCATCTCTGATGAGAAGAGAACTGCGGGAGCTGGGCCTGATCAGCCTTGAGAAGGGACACTGAGAGGGGATCCTCTCAGTCCATACAGATATTTCCAAGGGGTGTCAGAGGATGGTCCCAGACTCTGTGCAGTAGTGCCCAGCAACAGGACAAGGAGCAATGGTCATAAACCAAAACACAAGAATGAGGAAAAACTCATAAGGAACTCTTCCTCAACATGAGGAAGAACTTTCCATGGAGGTGGCAGAGCACTGGAACAGTTGCCCAGGGAGGGTGTGGAGTCTCCCCCTCTGGAGACATTCCAAACCCACCTGCTCCAGGTGAGCCTGCTCTGACAGGAAAGGTTGAACTGGGTGATCTCCAGAGGTCCCTTTCAACCCCAGCATTTCTGGGATTCCGTGAAATATCTTATTAATGTGTATAAATATCTAAAGGAGGGGTGTCAGAGGATGGACCAGGCTCTGCTCCGGGGTGCCCAGCAACGGGACAAGAGGAACAGGCAGGAACTGATGTCCAGGAAGTTCCACCTGAACATGAGGAAGAACTTCCTTCCTGTGCAGCAACTGAGCACTGGGACAGATTGCCCACACTGAAGATATTTCAGAACCCTCTGGACACAGTTCTGTCCTGTGTGCTCTGGGATGACCCTGCTGGAGCAGGGAGGTGGGACCAAGTGAGCCACTGTGGTTCCTTCCAGCCTGACACATTCTGGGATTAAAAATTAATTCATTGTGTCTCCCTGCCAAGGTTATTCCACATGGATTGACATCCACGGAACAGCAGTTTGCATTCTGAGGGTAAAGGGCACACAGGGGTGGGTTCAGTGTGCTGAAGGATATGTACAAAGGGGGTTTATATTATATTTTTAAAAGAAACATTTTCTTTACAACAAAAATACAAAAAAAAAAGAGCAAAACTGGATCTAAGCAGAGCAAAACCCCTGGGTGTGCACAGGGCAAGGTCTCAGCCTGGGCACACAGCAGAAACCTAAGATTTATGAGGGAGGAATTTCATCCTGTGGTGACAGATCAGCTTCCTGTGGGAAACGGGTCCTGTGGAAAATGTCCACACAAAGCTCAGGGGCGAAGCTTTGCTGTGGACCCACCGTCCTGCCAGGTCATAGTGTTTCAGGTGAAGACTGGCCATTACATTACCACCAAATCCGATAACAGGTCTGTCTCCTTTTTATAACAATTTTTATTATGAAATCCAAGATAGTCAAGCAAAGGCAAAAGGAAAATGGAATTATTTCCTTGACATACAAAATTCCTTCCTCCTTTTTCCCATTGGTCACCTCTGCAAGTTCCTGGAGGAGGCTGGGCCTGTCCCTTGGTGTTCCTGCTCCTTTCATGGACACAGATCTTGCACAAATATCCCCAAAACCTGCTGAACCACTTCACTGAGCCAGAACAAAAACGATTTTAGTCCCATGGATCAGTCCAAATGAAGAGCTTGTGGTTTTCCTGTGTAATAAGGAGATACAAAAATTCCTGAAATGTTTTGGAACAGCATGAACTGCAAAGAGAATCAGCACTTCCACCTGATGTCTTGAAGTTCCTTACCAGTTTTTTCTTGTTAAGTTTTATTTCCTTAAATCTTTCCTGGAGGAATGCACCCATGAGAGATCATTTATTTCCTGCTGGAGGGATTCCTTAAGTGAAGTTTCCATGGAGCCACAGCCCAGGAACTGTAGGAAATGGAGTTCTGGCACAATTCCTACTACTTTTATCCCAATTGCCCTTGAGAGAGAGAAATTTCAGTCATTTAAGAAAATGGAGAATATAAACAATGCAAAGTTCTGTTGTTAAATGGTCAAAATAACCCCAATTTTCAAGAATTTTTAGATCCATAATAATTACACAGTTGGGATTCACTACAAACACCAGTTTTTCCCAGAGCCCTTCCCATGAGTAATGTCTTAGTTACACTGAAAAAGGACTCCATAATAAGCTGGCAAACAGTGACTTCAGGCTGTCAGTAATTAAAAATGTAACATGAAGCTTCCAACATCAGCTAAAGCCTGAGCTAATCCACCTATTCCACAAGACCAGCTGTGCTCCATGTGTGTTTCCAGCACAGCACCAGAGAATGGACAGGAGATATCAGACCTGCTGACAGTGCCAACCTCTCACATCCTCCTTAGAAGTGGGTTTTAATTTTCCCTAAAAACAAAAAGAGACAGAAAATCTTGTTGGAAAGACCAATGGAATATAGAACAAAAGCAACTCTGGGATTTTGTTTTCACTGGAATTATTTAAAATTCTGTATTAGGACTGCAAAAAGCTGTGTGGGAAGTGGCTGGGCTGTTATAGAAATCGTATTTCATAGTTCCTAAATCTCCCTACAACTGTTCTTGGCCACTTATCCTGAGCGGAGATGATGCCAACTGGGGAAAGACAGAGATCACCCTGGCAGGCAGTTCTGTACCACAGCAGTTCTGATCTTCCTGACAACCTGTAGGTATTTTCCCCTGGAAGCATTAGTAAAATATCCAGTGTACCTGGATATTTGACACATCATCACTTTTTTAATTATTCTGTTGGAATCAGAAACTTCCAGAACTGGCACTGGAGCAGAAGCTGCTGTGAGGAATCAGGAAGCTCTGACCTGAACAGGTACTTTCTAAGCTGACAATGCACCTCCAAGGACTGACACCAGGACAGGGTGACTGTCCTGTCTTTTCCTTTCCCTGCACATTATTTTGAGGAAGACAACTTGTCCAGGTCCCGTTGTTCCCCAGGGAACTTGTTTCACAGTCATATATCACACTGGGGCTTTTCCTTCTATTCCCCTGTCCTTCAGGGAAGGAAACAGGCACCAAAATGAGGGAAGTGGGTGAATAGTGAAGAGTCTGGGTGATGTTTTGTTCAGAGGAGCATCAGAAGCCTATTGCTTTTCCTTTGCTCCCAAGGGGATTCATGGAAGGAGAGCCCTCCATGACCCAGGAAATATCTCCGAGCTCCTATTCTTTCTGGGATTTGGCTCATTTATGTGTGGTTTGTTTACACCTCTGTGTAAATGCAGTGCATAGATACATGGGGTCATCTCTCCATTGTGTCACTACATCTCAGACCAACATGCTCCTGATCCACCCTGGCACTTCACTCATCCCAGAGGAATCCGGAGGAGTCATCACAGCAGATTTTGGCAGTGGACTGGGGACCTGGGCTCTTCTCTCATGAAGCACCAGGGATGGTGCTTCTTCCTCTCTGAGACGGGTGGGAGCAGTTCCTGGGCCAGAGGCTATGCTGGAGCAGCAGTGCTGCTCCAAGGAGATGGACACAGGCAGGCACATCCCTCTTGGAAGGGCAGTCCCTCGGGAAGCAGGGAGAGTTGCCTGGTGTCTCCTGGTACCCACAAGGCAGCAGCTGTATCAGTGCAGTGTCAGGAGCTGTTGTTCCCGTGTAGAAATGCCTGATACATCTCCAGCTGTGTTTAACACAGGCAAGTGCTGGATTCTGCCCCTGGGACGGGGCAGCCCTGGACGTAGAGACAGACTGAGGGATGCCAGGCTGGAAAACAGCACTGACGGAGGGGATTGTCCTGCTTTGCTCTGGGCTAGGGTGGCCTCACCTTGAGTCCTGGGGGTGCAATTGGGCACCTCAACATAAAAAAGATCTAAAGCTGTTGGAGAATGTCCAAAGGAGGGACACGGGGACGGCGAAGGGTCTGGAGGGGCCACATGAGGAGCGGCTGAGGACACTTGGTTTGTTTCAGTCTGGAGGGGACTGGGGAAGACCCCAGGGGTCTGCAGTTTCCTCCCGAGAGGCAGATCCTTTCTCTGCTCCCCGGACCACTGACAGGACCCGAAGGAATGGCTGGAGCTGTGCCAGGGCAGGTTTATGCTGGATCTTAGAAAAAGGTTCTTCCCCCAGAGGATGGTTGGGCACTGAACAGGCTGCCCAAGGCAGTGGTCACAGCACCAAGGCTGACAGAGCTCCAGGAGCGTTTGGACAGAGCCGTGAGGCCCATGGAGGGACTGTGGGGGGGCCTGGGACGGATCTCTGATCCCGGGGGGTCTGTACAGGGGTGTCTGTACACAGAGTTGTCAGGGGCGGGTCCCCCATCCCGGGCTGTCGGTTCCCGCCTGTGGGCGGTTCCCCCATCCCGGGCTGTCGGTTCCCGCCTGTGGGCGTTCCCCGTTACCGCCTCGTCCCTCCCCTCCCGCCCCATTCCCTGACTCCGTCCCGCGCTCGCGCCCCCCGCGCGCAGTCTCGCGAGAGCAGCGGCCCAAGATGGCGGCGCGGAGCCGCGGCCCGTGAGGCGCGGGCGGAGCTGCGGCCGCTCCGGGGGCTCCGGGCGGTGCCGGCCCCGGCGGCTCGGGCGGCACCGCCGGCCATGACCGGCGAGAAGCTCCGCTCGCTGCGCAGGGACCACAAGCCCAGCAAGGAGGACGGGGACCTGCTGGCGGCCGGCGAGGACGAGGCGGCCGCGGCGCCCGGCGGCGCGTTCACGGGCGGGAAGGGCGGGCGGGCCGGGGGACACCGCGGGCCCGGCAATCACCGGCACCGCCCGCCCGCCCGCGCCGCGCCCGCCGGGCCCGAGCGCGGCCCCTTCCCCGTGCACGAGTGCGTGTTCAAGGGGGACGTGCGGCGGCTCTCGGCGCTCATCCGCACCCAGGGCATCGCCCAGAAGGACAGTCACGGTGAGCGGGACCCTCCCGGGCCGGGGCACCGCGGGGGGGAGAGGGGATGGGGAGTGGGGAACTCGGGGGAGCTTTCCAGAGGTTTGTAAGTCCTTTTTAGAAGGGACGTCTGAAAAGGGCCTGGAGGGACAGGACAAGAGGAATGGCTTCCCACTGCCAGAGGGCAGGGTTAGGTGGGATATTGGAAAGGAATCCTTGGCTGTGAGAGTGGGGAGGTCCTGGCACAGTTGCCCCGAGAATCTGTGGCTGCCCCATCCCTGGAAGCGTCCAAGGCCAGATTGGACAGGGCTTGGAGCAGCCTGGGATAGCGAGAGGTGTCCCTGTCTGTGGGCACCAGAGTGGAATGAGATGAGCTTGGAGGTCCCTTCCAACCCAAAGTATTCCATGATTCCATCATTTTTGTAATATGACCGAGCGCAGTGTCAGCTCCTGCACCTCCCAGTGCCGGCAGAGCTGCCTCTGACCTCATGTGTTGCTCTGTGTCCACACTGCCATAACATTTAAAAAATACATTCTTTTTTAAAGTGTCCGAGCTGTCACCTGTTTGCTCTGGGAGATGATGAGCAGTTCCTTTGGGTGTTGGCAGAGCAATCTTTGATATTTCCCCAGGGTACAAAAACAAACCCTTTTTCCCCCTTTCTTTTTAAATGCTTTAATTCTGCGGTTTGGGAAATCCAAAATCATGTTCCCTGCTCCTTTGCAAACTTGTTCTGTCCACAGAAGTGACAGTGGCAGAGGTGCGAATCTGATCCTCATGCTGCTCTGTAATGCCTAAATATTTAATGTCTTGCCAGGACGTTTTAAAACCTGTTTAATTAGGGGAATATTTTATATTTTATGTTGTTAAAAAAGAAATCAGCCTGGCAGGTCAACTTAAGCTTCATGGTTAGTTTTAATCTCTATTTTGCCTACTTATTTCAAGAGTAACATGGTCCCTTTCTGCTGGAGAATTCCAAGTTACATGCGTGTGGTGTTGGAGATGTTGTGGCAAAGGGAACACTTGTGTTCTGTTTCTGATCAAGAGAGAAATGTTCCCTTGCTTTTGCTCGATTTTGGTCTGTGAAATCAAAAGGACCATGAAGGTAGAGCAGCCTTGGGACTGGTACAATGACAGGAATAATGGAATTGGGAATTAAAGACATGTCCTTGGTAACACTGGGCATGGAAACACAGCTGGAGGTGCAGAGTAACGCAGGGCCCAGCTCCCAGCCGGGAGGGCAGGAGTGTTCCTTACAACTGGCACCACATTTTTCTCAGGACGTTGTTACAAATAGAGCTGCAGATATGTTTATCCTGCCACCTTCATTCCAAACCCTGCAGCAAATCCTGGTGGGATGAAAGCAGCAGACTTGGAGAGGATTTTTCCCACTCAGTGTATTCCTGCTGCTTTTCCTCTACTCCTCCTCTAGTTCCTCTTTAAGTAACTCAGTAGCAGCTCAAAATCTTTACTTTGAGGCACTTCCTGACTGTCCAGGTGCATGTCATCGATTCCATCCTTTTTTAATCCATATATATTTTACACAAATTTCCCATTAACGTCTCTCTACTTTCTCAGCTCTGTTTACAGTTTGGATACTTTGGGGATCTCTGGCTCATCATCTTTCTTCAAGTTTTTACTTGAACTGTTCAAAAAACCCCACAACAAACCTCTTGATGTCTTGACATTCCAAAGACCTGACTAAGATTTCCGTGTTATTGTTTTCTTCCTGCCTGAATCCATCTGTCATTTGTTTGCATAGTTGAATTGGGAATTATTTGGGGGAGAGAAACTGACTTGTGATTTGCTCAGAGGAATCCTAGGATGTGATAAGGAAGGGACAGAGGGGAGAGAGAACTAGGAACAGTTATTGTCTATAGTCCAGGCCCAGTTTTGGTGGTGGGTCAATGCAGGAAAGCCAAATCCCGTGCAGTGGAATACTCCTGGTGTTCTTCTAAAGCAATTTGAATGTTTATTGAGTGCAGCCTGTTGGGCTCCCTAACAAGTCATTGCCCAGAGGAAGGCCAGTGCCCTCATTCCCAAAACAATGTGTTTCTTGGGAGAAGCCTATATATACACCTATTGAATTACTTATATGTCTGTTATAACATGCATTTAAGAGCTTAAATTGTGGAGTAGATAAATCCTCTTGCTGAATTACTGCTGGAAAACCGCCCTGGCTCCTTTATGGGTGTTGCAGGTGCCTCACCAGAGGTTAAAGGCTGTGCATGTTTGGGGGCAAGTGCTGTGTTTTTTGTGTGTGTTTGTGCAAACAATCCTTGTTTGCCTGCCTGGATGTGCAGTGCAGGATCCCAGGAGCTGGTGGAGCCCTGATTTCTTGGAATAAAAGTGTCTGTGCTGGGCACTGGTGAAGCCTCACCTTGAGAGTGTCCAGTTCTGACCCTGCATGACAAAGAAGAAATTGAGGGGCTAGAATGTGTCCAGAGAAGGGAATGGAGCTGGGGAAGGGTCTGGAGCACCAAGAGTGGCTGAGGGAGCTGGGGGGGACTCAACCTGGAGAAAAGGAGGATCGAGGGGACCTTCTCTCTTCTCTGCAACTCCCTGATAGGAGGGTGGAGCCAGGTGGGGGTCGGGCTCTGCTCCCGGGGAATAAGGACAGGACAAGAGGAAACAGCCTCAAGTTGTGCCGGGGAGGGTCAGGTTGGACATCAGGAGAAATTTCCCCATGGAAAGGGTGGTCAGGCATTGGAAGGGGCTGCCCAGGGAGGTGGTGGAGTCCCCATCCCTGGAGGTGTCCAAGGAACGACTGGATGTGGCACTCAGTGCTCTGGGCTGGGTGACAAGGTGGGGATCGGACTCAGGTTGGACTCGATGGTCTGGGAGGGCTTTTCCAATCTCAGTGATTCTGTGATTCTATGATGTTATGAAAGTGTTTACCCCTGGCTCTCAGAATTTGCGTTCCCTGAGCACATACTGTGGCTCATCCTCAGATCCTCAG
This sequence comes from Empidonax traillii, assembly GCF_003031625.1. Lineage (NCBI taxonomy): Eukaryota > Metazoa > Chordata > Aves > Passeriformes > Tyrannidae > Empidonax > Empidonax traillii. Next base: position 542,249 of record NW_020955502.1, read on the forward strand.
GAACGTTATTTGCAGCACCTCACAAAGGCTGGCTGCATCCAGGATTCCCCAGGATGCATTGGCTCACAGATGTTGGAGCAGTTATTAATAGAAACAGGAAGGTTAGCAAGTCCTAATGAGCATAATGATCTGGGATGTGCCTGCCTGGATGCTGCCAGTGACCCGAAGGATGATTTGCAGGACATGGAGAGCAGCTTACTTGGACATGCAGGGCAGAGTTTCCTTGTCCATGCAAGATTCCATGTACTGGCATTTCTGTGGTTGCCTCTCTCACATGTGCAGCACATCCTCTGCACAGAGCAGGTTCTTCCTGCTGACACGGCCCTGTAAAATAACCCTAAACCAAGTGTGTTCATTATAATTGCCAAAGAAATTTGGTTTCCTGCATTTTGTTCTCTTAACTCCATTACGAAAATGTTTAAACATGTAAAATAGAGTTAAATTGGAGAACTTTGCATCCCTAAGCTCCATAAATAAAATATGGTACGAGCCTGGTAGCAGCATTAATCCAGAAAAACAGCTCTGGGGGCCTCTCAAGGAATATTTGACAACAGAAATCCCACCTGTATCGTGAGCATCACCAAGAAAATGGGGTCAGGCTTGAGTGTCTGTTGATAATCTCCAGAGCTTTCTCTGGAAACAAGGCATTAAAATAACCAAAAGGCAGCTTTGTAGAGAAGTTGGTGTTGCTTCTCAATCTATCCAGTGCTGGAGTAGTAAAAAATGTGTACTCAATCTTTTAAAAATTCATAAAATAAGCTCTTAAATTTTTAATCAGTATCATATCTCTGAGTAGCTTTTAACCTAGATCTGTCAGTCTGGGAAGGGATCAGACACTTCAGACCATGGGGAGCAGAGAGGTTTGGGTTGTGTCTTTCTTGAAGGCACAACTGGACCTCCTTGACTGGGGTAAGTTTGAAGATATCATTAAAAGAACCTCTCTTGACCCATGAAATATATCTCAGATATATTTATTTTAACAGGTATAATCTAAGTGGTTACTTGGAAAAATGTCTCTGCTCTGGTGGGTTTTGGAGTGTTCCTTGGCTAGACCAGAAACTGAAGTTTCCTGAGGAGGAATTGCCATGGATTTTGGTACCTTCAATCTCAATAAAATAAATAAATAAAATATCTTTTATTTCTGTGGTTTATTTTAGGAAACACTCCTTTACATCTTGCTGTGATGTTGGGACATAAAGGTAGGTAAATCCACCTGTTTTGTTACCTCTTCAATGATCCTGAAGATTTGGAGGCAAGAGGAAAAAGATTTTTCCATTTTCCTGAAGGTGATCTTGTGTTCTAAGCTAGTTTCAAGTTGAATTTTCCTGGAAAGAGGATACCGTATGGATTTTGAAGAGAAAAGTGGGAAAAGAAATTCGAGCTGTTTTCCAGACCAAAATTAGGGAGCTGGGGATGGGGTGGGAGAGTTGTAGCAGTTGGACTCTGTGATGCCAGAACAAGGGAGGACTCAGCTCCCCTCTTTTTGTAGAGATAGAAGGAAACCAGGAGAGAGGCCCTGGCACAGGTTGCCCAGAGAAGCTGTGGCTGCCCCATTCCTGGACGTGTCCAAGGCCAGGTTGGATGGCATTGGTTTAGATTTCAGTTTGCAGTTCACCTCTTGCCTTCTTTCCAGGCAGTCATGTGTCACGGTGTAAAGCCCTAAATCCTTTAGGATGCTCCTGGTGAGCCTTTGTCCAACTTGCCTAGAGAAAGGTTATTTGTGCAAGACAGAGTTATATCATAGAATGGCCTGGATTGGAAGGGACCTTAAACTCATCCCAAGCCACCCCTGCCATGGACAGGCACCCCTTTCACTATCCCAGGTTGCTCCAAGCCCCTTCTAAACTGGCCTTGGACACTTCCAGGGATGGGGCAGCCACAGCTTCTCAGGGCAACCTGTGCCAGGGCCTCACCGCACTCCCAGGGAACAATTCTTTCCAATATCCCACCTGCCCCTGCCTTCTGGCAGTGGGAAGCCGTTCCCCCTTGTCCTGTCACTCCAGGCCCTTGTCCCAAGTCCCTCTCCAGCTCTCCTGGAGCCCCTTTAGGCACTGGAAGTGTCTCTAAGATCTCCCGTTTTTCCTCGAGATGAACACCCCCAGCTCTCCTGGCCTGTTAAAGTGGAAATGGAATCTAGCTGGTAATTCCAGGCTTATTTTCCTGCCCACTGTGGAGTGATGTTCATGTCTTGGGCACTGTATTTAAGGAACCATAAAAATAATTCAGTGTCTTTGCTGGGTTAGTCAGGGCTTTTGTTTATGTACCACAGGAGACGGTTTATTCACCAGGGAAGTATCTCTTCCTCCCCAGTCCCTGTGCTTGTAGTGACTCAGGGGTGTTGCATCTGGAATGACTAGTGCAGTTTCCTGTAACACCTGTGGTAGGAAAATAACCCAGGAAGTCCCTCTCTTAGGCCCATCCTTCGTGATGAGACATTCCCTGAGCCTCAGCTCCAGCTGGGTCCTGCTCTATCCCCTGCAGACAGGTCAGATGGTTTTAGTGATATGTGGTCAGGAAACTTTCTGTGGTTGGAAACTGAAGAACCATTTCCAAAGACCGCATGGAAACGCTGAGAACTTCCTTCTCCCCTTGATTTTAAGGACTCTTTTTCATCCCCCATCACCTTTTACCCATGGACAGAGAATGCAAGTGGAGCTGAGGTGTACAGGCTTTCCTGGGTCAGAGGTGCCTGTTTGCCCTCCTTAAATTCCATGTTTAAATTCTAGGATGTTACAGCCCGAAATCTGTGTCCCCATGATCAGTTGGACCCTTGGGCAAAGGGAGATGAAGAGAGAGGGGAAGGCCATGAGATGTCTCTTTGTACAGGAGTTTGGGTGTGAAGCAGAGAGCTGATGTAATACATTAAAAATATTTCCTATGTAGTTGTGTGTTTACAGAACATGCAGAAATGCAGCTTTATAAAAAGCAATTCTAACAAGCAGAAGGGCCATGTCTTCAGTCTTATGTAATTGGTGGTTGATCACCAATTATTTTTAGTGCTAATATTGAAGAGGGAAGTGCTGTAAGTACTTACATAAATGGGTTTGTTTGTTAAAGTGAGTCAGAATCCAGATATGTATTTTGATAATCTGTTAATTATCTGATATTAATATCTACAACTTTGGCTTTATTATAATTTCCTTTATTATGACTGACGCCGCTGCATCCTGGCTGTTTACTGTTAATAACATGAATATTTTGTTCCAGAATGTGCCCACCTGCTTTTAGCCCATAATGCTCCAGTAAAGGTGAAAAATGCTCAGGGATGGAGCCCTCTGGCCGAAGCCATCAGCTATGGAGACAGACAGATGAGTAAGCACCTCTTCATTAACCCAAATTTGCCCCATTAATCCAAAATCAGGGCCTCATTCAGAACAGGAAAAGAAAGCTCTTCAGGCTCTGTTATTTTATCTTCCCCCTCTTTTAGTTCTCTCAACAGTTTCTCTTCATCAGCTGAACTTTTTTGTATCTCAACGTGATCAGGCACGTTCATTTCCTTGATAAGAAATTGCATTCGGTTATATAAGCAAAATCTTCCCCCTGCTCAGCATTTAATGATTGTGAAAGCTCTCCATGAACCTTCTGTGTTTGGAATGGGAGTGACAGGGGCAGGATGGATTTTAGCTGCATGGGATCATCTAATTGGAGCTGCTCCCTGTGGTCACAGGGATGTTTGATACATCAGTTGGCATTGGGGTATTTAGTTTGCATCTTAACAGGCCAGTGGGGGAATGTTATTTTTTTGCTTGTATATTTAAGTATTTTATTTATATATTTTAATATATATTATCCAAATATTATTTATTCCCCTGAGATGTGGACTGGTAAAAGGTAGGTCATTCTACTGCCACTCACTAGTGGTTGTCAATAATTTTGGGTATTGCCATGTGTGGTGGTGCATTCCTATAGCAGAAAACTCACTATGTATTATATATAAATGTATTATTAATATATTAATGCCCTGATTTATAATATTCCAACAATATTCTCATGACAGCTCCTCACTACTCATTTTCTCAGAGGGAGTAGATGTCACACAGTCTGTAGACTCATATTCAATAACATACATTTGTACCCAGTATTTACTAATACCTGTGTAAAAAACCCTCTTGACTATATGCTTTATTTTATAAACAGTAAGTTAATAAAATTATTGGGCTTTTCTTCCTGGTGTGATCAGAAGAGGCTGATGTTTAATTACTGTAACTCAAAATTAATTTCTCTGTAGTCTGATGAAGTATTACATTGCATTGTTGTGGGTTTTTTTAAGATTTTAAATAAGACATCTGTAATTAACAAACAGATATATTACCAAACAAATAGATTAACCTTGGAGTTCATTCCTATTCAGTTTCAGCACTCCTGAGGAAGCTCAAGCAGCAGTCCAGGGAAAGTGTTGAAGAAAAGCGACCTCGATTATTAAAAGCCCTGAAAGAGGTAAGTTGTGCTGTCAAAACCAATGGGATGGAAAGTAGTGACTGATTTTCTAAGAGTAGCCAATCTGGTAAACTGTAATAAAGTTTTTTGCATGTCTTTACAAATCTCTTCTACTCTGAAGAGCAATCTTGGCTGACAAGTTCCATTTTGAGAGGTCACAGAATTATGTTTATTTTAAGACAATACTTCCTTCTCCACTTCTAGAAATTCTCATAGAAGGTTTATGTAAGACAGCCCTGCTTGTCATCTTTGCAATCTAAAAGTTAAAGAATCTGTATTTATTTCATTACATTTTTAAGTCTTTCTTAAATCTTTTGTTTTGATGAATAATTTACTAGTTTGTTGAGTCACCAGTCAAAAATGACACTTGCTTTTCTTGCTTAGTAATGAAAGAGATTTTTGGTTTAATTCTCCATCTCCATGCAGAATGAATTCCTCTTGGGCACAGTGAAATAATCCTCAGTTTAGGGAAAACAGTTTGTGGCAAATCAGCTATTTAGCTTAAGTTAATTAAGTTATCCCTCTGGAAGTAGAGGTGATCCACCCTGGACACCCTCGTGGTAGAGTTACCTGACATGTGTTGGTGGAGGCAGAGGCTGGAAGGCCAGTTGAATTTTGTGTCTGCAATACTGTGAGCTGAAACCTGACTCATTAATTATTATATAATTAATTATAATTCCATGCGGTTGCATGTGATCAGTCAAAGCAATCATAGATTTCCAAAGGTTTGTTTTTTTAAACACACATTTACAATAAATGTTTTGCAATCTGCAGCTTAATCACTGTGTGAACTTTAATTTTTTGAAAGTAATTTAAAATGAGAGTCAGGTGAAATACATGATTTTATTAGCATTGACTCTACTACAGTTAAAGCTTCAGGAATGTTTAAGTTCAGTATAAATTCAATACAATATTAGAGAAAGTTTTCTTTCTTAAAAGACAGACTTCTGCCTGTCTTTCCGCAAATTTTATGGTTATTTATCATTAAAAGCTTGGTAATATATTCATGTTTTCTTCTCAGCTAGGTGACTTCTATCTAGAGCTTCACTGGGATTTTCAAAGTTGGGGTGAGTGGCTTGCATATTCCTTCCACAGGGAGATAATGGAATCAGCCTTGAGCACACTCGTGCTCTCAAGCTTCAGTTCTCTCCTGCTGTGTGTGTTGGGAAGATCACAGTCCAGTTCTCAAGATCTGAGTCATAAAGAAAGGACAGGCAACTTTTTCCAGAATTATTTTTGCATATTCGTTTTTCGAGCTGAATTCTATTTTAATCTAGTGACACAATAAGGGGGGAACAAGCTGTTTGCTTCAAGAACCTGATGATTAGAAAAGTAAAATATTAAGAGGACCCTATGTGGCCCATTGCTGTTACTGTGGAGCAGTGGTTTGAACAATTTGGTTGAGCACCTGGACTCAGGGCACTTAATTTCCCCAATTTCAGCCTGTGCTGAGTGGTGACTTGTGAATTCAGTGCAGCTCTTTGGGAGGTGCTTCATACCTGGCTGCACCTCAGAGCTACTCTGCTGTGCTTGTGTCTCCTCCAGTGGTGCCTCCATTTCCACTTCTCTTACCTCAAGAAGAAAAATGTAAATAAATGAGAAAAAATGCATTAACAATGATGTCTGCATCATATCACAGTATTAGGAGTGATACTGCCCATGGCAGGGTGTTGGAAATGGATGAGCTTTAAGGTCCCTCCAACCTAAACCCTTCCTGCATTCATTCTATACCTTCTGCTACTGGTTGACATTTAGGTTAGTAATTTATAATACTTTACACTAATATATAATGAAGAAATCTTTTCTGTGAGGGTGGTGAGACCCTGGCACAGGTTGCCCAGAGAAGCTGTGGCTGCCCCATCCCTGGAAGTGTCCAAGCCCAGGTTGGATGGGGCTTGGAGCAATCTGGGATAGTGGAAGGTGTCCCTGCCCATGGCAGGGGATGGGACTGGATGGGCTTTGAGGTGCCTTCCAACCCAAAGCAGTCTGGAATTCCATGATTTTTATATACTTCAATTTAGGCTTAGTCTAAATAAAGCAAACTTCCAGGGATGCTCTACTCCAAGAGTCCCACTGTACTTCTCTTTATGTTATTTATTTACTTTATTTATTTACTTTACCCTTTCTTGAAGGAAAAAGATACTGTGGGCAGTGCCTCTGCCCTAAATATTGACTCTCTTGGCTAACTCCATTTTTGGATGGTCTTAATTGTTCATAGTTTTGAAGAAACTGTTGAAATGTTGTTCTCTGTCTTAGTTTTATTGTTATAAAGTAAATTCTTTTTAGAATAGGGACAACTACAGCCTTGTAGATCTCCATGTCATGGTACCACATGGCTTCATTGTTCCAGTGGTGGTTTAACATTTGGTTGATGTTTTAAGCTTAGTGCTTTGGATTATTTTTTCTGCTTTTGGCTGTTCTACTTTAATTGCAACCAGGCTTTGAGTTGGTGCAATATATAAACTGTCAAATCACAGAATTAAAATTGTGAGCAGCTTGAAGACAAGTTAGGAGAATTTATAAATGATTTAGCTGTGACTGAGATATAAATGATGTCCTGATGTTGAAAGCAGTGGGTGCAATTACAAATCAATTTTACAATTACAAATCAATTTTACAATTACAAATCAATTTTACAATTACAAATCAGTTTTACAATTACCAAATAGAAATAACTCTGGTGTTAGTCAGTTATATTTGATTGAGATGACGGAAAATGCTGTAATTGCATTAAAATATACTCAAACTAATGGTCTGGTTTTAATAGAAATAGTTTGCAGAGGGACCTCAAGATCCTAATTTCCTTCTCTCTCCCCTCTTCAGTGCCTTTACTTTCCCGAATTCTGCCTTCTGATGCATGTAAAATACACAAACAAGGTATAAATATCAGGTGAGTGCTGGGTTTGCACCCAAATATCTGTGTGTTTGGGAAAAGGCTGGATTCCAGTGTGTCCACAGAATTCCCTGAGGAGTCTGCACGTGTCTGTGACACACAGTGTGGCTGTGCATGTGCTGGGAACTTCAAGCTGGCTGGTTTTCTCTTCTGAGTCTAAAGTAAATATAAAGCAAAAGCAGTTCAGCTGATAAGGCTTTATCTACCAGACATGCCAGTGAAAAACAGGGGTTGGATATTTTTAACACAGTTTCAAATAATTTTATTAAATTCCAGGGTTTTGTGGAGAAATGTTGCTGCTCTAGCCTGTAGTTTGAAAAAAAGTCATGTATCTTCTCTTTTTAAGGTGTTTATTGTGACAGATTCACAAACTCAGTGTTTTCAGTAGTCTTTCCAAGCTCAGCTCTTTAACTGGATTAGTTTGATGGTTTGAATTATTTTCTTTTTTTCTGTAGGTTCCAAAGTTTGAAACAAACAAAAAGGCATGAATATGGTTCCTAAGATTCAGTCTGTAGGAAGTTTTGCTCTAATAATAGCATAGCTTAGGTGTGTAAGGTGACTTTTTAGGTGAAATTTGAGTCTGGGGCCATTATTTTCCTTCTCATTTCTAAGTGCTCTGCCGGTATGAGACTTGAACTGAGAGGAAATAGATAAATCCAGATTCTTTCTTGAAATCAGAGACCAATATATGAAGGAGTATTTAAACCTTCACCATTTAGTGCTGGAAGGGTCACCCAGTTGAGGTCCTTTAACCACTTTTGTTTAAGAAATAAATGTTCCAGCAATGATGAATATGAATTGTCCTCAGCTCCATCTTCTTCCAGTTATCCAGAGCAGCAGAAGCATTTCCTTTGTGTTGATGAGGGGGAAAAATAGAAATAGCAATGAAAATAAGTCCAAAAAAAAAGAAAGTCTGTTTCTTAGTCCTGTTCAGAATTTGGGTCATGTCCTAGTATTGTTGCTCAAATCAGAGGCTGCCATGTGTGGAATAATGTGCTGAGGAGTTCTCAGCAGCACATCCTAACTGTGTAAATTCTGCACCTCCTCATGCTGGCACTTTTCAATACAATTTTCTGAAGAAAACTTCATAGCAATTTTTGTGATTGTTTCTGCATCCAGATGTCACTCTGAAATATTCACTGAAACCTCAGCCCTTTACGTGTTTGGCTGCGATTAAAAAAATTCTGCTTGAAAACTCCGTTTATTTGTGTGTTTGAGTGTTTATGGGTCTTTTTTTTTTTAAAGTGTGGGTCTGTTTTCACAGGCTGGACACAACTCTGATAGACTTTACTGACATGAAGTGCCAACGAGGGGATTTGAGCTTCATTTTTAACGGTGACGCCGCACCCTCTGAATCTTTTGTAGTTTTAGACAATGAGCAAAAAGTTTACCAGCGAATACACCACGAGGTAAAGCTGGGGGAGGGGGGTCCGACTGTTTTTGGAAGTCTCACTTATACTGTGTTAAACAAAATGTACCTCAAGAACACCCAAAGAACTGCAAAGCAAAGAATTTTTTTGCTCAGTTGGATACAACTTGAGACGTGCAGGGAACATCAAGTTTTGTGATGAAAACCAGTGCTTGGGAATATTTTGAAAAAATATGGTTAAATTATAACACGTGCTTCTAGTCTTTCCAGGCCTTAATTTAGGCATCCTCAGGTGGGTTTTGAGACTTGTTGCCTCTCTCTTTTAGTCACTCCATTGCCGTTTGGTTGATAACAGTGTGAGGGTCTGACTCACTGGACCCCTTGTAATTAGTCAAGTCTTTAATTACAGCTTTATCCCCCAATCACTTAAGCAGATGGATTATTGCCTGTGGAAAGGGTGTGGCTGCTGAGCTGCTGGATAAATCCTATTGGGATGCTTTATTCACATTAATATTAAAGATTAAACTATTTGGAAACCATTTGGCCAGAGATTTTATAAAACAGTTTGAAAATTCAGGAAATGCTGGTTCTGGGAAAAGTTCCAAAGGCTTATGGATTTGTATTTATTTGTTTATTTTTAAAAGAAGCGATCATTATTTTTTAAGTTCTGTTCAGTATTTTGGGATTTTCCCCCCAGGAATCTGAGATGGAAACAGAAGAGGAAGTTGACATTTTGATGAGTAGTGACATTTACTCTGCAACGTTATCCACCAAATCCATCACCTTCACACGGGCCCAGACTGGGTGGCTCTTCCGGGAGGACAAAACTGTGAGTGAAGAGGGAATTGCACAGGGAAAACTGTTCAGAGCCTGGTGGTGCTGTGACAGGGGAGGAAGGAGGATGAAAAAGCACTGGAGCTTTGGAACAGGTTGCCCAGAGTAGCTGTGGCTGCCCCATCCCAGGGAGTGTTCAAGGCCAGGCTGGACAGGGCTTGGAGCAACCTGGGATAGTGGAAGGTGTCCCTGCCTATAGCAGGGGGTGGGACTGGATGGGCTTTGAGGTGCCTTCCAACCCAAACCAGTCTGGGATTCTAAAAGAGTGAGGTGTTCAGAGTGAAGGTAAAATATCTCTCCCCATATCCCCACAATTGTCACCATGTGACAATTGGTTGGACCATGTGGAATCTGCTGGGCTGCCTTCATAAAGAAAAAATAGGAAGAAACGTGACAAAACTGTAGCTGTTGGGAAGGGGGAGAACAGATTGTACTAAAGAATACTTTATTGTTGGAGTCTGTGGTTTCTGCAGGCTGATTCCAAAGTGTGCGATCCTGTTGGAGAAATGCAGGATAGGAGTGCTGTGGGAGGGAAATTCAGCCAGATTTCCCTTGGCCACTCCTAAATTCTTAAGTTTCCATTCACAGAAGTACCTGTTCCAGGTGGAGTCTGGGATTACCCCCTGACAGCTCATGTGGGTGGTTGGGTGAATTTCATTTCAATCCCCAGTTGCCCTTATTGCAATTATTTGGATACACAAGAATCAAAATGTATAATATAATATTTTATCTTATTCTTTTCATGCAGGAAAGAGTAGGAAACTTTCTGGCAGATTTCTACCTGGTGAATGGACTTGTATTGGAATCAAGGAAAAGAAGGGAACACCTTAGTGAGGAGGACATCCTTCGGAATAAAGCGATCATGGAGAGCCTGAGCAAAGGGGGCAACTTAATGGAGCAAAATTTTGAGGTATAATTGATAAACCCTTCACAGTGCATTAATTGTTGCATAGGAGAATCTTTCACACCAGTCATTGTGCAAAATCTATAATGTCTTTATTTTGTCTTAATTTTAAAATGATAAACACAAGCTACAAGTATAATGGCAGTGAATTATCCTGATTAGTGCAACACTGAGAGATTTCTGTGGTTATATTGGGTATTTCAGGCTTAATTTGTCTCTTTAAAGAGATGATGGGTTTGGCTGGGGCAAATCACTTTGACTTCTTTTAGACCAAATCTTTATTGTCTGGAATGAAAGGAAAACTAGAAAGGCAATCGTGTTTCTCTTCAGTTTCATTACCATAGAGCAAAGCCTGTTATTAGCACAGGAAATCAAGAGCTCTTCAGAAGGAGCCAGACATCAGCTGGGAACACACATAGAGCATTTAAAGTGATTAATTGGTTTCTGTGTTAGCTGGTGCTTGTGACTTGGCAGTCAGACACTTGAATTAACTGATTACTGATGGAGTAAAACAGCCCAATTCTATAGAAAATGCACTTGGAGGCCAAATACCTCGGAGGAGACTCAGAGCAGGAGATGGAAAGCCCAGGGAAGACTGTTGCTGTTCTCAAAGGTGAAGGACAGTTGTAGGATTTGAATGGCAAGTGTAAGGGAATGTGAGGATGGATAAGGAGATGTGTTTCCCTGCACAGCCCGTGCGCCGGCAGTCCCTGACCCCGCCGTCCCCGAACACCATCACGTGGGAGGAGTACATCTCTGCTGAGAGTGGGAAGTAAGTGCTGCCTCATGGACACCTTTACGTGGTTGGGTTGGGAGTGTGAAGCATTTGGTTGGGTTTTTTTGTATTCTGTAGTTGGTGCTTCTTGTTTATGTTTTTTCTGGGGGGACAGAGGAAGGTTGGGTTTGGTGTCTCAGGTGTTTGATGTTCTTCAGTGGGCTGGGAAGGTGATACCTGTGTGTGGAAACAGTATTAGTGCATTTAACTAGAATTCCAGAATCTTGGAATGGTTTGGGTTCAAAGGGACCTTAAAGATCATCTTGTTCCACCCCCTACTGTGGGCAGGGACACCCTCCACTATCCCAGGTTGCTCCAAGCCCTATCCAGCCTGGCCTTGAACACTCCCTGGGATGAGGCAGCCACAGCTACTCAGGGCAACCTGTGCCAGGGCCTCCCCACCCTCACAGGGAAGGATTCCTTCCCAGTATTGCATCTAACCCTGCCCCCTCGCAGTGGGAAGCCATTTCCCCTTGTCCTGTCCCTCCAGGCCCTTGTCCCAAGTCTTTCTCCAGCTCTCCTGGAGCCACTTTGGGCACTGGAAGGGGCTCTAAGTTGTCTGTGGAGCCTTCTCCAGGCTGAGAGAAGAGAAAATTGTAGTGATAAAATACTGGATGAGCATCTGCCTGACTCCTTGGCTTGAAATAGAAATATTTTTAAAATATACACATTTAGAGTAGGTTTTTTATTTTTAGGGAAGGTTTTCTAACAAATTCATTCCTGTAATTCATTTATCTGATAACAGCAATTAGCAATCCCGTTCACTATGTTTAAAATAAAAGTGTGTGATGCAATGAGACACCAGTGGCAGTGTAAAGAAATGCCAGCTTCTGGAATGCAGAGACATAGGGATCATCTTGTCCTGGCTGGATCTTTTCAAGCTGTTCTTCTCTAGGTGTGTAGCTAAGGAGGGAACGGCTGTAATTTAAATGAATTTCCAGGAGCTTCATTTGTAGGAGATACAAGTAGTTGAGTTTATTTTCTAGGAATACCTGCTGGCACCTGTAAGGGCCAAAAAAGGAGTTAAGTATGTCACGGAAGTGACAAAAGTCCTTTCTCCAAAGGTATTAGACAGTCCTATAGTTACCAGGAGATATGAAAATACTACAACACAAGGTTATTAAAAGGGCACGTAGATCTCTCTGGGTTCTTTTAACCCATTTAATTTTTAATGTATTTGAGAGAGAATGAATATTCAAGCAGAGTAAATAGGTTTGTCTATTCAAGCAGAATAAGTAGGACAGAAATATGTGTGTATATAAGCTTTTGCTTTGTTTAATAATCTGATTCACTGGAGGGAGTTCAATGGGAAATCCAGGTTTCCAGCAAAAATAAAAGTAGAAGAGGAAGAAACTTTACATTATTTGTTACCTACCCATTCCTTCCCTGTAACAGAATTTGCTCACCCAGGCTTTCCAGTGTTGCCTTCCAGGGACAGCTGAGGAACTGAAAAAAATGAACCTTTTTCTAGTTTAACTTATTCCTCTGTTCACATACAGACTATTTTAATTAACAGCTGAAATCAGATGGACAAATTCTGGGGAGTTGTTAATAAACACTTCCTGTAGTGCTTACTAATACAGTGGTTATGGGGAATAGTTTGAAGATTTTCTCTGAAGTATTTTCCCTGTTTTTGTCTTGCCTCCTGGTTTAGCAGACTGAGACCAATCTAAACTAAGATTTTTTTTCACGTTTACTGTGCACAGTTTTTGCAGTAAAGCAAATACTTTGAAAGTAGGGATTCATTACTGATGTTTTCAGACTCAAGTCTGGTTTCCTTCCTTTATAACCAAGGTTTCCCTGGGAAACACTGACTTTACCTCTCCCTTCTCCCTCACAGAGCTCCTCACCTGGGCAGGGAGCTGGTCTGCAAGGAGAGCAAGAAAACCTTCAAAGCCACAATAGCCATGAGCCAGGAATTCCCCTTAGGAATTGAATCGTGAGTCCAAGTTTCTGCCCATGGATATTATTTGTGTGTAGGGAATGTTTTACTGTGTTTATGGACTGCAGAATCCTCCTTATCCTCAGGGGTGGGAGGTGGCAGTGTAAAACCTGGGGGTGAAGTCAGGCAGTGAAGCAACAAAACTGGGAATGTGGGAGCTGGTGTGGCTGATGTTGGAGGAGTGAGGCTCTGACTTGGTAAGAGCAGAATGTTGTTCCCTGATGCACCTGATCCTTCAGAATTCTGAAATGTTTTTACCCATAACAAGTTTTAGCACAAAATTGTGTCCTGGAAACCAGTACAAACCCAGGTCAGTTCCTTGTGTCTGTGGAGAAGGGGGGTGGTAACCACATCCTTCAGTCTCTTGTGGAAAATGAGGACAAGAAATGAATATCCTGATGTTGTTTTGTTGCTTGTGGTAATTATGGACCACTGAGAGCTGGATGTGAGGGTGACACAAGCTCTGAGGAGATGGATGGAGAAGGATGATGTCACTGTTCACCTTCTCTTTTCTTCACTTGCCCTTTGGGTCATTTTTCTCCTGTTCTAGAGGGACAGCTTGTGGAACAAGAATTTGTAATGAGCTTTGCTTTCCTTTGCAGATTGTTGAATGTCTTAGAAGTAATTGCACCCTTCAAGCACTTTAACAAACTTAGAGAATTTGTTCAAATGAAGCTTCCACCAGGCTTTCCTGTCAAATTAGGTAAGGACATAGCAACTCCTGTGGCTTTGGGTATCCAAAAATCACAACCATTTGGGTTGGAAAATACTGAGTCCAGCCATTCCCCAGCACTGCCAAGGCCACCACCCATGTCCCCAGGTGCCACATGTATATGGCTTTTAAATCCCTCCAGGGATGGGGACTCTACCACTGTCCTGGGCTGCTGTGCCAGGGCTGGACAAACCTTTCAGGGAAGAAATTTTCCCTTATATTCTCTCCAGATCTAAACATGTGCACTTATTCCTGCAATATGAAAAGTCTGTTGAGTTTTGGGAAAGAACTCTCACCTTGAAGTGTGTTGCTGTAGTTTCAGGAGAACATAAGTACTGAAGCCTTACTCCAAGAGCAGTGGAATATGCTGGATTATTCTTGCATTAGAGGATGATCCCAGTCAGGAGTGAAGTATTTTGTAGAAATCTTCGATTTCCTTTTCCTCGAGGATTACTGGCGACGTGTTCCATTTACAAATACATAGAAAGCTATTGCATCTATAACAGATGGAAATGGATAAATCAACATACGGGATAAGGCTGCCCATAAGGAATAACACCTTTCCTAAGGGATAGACATCCTAAGGATGTCTGGCATTGCGGTGAGGTGTGTGAGCCTGACAGTCCAGGACAGGCTGTGCACCAGCTCTGGTCATGGAATCCCACTCTGGTTTGGCTTGGGAGGGACCTCCAGGCTCATCCCACTCCACCTCCTGCCATGGGCAGGGACACCTTCCACTAACCCAGGTTGCTCCAAGCCTCACCCAACCTGGCCTTGGACACTTCCAGGGATGGGGATTGGTATCACTATTGGCATTTCTTTGCCCTTCATTGTCTTCTTTTCCTCCCTCTCCAGATATTCCCGTGTTTCCCACCATCACAGCCACTGTGACGTTCCAGGAGTTCCGTTACGACGAGTTTGACGACTCCATCTTCACGATTCCTGATGACTACAAGGAGGACCCCAGCCGCTTCCCGGACCTCTAGTAAACTGGAAGGCTCCTGGTGAATATCCACACCGGCGTCCCCAGGGAAAGGGAATGGATGCACCCACACTAGGGATAGAAACGTGGGGCGCACAGGAAGGGATAAACTCCATAACCCCGGAGAAAAGGGAACAGGCATCAATGGCTGATGTACTGACACTACAGTGGGCATCTCCTCCACTCCCGATCCCAGCAGTGTCCTGCTGCTGTTCCCTGTGGCACAGCCAGCCCTGGCAGGGGCAGCTCCAGCCCTGACAGGAGGACCTGCGCTCCTTTTTAAATTTTTTACGCTGTTGGTGACACACAAGGCCCTGTTGGACCGTCGGCACCGGAGCTGGGCTGTGGCTGGATGTGAGCCCTGACCCACCTGTCCATCCCAGGAGCCCTTCCCAGCCCTGCTCCCTGAGCTGCACAGCTCAGCCATGGAATGTTGCGGGAGGTATCCTCAAGGAATGCCTTGGCTGTAGATGAATGAACCAAAGGGCACCACTGGACACTTGGATTTCCTGCAATCCAGGGCAGAGCCAGCTGTGCCCTGCAGGGAGGGAGGCCCAGCCTGGTGCTATCCCTATCTGATCCCTTTGTTCCTGCTCCCTGCTGTCCCTTCTCTCACTGCTGTGCTTTCTGGCAGGGGGTCCCTGAGGGTGTGGGAGCGCTCCAGGCTTGACTGGCCAGCCATGGCACCTTTTAATCCTTATTTTGCCCTTCACTTGGGAGAGTTGCCCCAGAATGGCCAAGCATCACCAGGTCAGCTTGGGTGTGTCCTCAGCAGCCCCTGGAAACCTGGGATGCACAGAGGCACCAGGACAAGCTCAGGCATTCAACCTTCCTGCAGGAGGAGGTTCCCTGCAGTGGGGTTATCGTGGTGCTCATGGGGAGCTTTGGTTTGGGGCATTTCCACATTAATTTCCTGCCTCTTCATATTTTAATCACAGAGATTCCCAGACTGGTTTGGGTTGGGAGGGGTCTTAAAGCTCATCTTGTCCAACCCCTCATCATGGGTGTTTCGGTACTCCAGCTCCTCGAGCTTATTCCTATTCCCAGTGGTTCCAGTCTCCTCATCTGACAATAATCCAGCTTCTTGGGGTTTGTTAGGCAGGATTTGTGCAAAAGGCTGATGGTGCTATTTGTTTGTATGAAGAAACTTAGATTCAAGTGCTGTGGTGTCATTGTACAAAAATGTAAATATTTTCCAAATTATATTCTTTGTGCACTGTAGGTAAAACTTTTTCTGGAATTCCATAGAGTTAAGGATCAAAGTTTATAATGAAGAGGGTCATCGATGCTTAGTGGAGTGAACAGCTGTGCTGCCCACGAGGGATCAAGGGAGGGGCTCAGCACAAGGCAAGGTGTCAGGCACACCTGTGATTCCAAACTGCTGGAATCTGATCCATCCCAAAGAGGCTGCTCTGGGGAAGAACAGGGAGGAATCCCAGGGAATCACTGTCAGCAAAGTCCACGTGCACTGGAGTGGGAGGGTGGGGTTGGTCCTCTCCCAGCTCTGCTGTAAACCTGCAGGGAACAGGGAGCACTGGGGCAGGGGAGAAGTGCAGCTTTGCAGCCTGGCATAGATACACTGGAGTTGTTAATTCAAATTCAAATCCCAAATAAAACTAGGGAAACAAGCAAAGGGGCAGGGCTCCTGCAGTGCTTAGTCGGGGCAGGTGTGGAACAGCTGGGAATGATGGAACTTGATCTCCCAAGTAATGATGAATTCCTGAAGTGTTTCACACCTCACTCACCTCCTGGTGCTCCTCAGGGCCAGCCAGGATCCTGGGATGAGTGTTGGTGGGACCTGGCTGCCCTGGCCCTCCCAGTGCCCATGCAGGGCAGAATGTTTTGTGTAGCTGCAGGACCTGTGCCAGGAGCTGAAGCAGGTGCCAAACAGGGGTACCCAGTCCCCTGGGAATTCCAGCACAAGCAGGAAGTTTCCCTGAAGGTGAATGTTAGAAATCCCTTTCCTCAGCATTACAGGGAGGGATCCACAGGTTTGTATTACTTTGCTTTTCTGGTTATCCCAAATTCTTCCATGGCTCCATGGAAGGTGCATCACTGGGCATTGCAGCCACTGCCAGGGATGGGGGCTGGGCTGGGAGAAAAACAGAAAAAGGGGTTTATGTGGCCTCATGTGAGACTGAGGGTCCTGTGGCTCCATCTGCCTCTGGAACAGCCCCTGGTGGTGACTGTGGCATCAGGTCTCTGCTGAAAGCCCCCGGCAGGTCCTGGAAGTGTTTCCTATGGTTCCTGTGGGCTCTGGCTGTAGGTTTGTGGGACTAAACCCCCTTGAGGACACAGCTGCTCCCCCAGACACCTGTGGAGTGTGCAGGACGGTTTTGCAGTGAGTTGCTGTTGAGGCTTGTTCTGAGTTGGATTGTGGGAACAGCTTTGGATGACTGCTCTTGTTCTGTATTATCCCAGTGAACACACCTGGCTGCTCCTCCTCCCCCCCCTCCCTCCCTGTGGAGCTGAGGGATGGGACTCCCCCTGGGTTGGCCCTCCAGCTCCAGTTCTGGGGGCTCCCAGAGCTGCTCTTGGTACATTTTCCCCTGGCCCTTGGGATGTGTTTGCTGTCTGAAACATTCCTAGGGATGAGTTCTCACACTTAGGGACACCTGGGGCACAATTTCCCAATGGATACACTGCAGGAATCCTCAGTGAGATGGACATTGGGCTGAGCCCCTCTTGGGGACAGGCTGTGGCTGTGCCACTGTGGTTCCCCACAGATTATCCACCCTGATACCTGTTTTCTTCCCTGAAGTTGGTTTTTCTCACTGGGATTGTGTTGCACAGACACTCGGTGTGTTTATGGGCCGGGAATGTCTCCCAGGAGCTCCAGCAATGCCTGGGGAGGTGTTTCCTGTCCAGAGGGAGCCTCAGCCCCAGCCAGGGGTGGGCATAGGGTCCCTTCCCATTCCTGGTCCCATGTCTCTGGGAAATTCATTTTTCTGGCAGGATTGATCCAATAGAGCTTCAGCTTGGCTTTTCCCCTTTTCCTCAAGGCCAGGGCAGGTGTTGGGAAGGTTTGGTCCCTGGGACCAATGCTGTGCTCTGTGGAGTGAGCACAGATTCACCATCCTTGTGCAGAATTGTGTCTGTGTGGCAGCTCAAGCTCATCCCTGGGGCAGGAGGGACCTCCCTGCAGAGACCCCATGGCTTGGATACAGGTGGGGGACCAGGAACACCCCCTGGACCTGCCAGCTGGCGGTGGGTGTCCAGGCAGGATGGAAAAGGGAGCGGGCACGGGCTGGGTGGGAATGGCCGTGTCCTGCTGCACTCGGACTCCGCTGGGGAGGACAAACAGCCTGGAGCCTGCCTGGGGCTGTGCTCCCATCCCACCACAGCTTTCCTGAGGTTTTCATGGCTACTAAAAGACAACCACAAGTTTTGCTAAACCAAATTCAGAAATGGTTGCGGGAGAATCCCATGGGTTGGTTCTGAACCCAGCTGTTCCACTGGTCTTCCAACCTCCTACTCTCACCTGTGGCACAGGGAAGGCATTGGGTTTTCCCTCCAGGAGCTGCTGTCCAGCCACTGCACTCACCTCCCTGCGATTCCATTGTTACACAAACCTCCAGGCGTGTTTGTGCTGGAATCCCACCATGTTACGTTGATATTCTCACCCACCCTCTGTTCTTTTCATGTCTATTCCTGAGTTGTAATTCCCGCCAAGAGAACTGCGTTATTTAATCCGGATTAACCAATTCCTGTAATGCTGCAGTTTCACTCTTTATTTTCCTGACAGTTTGTAACTCCCACGGAAACAAGTCACTTCTCTTGCGTTTTACTGTTGTCTGGTCCTTGTTTTTATCTTCACTAATAGTCAGTTTTGGTTGTATCATTTGTTAGAATAAAGACCAAAATATGCTGTTTGATTCTGAAACTGCTCCACCTGTGCAATCCAGGCTTCTCTCTCTGGGACAGCTCTGCTGTGGCTGTGTCTTGGAGCAGGATTGGAGGGGAGGGACAAGCTCATGCTGCTGAGTCCTGCAAGGGCATTTTCTTGGTCATTTTTTAAATAAAATCCTGCATTTTCATTACAGCCTGTGCTTGGCCCTCTGTGAATCCTAAGTTTTGGGGGGAGAAGGACACAAAGAGCAGCTTCTGGCACTCGCCTGGAGCTGACGGATCCAAGGTTGGGAGCAGCTGCCTGGAAAGGGGGGTAAGGAGACCCGAGTTTGCTGAACTGTGTTCAGTAAGTACAGAGGTTTTACCTCCCAAATCCAGCAATGGGCTCACTTCGATCACAAAATGGGCTCTGTTCCGACTTGGAGAGCAAAACCTGAAGGTTTTTTCCTTCCAGAAGGTTGTGTGGTTTCGGGATGGGGTTTTTTTTGTTGTTGTTTCGGGAGGGTTTATTTGGGTTTTTTGGGGGGGTTTGCTGGAATCACTGGTGATCTGAGTGACAGCTGGAACTTGAGGCTACTAAATTTTGGGTTGCCATTACCTGCACAAAGCACTTGTGGCTTCCAGCCTTCCTCAGAGGTGAGTGGTCATGGTTGCATGGAAATATAAGCCAGTTTTGCAAATACTTTTCTTTATAAATGCTTACAGAATCCCAAACTTCCACAATTCCCTACCCTAAACCTAACCCAGCCTTCTGGCAGAGGGAAGCCATTCCCCATTGTCCTGTCCCTGCAGGCCCTTGCCCCAAGTCCCTCTCCAACTCTCTTGGAGCCCCTTTAGGCACTGGAAGGGCTCTAAGGTCTCCCTGGAGCCTTCTCCAGGAGAACACCCCCAGCCCTTCCAGCCTGACTCCATGGTAGGGAAGCTCCAGCTGTGGCAGCATCTCCCTGGCCTCCTCTGGACTTGCTCCAGCAGCTCCACATCCTGCTGGAGGCAGCTCTGCAGGGGGGGTCTCACCTGAGGGGGCATAGGGGAAGAATCCCCCCCTCTCCTGCTGCCCATGCTGTGGGATCAGCCCAGAGCACAGGGAGTTAGGGGCTGGGTCATGTCCAGCCTCTCCCCCACCAGCACCCCCATGTCCTTCTCTGCAGTCCCATAAAACCTCCAGATCCTTATTTAAACCCATTCCCCCCAAGAGTATAAACTTGTTCTTCAGTGTAACATATTCAACCAGGTTTTAAAGAGAATAAATTGTCAGGTCCTTTTAAAAGAGGGAGATGGAATAAAAGTCCCCTCTAAGGAATGAGGTCAAGTTTGGTGGTAGAAATAAACACCAGGAGTTTTCTAGGAACAGGAGTTTAAGTTTCAGGGTTTTATTATCAAAGTTTTGTAAAACAATTTCCGAAACTGTACATCGACATGGCACAGACTGTTGCCTACTTTTGTCTCTTTACCTGCACAAAAGTAAAAGCTCTGGAGCTGCTGGAACTAAGGAACAGCTTGGCTAACTACTCTGCATATTCCAGGGGTCATTGTGTGCGGGGAGGGACGGGACACTGCGGGACAGGAACACAAACTCATTAGTTTATACAACTTGAGATCAAGTAAAAAGTACATTATCGGGTGGACTTGCTTTAAAAGCAAACCAAGGTCAGTTTAAAATGCACTCCCTGCTGCAGTGGGTGAGCTCCTGAGCAACCGCACCTGGGATGAACTTCCACCAACCCTCCATCACTGGGCACAGGGCAGGGATTCCTTTCCTGAGGGGAGACCCATCCCAGCTCGCCCCAGATGGAACTGAACAGACTGGGAGCCCTCAGGAAGGTCAGTGCATTTTAACTCTGGCCAAGCCAACAAACCCCACCAGGAAAACCAAACCAAATCAACCCCAGCACTTGGCTTAAAACCAAAACTAAACCCAAGAGGACAAAAAGCTGGTGGGATCAAAGGCTGACCCTGGTGTGAGGTCACGTGTCAGGCTCAGGGGCTGCCCCAGGTGTGTGTTGGTGCCACATGCCCCAAGCAGCCGGAGCATCCCTGCCCTGCTCCCGGGACACTACAGGGGGACAGGGGGGTCACACACAGCCCATGCTGCGGGGGGGTCATGCAGCCTCGGCCCCAGCGAGTCCCCCCCACCCGGAGCACAGGGGTCCCTCTATCAAGCTTTGGGTGTGAGTTAGTACAGGATGGACAGACCATGGAGAGCTCGGAGCTGGATACATCTAAGATTGAGGATTAACAAGTACAGATAAAAGAATCACACGGGTGGCCAGGGGGCTCAGTCGCTCATGTCCATGTCCTCCTCGTGGTGGTCGTCCCCATTCACTTTGGATTCCCTGCCCAGGTCCCCACTGCCCTTCTCAGCTCCAGGCTCCTTCCCCTTGGGGGAAGAGCCCTCTGCCAGTTTCTTCTCCTCCTTCTTATCCTTCTCGCTGTCATAGCCCTGCTCCTCCTCGTCGTAGTCCCTTGTGACCTGCTTTGCCAGGGAAAGGGACACGTTAGCACGGCCCTGGGGTGCCGGAGTGGGGGCACATGAGGGGTGTGGGCAGGGGGGGCTCCAGGGGTTTATTAAACATACTTTCACGTCCTTGTCGCTCTCGGATTTCCGGTCTCGATCCTTCTCCTTGTCTTTGCTTTTCTTTTTCTTGCTTGTTGACCGCTCCCTCTCATCTCTGCTCCTCTCCTTGTCCTTATCCTTCTTCTTTTCCTTTTTATGCCTGTGATGACACAGGAGAAGGATGAAACCCACTCTCACCCCAGGACTGGAACACATCCAGAGTGTCACCCACAGCTCACTACAAACCCAAGGGAAGATGGCAGCAAGGAACTTCGGGAACACCCTGCACATTCATAAAACTCCCCAGAATCCCAACTTCTTAGCTCCAGATGCAGTACAACCACAAAGCTAAGGCTAAGAACATGGAACATCCCGAGTTGGAAGGGACCCACAAGGATCATGGAGTCCAACTCCTGGAGAGTAAGAATAGCAATGTGCCAGCATTTTACAAAGGAGCATCGTGAGTTCCCCGTTCTGGCAGAGGGTCACAAACACCCAGGGCCACCCCAAATCAGTGGATTCCTACTGTAATGAGGCAAAGGGAACGGGATTTTTTCCATCTCCTACTCCCACCACCCCTGGAACATCTCACCCTTGGCATTCCCAGGCAACAAAACAGCAGCTCGAGCCTGGAGCTGGTCAAGTGATGCTAAAAGGAGTAAGAGGCAGCAGAGATCCACCCAAACACACTCCATCCTCAACAAGACATGCCAGGATCTTCCCTATAGGTCACATTTTGGGAATTTTCCACCAAGACTCAATTTTTTAGCCACTCCCTGACCTTCTTGGAGACGGAGATCGGGACATTTTCCGTTTGGGAGACCTGGGCTTTTTGGGTGACCGTGTTCCACTCCGGCTCCTCCTGCGCCGTCTTTCTCTGTAGCAAAGACACAGAAGCTTTTTAATAATTTATTATTAAAGCTACAAATACATCTCCTTGTCCAAACCCAGCTGAGCTCAAAGAGTATTAAATAGTTGCTGAAATCACAAGTTAAACTTGGAGGTTTTCTGAAACAGTAACACACCTTTTGCATATATTTATTCCCTAAATCAGGAAGAGTTTGGCAGTGACCTCAGTGTCACCCTCTGATACAAAGCAAGGAGAAACTGTTAAAGCCCAAAGTATTTACCTCAAAAATAACAGTTTCAGGGGAAGAATAGAGTCCAGGTGCACCTTCCACTAGACCTGCTGCTCAACTACAAAAACATTCTTCCTATTTAATATTAAAGTGGATCAAAATCATGCTGGAAACAGAGACCAAGGAAAATCCCCTGTTCACATACCTGCTTGTGCTTCTGGATCGTCTGGTTGTGCTGTAGCTTTTGGGGGGAGTTTTAGAACGTTTCTTTTCTTTCTCTTCCTTCTTTTTATCCCTTTTAGTAAAAAAGAGATTGCCAGGTTAAGTAATTTTCAAACCATTTAAGCAGCAGTTCCTAATTTTCTATATAGGGAAAAGAAGGCAGAGCTGGCACAACAATGACAGAGCGGCACAACCTGGTCAGGATTTCTGAGGCCAGGCACATTATAATAATGGAAATAAATTATCTGAAGAAAAAATAAAAGCACTACTGTTACAGTTTCTCTGTACCAACAGCCCCTAATCTGCAACTCTAGGTGCTCACATTGTCTGCTTTCCAAGGCAGCTACTGAATGATGTTACAAGAAACAGTTACTTTAAAAAGAGCCACTGCTTCATTGTGTCCTGGGTTCATTTTTTTGTTTAAATCAAGCACCAAAATGTGGTAATTTCTAGCAAATAGTCTATCACAGAATCATAGAATCACTTAGATTAGAAAAGCCCTCCCAGACCATCAAGTCCAACCTGAGCCCAATCCCCACCTTGTCACCCAGTCCAGAGCACTGAGCCCAGTCGTTCCTTGGACACCTCCAGGGATGGGGACTCCACCGCCTCCCTGGGCAGCCCCTCTCAATGCCTGAACACTCTTTACATGAGAAAATTCCTCCTGATGTCCAACCTGACCCTCCCCTGGCACAGCTGGAGGCCCTTTCCTCTCATCCTGTCCCTTGTCCCCTGGGAGCAGAGCCAGACCTCCACCCTCCTGTCGGAGTTGTAGAGAGTGAGAAGGTCCCCCCTGAGTCTCCTTTTCTCCAGGCTGAGCCTCCCCAGCTCCCTCAGCCACTCCTGGTGCTCCAGACCCTTCCCCAGCTCCATTCCCTTCTCTGGACCCACTCCAGCCCCTTCATGTCGTTCCTGAACTGAAAGCCCAGAACTGTCCCCCACTGGAGGCGCCTCAGCCGTGCCCAGCACACAGAGATAGGCACTGCCCTGGTCAGGGTGATTTCCTGAAGCCATTACCTGGTTTTGGATGTGCTCCTGGACCTCCTGCTTCTATCTCTGGAATGAGATCTCCTTCGCCTGGGGCTTTTGGATCGCCTCCTGCTTCTGGATTTGGAATGGGACCTTCTCCTTGATCTGCTTCTGGACCGTCTGCCAGGAACACACAACACAAGGTCAGACACACAACATTCTGAGACCTGTCACCATAAGGGAATCAGTGGTAAGAGCGAGGCACAACCGGATAGAAATGCAGAGAATTATACAGAACACAATAAGAAGACTCAATCAATCAGCCCTTACTAACCTACTGTAAGGAATTATCAGTCCTATTGCAGAGGAACTCTGGGAAGTCATGTTCAAATGGAAATCAATCTTCAGAACAGTAAACCAAATGAAAGAGGCCCTTTCAAGAAGTATTTTTGAAAGAATTCTTTCAGCTCTGGGAGAGTTTTTTTAAGCCCATGAGGTACCTTTACCTGTGTCTAGATGAAGAAGGTGTCCTCCTCCTCCTCGAGCGTGACCTCGACCTTGAATGTCTTCGTTTTTCATCTTTTTTGTCTGAAAAAGGAAAAAAACACCAAGTACTATTTTAGTATTTTAAAAGATTTTATAAAGGAAATTACCTGGAGCTTCATGTAGTACCTATAAATAGATAAAATCTCATTTTGACATCCGAAATTAGGGCTTATCTACCATTTTCTTCACAAGAGGACAGAAAGAATGAACACAAGACAGAGACATCTAAGTGACATAAAACAACAGAGTTTTATGCAAAACTGAAGAAGTAAAAATTTAGAAAAGACTTAAAGTCAGTTAAAAGCTGGTAGCTGCAGGGCTATGGAAAGTCTTGTGCAAATTCCACAATCTGCCATTTTGTGAGAGGCTAAAGAACCTCTCAAATGATTGTTTTGAATTTCCCATAAAAAAGCAAAAGCAATCAGCGCATTTTTTCTGATATAAGACAAGAACAAGAGTTCTGTTCTTTTCTTGAAAATTATCAAGAGGCTGCATAATTGTATTTTCAGTGTTTCAAACTACTGCCTCTCAGATTTGGTGTTTCTGACATTTGTGGGAGAACGGCTGCAGCTTGTTCCAAAATAAAATCTGCTGCAAAAGCTACAAAAAAGAGAATTATTTACAAGCCTCCACAGATTAAGATCTGAGATAAAAGAAACCACCCCTGAGAACAAGCATCACTAGTGTGTCGGGTGGTGAGGCCACTGCTGTTCCCATAAAATCTCAGAGACAGCAACATGAACTGGGCATTTTGCAATCTTCAAATAAGTGAATTTTGGAAAAAACAATAGCTTAATCCCTAACCCATCCTGCAGGACACATGGAGCATCTACTGCAGATAAGTTCAAACCCTGCCACCTACAAATGCAGCCAGTACAAAGCAAAGGCATTAAGCCAATATTCTGCAGCCCAGCTTTTATCATGTACTACATCAAAGTGCACGCTGAAGGGAATGGCTCATCCCAGGGTCTGGAATTACCTGGCTCTATAGCAGCAGAGATTAAGGACTGTGCTTCTCGGACCCTCTTCATCGCTTCCTCGATTTCTTTACTGGAGGTATCTGATTTCAGACTCGGGGAGACAAGACCTGCAGCCACATGGTTCAACCTGGGGAACAGAGTTCCAGAAATTCATATCAATGAATCTAAGAGATAAAGGTCTCCACTGTTTGAGCCTGTTCTTAGAATCAGGGAATCCTGGAATGGTTTGGGTTGGGAGGGACCTAAACCTCATCTCAGGTTTAAACCTCCCAGGCAACCATCAGTAAGACAAGAGGGCATGATCTTAAGCTCTGCCAGGGGAGGTTTAGGTTGGATGTTAGGAAGAAATTCTTTACAGAGAGGGTAATCAGGCATTGGAATGGGCTGCTCAGGGAAGTGGTGGATTCTCCATCCCTGGAGGTTTTTAAGATGAGACTGGATGTGACACTTAGTGCCATAGTCTAGTAATCATAGCAGTGTTGGATCAAGGGTTGGACTTGATGATCTCAGAGGTCTTTTCCAGCCCAGTTGATTCTATGATTCTCGTTCCACCCCTTGCCATGGGCAGGGACACCTTCTACCAGATCAGAGTGCCCCAAACGCTATCCAAACTGCCAGTTGCCTCCCACAGGACAAGGCTTGGCCACTGAATTCCCACAGATATTCCCCAGATCCCATGCAGTGCAATGCAAGTATTAATGAACGTTGATGCTTACTTTGGATCCACTGTGCTCATCAGTTTTAGGAGCTGATCTGCTGCAAGAGACTGTGAGGGAAAAAAAAAAACCCAGCAAGTTAAAATCATGTGTGCGCTCAGGATTATCTTCCTTGAACGTCCCCTCAGCAGTGGCTAAGGCAGGAATTCTTCACAGATGGAAACACCAGACCAGAACACCCCCAGACAAAGAGGAAAAGGCACATTGATCTGGTTTGACTGGGGGATGGTGGAAGGATGTGAACATCACACTGCAGTGGTGTTCAGGGGCTTTATTTTCCACAGCAGCCAAACACAGGCCCTGCCCTGGACAGAATCAGGGCATGAAAACAGAAATATATAAAAATACACTGCTGGTAAGTAAGTAAATAAATAATAAATAATAACAAAGCTTCCTGTCCACTAAAGGCCTCAATGCCTATTTATGAACAGTAAACATCTAAAAATTCTATGGAAAAATGTATTCTACAGCTCTTAGGAAAATCCAGGTGTTATTAGGATTAGTCACTTCCTGTACCAGTGAGGTATTAACAAAATGTTTAGCCCTCACTCATTTTCTTTTACATGTATGTAACAGTTTGTTGCATTCAGCTGGTTTAATGCACAGGAGACAATTCCCCGTCACACCAACTTTAGATTTTTCTATTTTAAAATTCTATTTTTTCCATTTGTCATTTCATATTCACCATGATTTGCTTTTCTTCCAAACTGAATGCATAAAGAGAATGCTAATTGCTGGGTTTTTCAGCAGTGCATTTAATTATTGCTACTGTACAGTTTTTGGTTCTTATATCTTAAAAATTCTATTTGTAAATATATAAATATGCTCAGTATGTTAATATAGTTTTGTATATTTATATAAATATATTCAATAGTCTACTATTACTTAGTACTTAAAATCTTGTTATCCAGCTTTAACAGCCTAACAAACTCTTCTATCTGTTTTCTACACCTAAAAGATTAAAAAGTCAAACTATTTTTTTTTACTCTAAGTACAAGACAGGTTCATGGCTTGATAATGACACATTTAAAATATTTCACTACTATTCCCAAATTATTTCTCAGGCCTTTCCAGCATTTAATTTGATATTCAAGCAGATACTCTTTATTCCAAGCAGGTTTTCACAGAAACCAATCACTGGAGTTTCCAGCCAGTAAATATATGAAAATTACTTTTAAAATAGAAAAGAGAGGGGACAATGAAGGGTATTTTGGGCCATACCTGAGAGTTTAGGTTTGCTCCAGGAAGCCCGAGAGCAGCAAGGGCAGGATCAAGAGCAGGAGCTCCTAAAGCAGCTAAAGGGACAGCACCAATCTGGGACAGAGACAGCAATTAGAGCACAGTCATTAATAAAAACCTGGGTTAGCAAGGAGAAAATCAACATTCCCACACATGAGACATGTGGAAACCTGAGCTGGGCTTTACTTCAGCTTCCAGCTACAGGAAACATTATACAAAGGTCAGAGAGAGTGTTCAGGATTCCTTATTCAGGGATTCCAAGGCTTACTATGTATGAAAGTGGATGAAATTGTGCTTCCTCTGCATCCTGACAGGTAGGGGGGAAAAAAAAGGCAAAAAAGTAAAGCACTCCACAAATTTCAAGGAATAGTTTAAAACGAAATGATATTCCCAGTGCTAAAATGAAAATTCCTTATAAGTTTCTCAGGCAACCACCTCATTTCTAAATCAATCTAGGACTGAAATGTTAAAAGGGAATGTAACAGTATCACATCTTTGCAGATTTCTCAGATCTAGTTAAAACTGGCAAATGGGTTAAAAAAGCTACTGGAAGAGGAAGTAGGATAATGACATAGGTCTGAATTCCTTAAATTCCTCCAGAAGCCTCATTAAAGCACCTCATGTTTGGCCATTTAAAGTGAGATGATCAACAGACACTGAAACCAAACACACTTTGAAGATGTGTTTGAAAAAAATGACTTCACTGAATTCCCATCACGTGGATGTGTTAAATATATTCCACCATTAAGTGAACTGGGACCAGGCTGGGATACAGAGTGACAGAGCTCAAATTAATGTGGCTCAACCACCATTCTCAGGAATTTATATACACAGTTCTTAGTGAATGGAATCTTTCAGGCTGTATTTGATTTTTCCAACCCTTTCCTTGTTTAAATTTAGGCTTTTCCCACCATATTGGGTTAAATATCTTCTGAGCAGTTCCAAGGCAAGGGGACCCTTCAGCTAAGCTGAAGTAGGTTTGAGAACTGCAGAATTAATGAAGCCTTATTATTATTAATTTGCCTCCTGACTTTGATTCTCTGTTCCCTGATAAGAGATGTGTGTTCCCACAATGCATTACTCTCACTGTTCATCTTCCACACGAATTCTTGTGGGTTGAGATAACGAGGCTCCAATTTTCCCCTCAGCTGGAGTATTAATGAAAGGAATCTCCCAGCATGGCAGCTCCTTGGACTCCATGAATTTAAAACCTATGAGATCTCTACTGCTGGCAAATCTGTAAGTACAATGGATAAAAAGGGATGGGAGACAGAAACAAACAGGGCCCTGAGACACCAGAAGCATCATTTCAGGGAAATAAGATCCCATGTAGCAACTAATCACTGTTTTGCCCCAGTCCTATCAGAGCTGTAACAAACCATCAGGGTTTGGAACTATTCTAGGAATTGCAATTAGCACCTAAGGCCTGAAAAAAAGAGCAGGAGTGAAGTGAGAACACAGCAGAACACACCCAATGGTCTCCCCTGGCCCAGCCCAGGTGAGATCCTACCTGAGAGAGTGGGTTGGGAGTGGGCAGCAGTCCACCTCCGGGCAGCAGCCCAGCCACTGCATTAGCTGGTGCCAAGAGAGACAAAGCCTTAGTCTCATCAGGAATGACTCCTGCAGAGAAACAGCCTGGCATTAGAGTGCATCCCATCCCAGAGGCAGAAAATACACAAATACACCCAGCAAAGTCTCCCTGATACACCACCTGAGTTTGTTGAAAGTACTTATGTTGGCTAAAATACAAAGCTTGATGGCTATTAATATTTAGCATTAACTTTTTTGTCAGAATGCAACTTCAATGGGTGAAAATTTGACTGTTCCTTTTTCTCTACAAAAGGTTAAGTTTCTAGAGCAAAAAAATAGCACAATACACACTACTTTTTTGTTAACACTGCCAAGGTTTCATCACCTGTACTCGATTTTTAAGTCATGAACCAAACGTAAGCAAGCACAGTCGGTTCTCCAGGGGTGTGCTCTCAACTTTCAAAAGCTGTTTTATGAACAACGACTCGTGTCGGCTGCTTCACTACAAAGCACACAGAAAAATCAAGATACACAAGACAAAAAAAGTTTGATTTAGGGGTTAATAATATGGTACAGTTCACTATTGTTTTCTTTTACACCTACCATACAAATTTTGTCAAACTTAAAGAGAAGGGATGGATATTTGGGGTTGAATCAAGCGTAGGGCTTTTGCTGACGTGTCATATGGAAATGCAAGTCCCTGCAGGTCTCCAAGAAGGCTGTGTGTGTGTCTGGGGGTGGCTGGTGGATACAGGGAATGGTGGCACATTCCTTACCTGTGCAGTAAAATGCATTTGTTCCAATATGTGCCACGCTTAGTGTACCAAGAATGCTGCTACAAACTGCCATGGCAGAGGGGACTTCTGGCCCAAAATCTTGCAGCCAACTAAGACAAGTGTCTTATTTCTCTGCCTGCTCTGCACAGGGAATTTTAAGGGCCCTACTAGGAAACAATTGTGTAGGTATTTTTACTCTATCCAACAGCAAAAGCCCTATACAGATGGATTAATTTGTTAATGTGCCCAAGCCCCCAAAATGAGAGTTCAATAAAACAATTTTACTATATATTTGCAAATACCAGTAGTGTTTCTGTAATACACATTAAGAAACTGCATCTCATCATAAAACATACAATATGTACAGGGCACTTAAGAGAAACTGGATAAGCTGCAGAAGAAAACTGTTGGGTGGTATTTTCAGCAGGGCCTGGTATATAGTTCAGGCTGAACCAGGGAAAAGAACTGTAAAACACAACAACAAAAAAGAAAAACCACTGTTAAATAAAGGTAATGGTTCCTCCCACCTATACTGAGAAGTGCCGATAATCTACACAAACGTACAATACACAGCACTGTTATCTGGCCCGTGGCACTGAGCTGGCAGCAATTTAGATACCCAAAGTTATGGAGGGACAGGGGGAAAAAGGTCATGGAGGCAAAGGGCAGTAATGCATAAATATATCAACATACCTACAGAGAGATTATGGGGTAATTTTGCATGCAAAATTATGTCTCAGAGGATATTTATCAATTACAGCTAAACATTTCAAATTAGCGCAACTACAACATTTCTGGCATCTAAATACAAATCCTCAGACTTAGCTCGAGACACCTCATAGAAGATCTGCATCCATTAAAAAAAATCATGCATCTGATCCTCTAATAGTTTCTTTAAAAAGTATTTAAATAAACTACAATTGAAAAAAAGCAATGAGGCCCCTCACCAGTTAATTTTCATGCTTCAAGAGCTTTTTTTACTGCTGCTTTGTTAGAACCATGAAATACTGCATGAATGTGTAGAAATGAAAGAAAAAGAAACAGACAAAAGAAACAAACATTAACCAAAGAACCTAAACACCCCCCCCAGCCATCTTTAACCTTAAGAGTTCCTTCCAAATCCAGGAATAGCCCAGAGAAAATGACAAATACTAAACCTTACCGTAGCCTTTGTGTATAGTTCTATAACACAAAGCAACAGCCACCACCAAAGTGTCTGTGTGAGCTAAAACTTGGGATAGGGGGGGAATTATTGCACTGAACAGATAATAAACATTTGCTTTAGTGACAGGCAATATTGACACAGAATTAATCAGCACAGTAGAAACCAGAGAGAGGAGGGCCCCGTTCACAGTAGTTCAGCACATGCCTGGCTTTAAGCACATGAGCAGTGTCACTGGGGTTCTTAAACTTGCTGTTTGGTGCTCAGTTTGTTCAACTGGGACCCCTGCACTCTGAATTTTAAGGGAAAACTGTTCTCCAGTACAGGGACAGGACCATGGGATTACCAAATCAGGGGCAATATGTTATTGGCTGAACATATCTCTTGTGATATGCCAAAACCATCAAATTCTGAACTGCTCAAACACCACAAGGTACAGCCCACGAGGAACTCCTTGATTTAACAGGCCCATTACAATATTCTGCTTTAATAATTTGATTTTCTTTACACAATCTCAAGCAAAACTACTGGGCAGGTTTCTCTGTGTGCCAGATTTATCCACAGTGGACAAAGCGAGACTGACAAAGAGAAAAGTAGTTTTATCCTTGTAGGAAGAGTTAAACACGGACATTATTCACATGGGCCTTGGAGAACATTCCAGCACTAACTCTGCTGGACTGGTGCTGTATTTAACACACAGACAAGGACAAGATGCCTTTCAGCTCTGCTATTACACCTCAACTAGTGGCAGCAGGAGCAGTAACTCCATTGCAGGGGGGGGTCTGTACCCTCAGAGAGCAGCACAGCTCAAAGGCCACGCTGCACATTCCTACACTCCAGGGATTAAGTTTCATTTGTTAAGTTTCATATCTTTTACGCGTCAGGAATACAAAGATAAGATAGGACAGCTCCCCAGGCCTCAAGAGACAGCTACAGCATTACAGTGTCTTGATTACAGGTCTGACCCCAGGCCATGTACCAAACTTAATCTGCAAGATTTTATTAAATTCAAGCTTTCCCAGAAGTAAATCAAGAAAAGTACAAGTACAATGGAAATCAGTTACTTCTAAAGCAAGTCTAGAAGAGTTTAATAAGACTTCTGTAAGAAGAGGTGTCTTCTCAGCACTTTGCTTTTAAGGTAAGTTCCAAAAACCCTGCTCATTGCCTTTCAAATTACTGTAACACCCTAAAATGTAAAAATAAAAAGAAGAAGAGAAAATGTAGTTAACAAGTGGTTACACCAGGAAAACACTTGGGGACTTGAGTGCTTGCTGGCCTTTAGTTAATGGCTAGAATCCCCTGTAGCTGCAGAGGACCCACTGTTTTTCAGTCATCTGGAAGGGCTTTGCATTTGCCTTCTCCACTACAAAAATCACACACACAAATAACAGAGAGAAGAGTTTATTATTTAGCGAAATTCTATTAAATATATCAAGGATGAACAAGACAACTTGGATTAAAAAACTAGGACCAGTGCCCATGTGGCACCTCTTGGAAGATCTCACTTTTGAATTAAAGCATAATTATTCAAACCCTTGGTATATTGGACTCCACAAGGAGAGCGAGGGCCTTTATGGGGTGTTCCCAAATAAATGCAGTGGCAGCATATCCCAGAGGAATGCTAGTTCCTCTCCCATGCACTCTAGGGAGGGACAAACCATTCTCATGAAGAGAGTGAAAGTAGTAAATGCTTAATTATTAAGGCAAAAGTTGCTTAAAATATTGACCTGTTTGCATTTAAGTACGTTTGGGAAATGTCTCATTGAGACAGATACAGAGCAAAATTTGCAAACAATTCTGCCTAAAATGTTATTATTCTAAACTTCAAGACACACAAAACTTCCCACTTTCATGAGGTGAATGAAATCATTGAGCCCAGGGGCCAAAGGCAACATACCAAGGGTTTCAGGATGGAGATATCTGAGTGTTTGACTTTGGACTAACGCTGGGTTTTGTGCACTAGACAGGAATGAAACCCCACCAAAGGTGGCTCTGTGGGCCATTAAACAAGTCACAAACCTTCTGCATAGGGCACGACTATGAGGGCTCTGTCCACGAACACAGTGTTTGTCAGGTGCTGCGCCACCACCGCCGAGTCGGGGTCGTGGAACTTCACAAAGCACACACGCGACGACACCGGCAAGGGGGAGTCACTGCGGGAGAGAGACAGGGAACAGTCACCAGGGGTTACACCACACCCAGCCAAAATTGCACAAATAACCTTTATTGCCTCACTTGAACTGGGCAATAGTTGTCAGGCTCAATATATCCTTGAGCAGGCACCTAAATGCAACTTAATTTTTGTCTGGGAGAAAGGAAGGAGGTGAAGGAAAATGTTTCCGAGGAAGATAAAAAGTTACCAACTCTGTATCAGTTAAACCCAGGGGTTTTACACTCTCCAATCTAGGCCCCAAATTGCTTATTAAGGTAAATTATGACATGAAGAGGGTGATGATTAAAAGATCACTGTGACTTGTGACAAGGGCAATGTGGGGACAGGACGTGGGGTGATGGCTTTAAGCTGCCAGAGAGCAGGGTCAGATGGGATACTGGGAAGGAATCCTTCCCTCTGAGGGTAGTGAGGCCCTGGCACAGGTTGCCCAGAGAAGCTGCGGATGACCCATCCCTGGAAGTGTCCAAGGCCAGATTGGACAGGACTTGGAGTAACCTGGAATAATGGAAGGTGTCTGGCAGGGGATGCAACTGGATGGGCCACCATTCTGTGATTCTGTTTTATTCATCAACCCAATTTCATACAAGCTTCTAGACCAAACTTCACCATTCTGCTTCTCCCACACACAGCAATGCCATGTTCATCCTAAGGGATGCACAGTGCTGAGCTCGTGTCTGTCCTTCAGTAGTGAACAATAAAACACAAGTTCAAGAAACTCAGCCAGGCAATGCTACAGTTCATTCTATTGAGTAAAAAGCTCCTAAACACAGACCTCTCTACAAGGGAGGTCTGTACCTACTCCTCAGCTCAGAACTAGCCTACCTAAAAAAAATCCCAGACACAGAAAATCCAAACAAGAATCTAGACACTGAGTCACTTGAAGTCACTTGAAAAACAAACAAACAAACCACAGAAATATCTACTTCCTACAACAACCAGAAAGAATTGTACAACTACAACTGTGCCTTCCCTAAAATAAAACAAAACCAAACTCCCCAAAACCAGATGCAGAGTCAACTCAGTAATCTAAGTCCAGAATGGATTAAAAAAGTCCCTATGTCCTGAAAGTGGTACATATTTTGCTTTAATTGGATGTATAAAATAAAGGACAGAAAGTAAAATTATTCTGCAGACAGAGCTGTGCAACAGATGAGTTAAAAGCTGACTCCAGAAGGCACAGGAAGCAGTAGCATGTCCTGAAGCCCGTGTTCCTACCCCAGGCCAGGGCACAGTTGCTGTTTGTTCTGCCCTCATCTATCAGGGGCACAGATCAGCCTGAAGAGCTCAGAAAACATTCACGCATCGCTGACAAAGATCTTCCTGATCTTACTGAATTCCCAGACAATTCAAAGACAAGCTTTTCCAGTGCATCCCCCCAGCAGCACAGCTTTATCTGGGTTGCTGGAGGCTGATCAAGCCCTTCAGCTCTGAGAGTTGTCAAAATTCAGGGGAGTGACTCCGGCACACCCAGACAGAAATCCAGGGTCTATTTTGGTCTCCGCAAATGCCAAACCCTCTCTCACCTTCACCCCCACCTCAGCTCAATGTGCACAACTCAACTACTGCCCACAATGTCCCTCAGATCACACTTTAATAACTTTAAATTTAACCTCAGCTGAGAGACTAGATAGGAGCCAGCACACTACAGCTTTTAAAGCATTAAAATTAGAAACAGCCACTTGCTCCAACAGCTTGCAGATTGAATAAATTGGGAATGAACTGCAGTGATAAGTGGCCCAGAGATAGAAATATTAGAACTCTGAGCCCTTTTGGACCCAGGAATCCACAGCTGAAATTGTGCCTTTTTAACCCATAATAATAAGTAATAACATAATTATTATTAATAGTTAATAATAAGAACAAATAACTAGGAAATAAAAATAAACATAATTAATAATAACCCCCTCCAAATAATTAATAAAAATGTAAAACCAAAGAAACAGGTGTTTAACAAAATCTCAGCAGTAAAATTGTAAAGAAAAGTAAATCAAGGAGTGATGGCACAGTTGAAGGATTTACTCATCTAAGTTGTAAAAAAATTACACAACTCATTACATAAAAGCAGTACAACGTTTTCAGGCATTCTTAAAATGTCTGTGATAACAAGGGAATGTTATCAAGGATACAGGGTAGACTCTACTGAGTCTTTAGTAGATCCTGTTTACAGCCAGGAGCACCACAAGGAATGCTTTGGGATAGCTGAGTTTTTCCTAAAATAATGAATCTAATGTAACTGACAGTGTTGGGCAATGCCTCTGCAGCCTGACATTTCATATACATCTGTGTGCTGCACTTTTAAAAATGGCATTTCCACTCACTCTCAAATCCAAGTTGAATGAAATCCATCAAGAACTGAATGTTCTCAACAGTTCCAAAAAAAGCCACCATCCATCATTATTGTAATTCAGCAGAGATTGAAACACTCGGTAATTGTCTCTCAGCCTGGATACACGAGGATTTCCTGGGGCTGAACAATGGGCCTGGACTACAGAAGACTCAGGAATCCATCCCCTCCACTTTCCAGTTTGGATGAAGCTTTATGGAATACAATAAAGAAGAGAACCATGCAATAGAGCTGGGGGAAAGCAGGAGGAGGAGGGAAGTAGAGTTTGGAGAGAGGAAGAATAGAAGTCACAAAGCTGGTTGTGGATTAAAGATAAATGTGAAATAGGTGGTTATTAACTGGAGTAAGAGGATGGATAGGGGAGAGAAACAGAAATGTAGGGAAACTTGGGAAGTTATGTCTGATCCGGCAGCCCAGGAGAATAAGGAAGTTCTAGAGAAGACAGCAGAGTCAGAGTGACACAGATCAAACAAGGAGGTGGAGCAAGGGAAGTGGGATTGCTTACTCAAAAATGCTACAGGCAAGAAAGAATCCCAGCAGGATCCAGGACACAAAGGGATTCAGATGATGGAAAGAACTCTCAGACTATAACTTGTATCCTGTACCCCCCCAAAAATGAATGAACACCATGGGCAGGGAAAAGTCAGGACCTGGAATTTAAAGAAGGGCCAAAAAAAGGAAAAGGAACAGCAAAAGAACCTGTCACTATTAGAAAATGGGTGAAATGGAATTGGGGTCTCTGAAGCACCTCGAGAGCAGATCCCTGGGGGATCCCTTGGGAGCACACCAGGGGGTCCAGAGGCACCAGAGCCCTTGGTACACAAAGGGAAGGACACCAAACCATACAAGGAATCTCTTAACAGATTAGTTAATGAGTATCTAAAGCCACAGTTTCACCATTTACCTCTTAACAACTTTCTTGAAAAACGAGGCAAAGTGTTAAAACCCAGAGCAGTTCTCTCCCATCCACTACAGTTATCCCACCTGGGAACGAGAAAACTCACGGCTGGAACTGTCCCTGGATTTCGGGTACAATTACATTCCAATTCCAACCTGAAACTGCCAAAATCCCACCCAAAGACACTGCGAGAACACCAGTAATCCTCTTTCTGAATGTGCACATCCAGCTGTCAGGATGGCTGGGTTTCCCTTGGTTTGTCCTAGCAAGGATTGAAGACTCAGAGAGAAAAAAAAAAACAACAAAAACAACAAACAAACAAATAAAATGTGATAGCTCTTTTCCCTCTAAATAAAAATTCCAAGTACCTTTGGGCATCGCAAATAATTGAGTTCTTGTTTGATTATTCTCCAATCCTTTTTCATCATGGCAAAACCAAACTCATTAAGTTACATAATGAATATGCAAAACAGCAACAGATAATGACATCGGGTCTATAAATCCAATCAAACTGACATAACCATCACCAATGTTAACACTCAAGCTCTGTATTGCATCAGAAAGGATCCCGAAAGCCTTAGTCTCACCAGAATTTAATTGCAAGCAGAGACATCAAAACTAACCTAGATTTTTTTTTTTGTTTGTGGATACTTCCACATTGCTGAAACTTAGTTTTCAGATTATACACACATGATCAATGTGTATTATTTGTATATTAGTGGTTACCTGACCATTTTGCACAGAAATCTCTGCAAGGAATGCGTAAATTTGTATATAAATTTGAGCTTTATGGCCATAATCTACAAAAAGCCACAGTTCTCAAGGTGATCTAGACAGCACAGGTTCCCTAGGCACAACCCCGGGACAAATGGGCATTTCCCGGGAGGATCACACGTGTGACCACACGCCCTAAATTACCACCGACTCCCCGCAATTCCTGCTAAGAACTCAAACTCCTTGGGGTGCGCCTGAGAACCCCGGGTCCCCGGGATGGGGCTCAGAGAGCCCCCCCGAGCGCTCCCGCACGCGGCCGGGCGGGACCCCCAGGGGCCGTGGGAGCGGCCCGGGCCGGGATCCGCGGGTGAGACGGGCTGGGATCCGCCGAGATCCCTCGGGAGCGGCAACGGCCCGAGAAGGGATCCCCCGGGATGCCCAGGGGCGGGAGCGGTGGCGACCCGGCCCGAGCTTCCCCGGGATCCGCCAGGAGCGGGGGCGGCCCGGGCCGGGCTGGGCGGCGCAGGCGGGCGGAGGCGGCGCTGGGCCGCGGGGAGGGCGCGGGGGGGGGGGGGGGGGGGGGGGGGGGGGGGGGGGGGGGGGGGGGGGGGGGGGGGGGGGGGGGGGGGGGGGGGGGGGGACAGAGGGCCCGGGCTGCACTCACTCCGGGGGAAAGAGGCGCAGCTCCTCGATCTTGCCCAGGAAGCCGAAGAGGGTCCGCATCTGCTCCGAGCTGGCGCTGGGCGAGACGTTGGTGACCTGGATCACGTCGGTGCCGCTGCTGGAGGCCATCGCGCCGCCGCCCGCTCCGCCGGTGCTGCGGGGACACGGCGGGGCGGGTGAAGCGCGGTGCAGACTCCCGTTACCCCGGAGCGGCCCCCTCGGCCCGCGGCCCGTCCAGCTCCCCCCGATCCCGCTCCCGCTCCCGGCCCGTCCCGGCCCCGCTCCCTCACCAGCCTGCCCGGCCCGCAGTGTCCCACAGTGCACCGCGCCGCGCCTGCGCGCCACCACACCGCACGCGGCCCCGCGCCTGCGCCGCGCAGACACCGACGCGCGCACACACCCGCGCGCCCGGGGGCGGCGCGTGCGCAGAAGGGGTGCTTCTCCCCTTACCCCCCAGGCTGCCGCCCGCCCTCAGCGCGCGCGTGGGGGAATGAACTGCGCGTGCGCGCGGTGGCGTGAGGAGGGGGTGGGGGAGGAGCACGAGCGGCCCCGCGCGCGGGAAACCGCGTGGGAAGGGCCGGGGGGGGGCCATGAGGGGTTATGGGGAACCGTGAGGGGTCTGGGGGGCTGTGAAGCGGCTGAGGGGCCCGTGAGGGATCTGAGGGAGCCATGAGGGCTCTAAGGGACTTTGAGGGGTTTGAGGGATCGTGAGGAACCATCAGGGGCTGTGAGGGCTCTGAGGAGACCTGAAGAGACATGAGAGGACTGTGAAGGGTCTGAGGGGCTGTCCAGCGTCGGTGGGACCGTGAGGGGTCTGAAGGACCATGCCAGGCCATGAGGGGCTCCAAGAGATTGGGGAGGGGGGGGGCATTATTTCCTCCTCGTTTCATAAACTAAATTGTGACAAAATTTACCGTCCCAGAAGTGTGAGGTTGGGGTGGGAATTTCTCTTAAATATTAGGGGAAGAAAACTAGTTGCAGGTATTACAGTACAAAACATGCTATTTCCTGATGACTTTGCTGCTTTTCTATAAATGTGTTTCCCCATAAAGTCACTGCATGTAAACAACTTAAAACAAGCCTTATTTATTAACGAAGCTGAAATTCTACCACATCTGATTCATAACACAGAAGACTTTCACTGTCCTTTCTTTCCAGATAACTACGTTTCCACTTATGAAATACCACACATGCAGTATCCCGTACTGAATTGCCATAAATGTACTTAAACTTCAAATTTTAATCTGTCAGCAATATCCTATGTTGAATTTACACTAATTTCCAAGAGCACAATGAAACTTAAATGAGAGGAGACCAACCCACACTATTTTTATCAGGGGCCCTGAGGGACAGAGCTATGGCCCTCTGAAGTCCTAAAAAGCCATTTTTAAGCACCACTTTTTTTTTTTTTTTCAATACTCAGTTGCTCCACTGAAAGAGCAGACAGAAAAAAAAAAAGGAGAGGAATTAAAGAACATTGGTAAAAAATTAATCCTTGGTGGAGAGCAAATGCCTGAAGTATGAGTTTCCTGAATCACATACTTAACAGATGTATTTAAACTTTAATTACTTTTAATTTCACTGGAACCACCCATAGCAGCATTTTTCAATGAGGGGAGTGTTTGTTCTCATGTTTACATGACACAGGGAGTCACACATAACACAGGGAGTGTTAATCTCATGTACTGGTGCTCAGTGTTTGTCATCTGGAATATTTTTATGTATCACAGTTGGAGAGGGCTTGGAGCGACTTGGGCTGGTGGAAGGTGTCCCAGCCTACGGCAGGAGGTGAAACAGGATGGGCTTCGAGATCCTTTCGAACCCAATCCATGCTGGGATTCTATCGCGTTTGGATGTCAAAGAGCCTTTGCTGTTTCCATGTGTCCGTGTGGAACACCCCGGGTTACCAGTCCGGTTCACAGCCGTCCCCTCCCGGAGCCCGTGCCGGGGCTCCATTTCAGCTCCGCGGGGCGGGAAATGGCGGCGGGGCTGGGGCTGGGCTGGGGCTGGGGCTGGGCTGGGCCGGGCCCGCCCGATAGGCCCGCTCGGCCCCGCCTGCGCGGCGGGCGGACCCGGCCCCGCTCTGGCCCCGCGCGGGGCTCTGGGCGATGGCGGCGGCGCGGCGGGCGCGGCCGGGAGGGCCCCGCGCGGGGCCGGGGTTCGGGCGGGCCGAGCCGGAGCCCGCGGTGCCGCAGGGGCTGCTGCGGGCGGCGCGGCGCAGCGGGCAGCTCAACCTGGCGGGACGCGGCCTCCGCGACGGTGTGTGAGCCGGGCCGCGCCGTCCAACCCCCGCACCACCGTGGGGGCTGCCGGGGGAGCCCCAGCACCACCGAAAGCGGCAGGGCGGGGGCGGCACACGAGGAACGGCAGCGACCGGTGTTCTGCCACCTGTCTGCAAGGAACTCACTTTTGTCTCTTTCTGACACATTTCCATCAGCATGTTGTTGTCCGCTCTGGAAACACTTCTCTAGAACACCGCTGACTATACAGATGTGTATATGCATCGCTATCTGTCTAACTATCCATCCATGTGTGTGCATATATCCACACATTTACATCTGTATATCTATATATTTCTATATATACATGTATCTGTCTCTGTATGTAGTTGTGTATATATGTGCAAACATATCTCTATCTGTCTCTCTATGTATCGTACCCCATGATAGGAGGGTTGGAACTGAATGACCATTAAGGTTCCTTCCAACCCAAACCACTCTATGATTCTGTATAGGAGGATTTTGAGAATAATTCCCTGAACAATCCAGCTGACTTGTGTATGTTTGTGTGGCAGTGCCTCCACATGTGTGGCGGATCAATGTGGACACTCCGGAGGAGGCCCAGCAGAACCTGTCCTTTGGAGCTGCAGATCGCTGGTGGGAGCAGACAGACCTCACCAAGCTCATCCTTGCCTCCAACAAGCTGCAGAGCCTCTCGGAGGATGTGCAGCTGCTGCCTGCCCTCACCGTGCTGGATGTGAGTACAAGGAGCCCTTGGTCAGATGCTACTTCCGTGGAGGAGGTGGAAAAATGTTGTCTTAGACTTTTAGTTTCCATTTCCCTGCAGGAGTGGAGCTGGTGTGTTCTTTTCACAGACATGTAGGGATATGGCAAGGGGGAATGGCCTTATGCTGAATGAGAGCAGGGTTAGATGAAATATTGGGAAGAAATCCTTCCCTGTGACAGTGGAGTGGCTCTGGCACAGGTTGCCCAGAGAAGCTGTGGCTGCCCCATCCCTGGAAGTGTCCAAGGCCAGGTTGGACGGGGCTTGGAGCAACCTGGGATAGTGGAAGGTGTCCCTGCCAGGGCAGGGGGTGGAACAGGATGGGCTTTAAGATCCTTTCCAACCCAGTCCAGTTTTGGGGCTGCATGATTTTTGGAATACAAGTGAGCACAGTACCAGCTCCTGAACCAGCACAGTGCTGGCAGAGCTGCCTCTGACTGAATGTCCACGAACCCACTGCCTTTAAAAAATACATTTATTTATTGCTTATATTATATATTATTTTGTAATTCTTTGATTCTCAGGATAAAGAAAAAACTGTTACAGGTCACTCTGATAATGTCTCAGTTCATACACTTGTAGCGTGTAATCATAGAATCACGAATGTCCTGGGCTGGAAGGGAGCCACACGGATCAAGTCCAGCTCCAGGGAAAGATCTGGGAACTTCTGTTATG
Organism: Empidonax traillii; assembly: GCF_003031625.1. Lineage (NCBI taxonomy): Eukaryota > Metazoa > Chordata > Aves > Passeriformes > Tyrannidae > Empidonax > Empidonax traillii. The sequence continues at coordinate 583,189 of NW_020955502.1, forward strand.
GACACTTTAGGAAGAGCTGTTACTGGGAGTGCAACCCCCTTTACTGCACTCCCCTTCAACTCTAATCTCTGGGCACTGATAGCAGTTAAGGAGAATTTTGCAGTTCCATGTGTACAGAATTTCTGTGTGGATCAGGTTGGCTTTTTTCTGGGAAAAAGCCCTGCAAGGCACAAATTAGTAACTGTATTCTAAAACCTCTATTTTCTAGGTGCATGATAATCAACTGACATCACTTCCTTCTGCTTTAGGACAACTAGAAAATCTCCAGAAACTTGATGTCAGGTAAGGATGTGTTACAGAACAAACAAGAGGAATATTGCACTGACTTTCATGTGTGAATGAAAGATTGCAGGATATCAAACTTGCTTTCAGAAAATTAATTCCAGGTTCCTAACCCTAGAATACTATTATATTATATTGAGAACCGTAAGTTTTGGATCATAACTGGTGATCTTGGTTTTGTTGGAATTGTTTTCACTGATACTCAAAGTCACAGTCCCTTGGAAGGTGAAAACAGTGATATTCTGAATAATCTCACAAAATAACATTTGTTTGCTTCAGTCTGGCAGTTTTGAGGATAAAACACCTTCTGCCACGAATAATTCACATTGTACATGATTTTCTAGGTGTCGTTCATGCTAGGAAGTTCAGGATCTTGTGTTTACTGGGGTAATTTTGTGAATTTGTGCTCCAGGAGAGGTTATGCTGCCACTGTGTGAACTGCATAAACAAAACAATTCACATCCAGATGGAATATTGTAAATTCAGATTAGGATTAAAACTATTCTTGAACAAATAAAGGAAGGTAATTAATTTTTTTTTAGGAAACAAATCCATTGTAGAGGTCTGAGACAGGTTTTCCTTACCAGCAGGATGTGTACAGGCTGTGGAGCACGAGTGTTCTGTGTGCATCCTATTCCTGAAAACTCCTCAGTGATTGTTTTTCTCTTTGTGTCCCATGTTTTCCCACCAGCCACAACAAGCTGCAGAGCCTCCCTGAGGAGCTGCTGCAGCTGCCCCGGCTGAGGAGCCTCCTGCTGCAGCACAACGAGCTGAGCCACCTCCCTGAGGGTCTGGGGCAGCTCCTCAGCTTGGAGGAATTGGTAAATCAGCTTTTCCAACCATATTTCTTTGTGCAGAAAGATTTACCCATGTTTTGCTACAGCTAATTAAAAATTGCTGGCTTTGATGGCAGAACTTTGTGAGTATTCCAGTGAGCATTCTAAAGTCAGTTACTACATGGTGGGTTTTTTGGTTGTTCTTGGTTTGATGAATATTTTAGGAAAACTCAAATCCCTTGTGATCTGTCAGTCATGGGAGACTTGTTTCTTCTGTTACACTTCTGCCAGGGAGATCCTAAATATGTCAGCTAGCTAATTTTAATGTTCTGCCAGTAATTAACTTTGCACTAGCAGCACCCATGGGATAGTTTAAACATCTTTGTCTTAATCTCTCTCACTTTTTTTTCAATCTGCAGGATGTGTCCAACAACCACCTCACAGACATTCCAACAAGTTTTGCTTTGCTCGTTAACTTGGTGCGGCTCAATTTGGCCTGTAATCAGCTCAAGGACCTGCCTGAAGATCTCAGTGCCATGAAAAGTAACTCACTTTCCTCACACCATTAAATGCCAAAGAGCTAGTTCTGTGCTTATGTTCATATTAGTCAGGTTTTAAAATATATCCCTAAAGTTAATGCATTCCCAAGAAAATCAGGTCAGAATTATTAGTTCTAAATTCTGTTTGGCAAAATGTTGTTGCATTTATTTTAAAACCCAGGATAATTATACTTCTGTGGAAAGCTATTTTTATTTTCTCCTGTTTCTGTTTATCATTGCACATTTACTTTCACAGGCTTGAGACAGCTGGATTGTACCAAAAATTACCTGGAAACTGTACCTTCTAAATTAGCAACTATGGCATCACTGGAGCAGCTTTACCTGAGGAAAAATAAACTGCGTTCCTTGCCAGAGTTTCCCTCCTGCAAATTACTGAAGGTGAGCTTGGAATGGCTGCAATGCGGTAAGTAAATAATGACAGTTACTTTAAACACAAGTTTTTGTGAGGCACTGTGATCAAAAATTAATGGTGGTGTGTTTAGAACTCTTATTTAGTACACCCCCCTTTGCAATTTCTCTTGCTGTCCTCAGTATTCAACCTTAAGGTCATTTGGAAGACAAATGTGCAGCAGAACTTTCAGATTTGCAAAATAAATATTTAGAAGAGGAATGACTTAAAACTGGATCTAGTGTTGCCTATTTTTTCTCAGTGGGAGCATTTTCTGGTTAAATTAACATTCTTCATTATAATTTTTTCTTTGTAATTACGGAAAAAGCATACTGGTTTTCCTTTTGGCATAATCAGGGATTCCTGGTATTTTGTAGCATTAATTTCTGATATATTTAAAATTGACAATCACCTGTCTCAGAACATCAGAAATTTGTTACTCAACTGATAGGGAAGTGGTTGGGCTATGGGAATGCCGCTGTTACTGTAGTGTTTCCATTGACCAACTCTGAAGTCAGCAGTGAAAATTCCAAGCTATTTCCTCATTTTCTATCAAAATTCCTGTTAGTTTGTGAAGTTCAGTGTCTTAGTGAATCTAGCATATGCTCTTTAGGTTAAGGAATCATTCATTTTTTCCTTTATAAATTAAACATTTCCATCAGGGAGATGAAAGCTGCCTCTCAGCTTCCTCTGACTTTGAATTTCAGAAGCTTCTTGAGCAAAGGAGTCGTTGACAAGTTCTTGGCGAAAGTGGAACAAGTTTATTCCTGGCTGGGAAATGGGACTCGGAGCTGAGGGTTCTGTGTTGGGTTCAAAAAAGCTGAGTCAGTCCCATGTCTCTGGATCTTTGGAGGCTTTGATATTTCATAGGCAGAAGAAAGGGAGTCAAGATCTATTTTTTTCTCCACAGTTATCATATCTTTCTGCTGATGTCATGATTTAGGAGATGAGTTTTAAAGCAATTTTACCAGAGTACCGTAGTGGTAGGTGCTCTTTTTTCCCATAGGAATTACATGCTGGTGAGAATCAGATTGAGATCCTCAATGCAGAGAATCTGAAACACCTGAATTCCCTGTCTGTGCTGGAACTCAGAGACAACAAGATCAAATCAGTCCCTGAGGAGATCACTCTGCTGCAGAAGCTGGAGCGGCTCGACCTGGCCAATAATGACATCAGTAGGTAATAGAGACAGCTGGGCTGGGTCTGAGGGGAGTGACATGGCTGGTGGCAGCTCATTCCTGGTGAATCACACTAGGGGAGGTGCAATTAAGGACTTAATCATAAAATGAGGGAACCCTCTGTATTGTGTGATTGCTCTGATCAAACTGGGCCTTTCTTAACCATTCTGTGTTCTGCTTGTGACTTATATTTAATTGTAAGTGCTTTGGGAAGGGTCTGGGGGAGCTGGGGAAGGGTCTGGAGCACCAGGAGTGGCTGAGAGAGCTGTGGGGGCTCAGCCTGGAGAAAATGAGGTTCAGGGGGGACCTTCTCATTCTCTGCAACTCCATGACAGGAGGGTGCAGCCAGGTGAGGGTTGGGCTCTGCTCCCAGGGAACAAGGACAGGACAAGAAGAAACGGCCTCAAGCTGTGCCAGGGGAGGGTCTGGTTGGACATCAGGAGGAATTTCCTCATGGAAAGGGTGTTCAGGCATTGGAAGGGGCTGCCCAGGAAGGTGATGGAATCTCCATCCCTGGAGGTGTCCAAGGAACAACTTTATGTGGCACTCACTGCTGTTGGCTGGGTGACAAGATGGGATTAGGCACAGGCTGGACTCAGTGGTCCGGGAGGGCTTTTCCAACCTAAATGATGGTGGGATTCTGCATCTTTTTCTTTGATCCTGAGTTCAGAATCCCATCTGACAAAACATTTCAGATTCTTTAGCAATTGGTTTGGACCTGCTTTGAAATCAGTTGTTTCCATCTGCAGGTTGCCTTATACATTGGGGAACCTTCCTCAGCTGAAATTCCTGGCACTGGAGGGAAATCCTTTGAGAACCATCCGGAGAGACCTGCTGGAAGTAAGCACTGGAATTTGGTTATGTTGCAGGTGAACATTTGCTGCATCCCCACAGTGTGGGCAGCAGGAGAAGCATGAAAAGCTAAAAATGTGGAGCCCAAGGTTGTGATTCAGGATTAGAAATTTTCAGTTGGAATAGATGAAGTTATAACTAAATAAGTTCCTAAGATGCTGTGAGGAGGGCTTCCCTATGGGAATTCAGGTGAAATTTTTATTCAGCAGTGCTGTGGGCTCCACCTCTGTGACTGAAATTGTCCCTCTGCGTTGTTTCACCAGCTGCATAAACACCGCTTAGTGACTATTTTTTTGTTTCTTTTTAAAAGAAAGGCACCCAGGAACTTCTGAAATATCTGAGAAGCAAAATCCAAGGTATGTTGCTTTATTCCATTTATTGCATTTAAAGAGATTCTAAGAAATCAAAATAAATAAGAACCTAGGGAGGGTGGTTGTTTAAATCTGGGCCCTTCCAGTTATCCTGCAGTAATAGAGATTTCTTTTACTCAACAGCTTGCTCTGATATTTCTATTTCTTTTCCTTATTCTATTAGATAATACTGAATAACAAACATGCCCTTATTGAGGATTATAATTTCTAAAATAATCTCAATATGCCTAATCTTTGTTCTTAAAAGGGATCTTGATTATAGATGCATCAGCTTTTCTTACCAGTGCTGTGTGACTGTTCCTTTTCCAGTGGCTGTCCCCACTTGCCAGAGGATGGCAGCATTAATTAGGCTTCTGCAGCAGAAAAAATTCCTTCCAAATGTCAGCTTCCATGCAAATCTGACATGTTAACTCCACAAAACTTAATGGAATGCTGGAGTACAAGCTCAGTCTAACAGATAATATAATTGTGATAACACAGTTAGCTCATGTCTTGCATGTACAACAGTACTTACGGTTTTACTCTGCCTCTTATGGAGCTAAACCAGTGGCAGTCCTGTTTTTGTAGAGGTTTAAATTGGGAAAAGCCTCCTTTTTTAACTTATTTCTAACCCTTTTGCCAGAAAATTATTGGAATAATCTGAATTAGGTGACCTTCAGTTGAGCCAGGAGTAAAGGGGGTGATGGAGGTGCCTGGGACACACTCTGCACTCCTGGATCCCTCAGAACTGTGACTGGACCTCTCTGTTGTCTGTAGATGATGGACCTGGCCCCAGTGAAGAGCCTCCTGTGACAGCCATGACCCTTCCCAGCCAGGCAAGGGTGAACATGCATGCCATAACCTCACTGAAATTGTTGGAGTACAGGTATGTGCTTGGAAATATTACCTGTTCCTAAAGCTGCAAAAACACTCCCCTATTTTTTAGTTGTGTCCTCCCCTGCCTTTATTACATACCAAGCTGTCCACAAATCCTACTGTATTTGGGCATTTTCCTCTCTAATTCCTGTACTCAGGAATAGGCAGATTTGAATTGCAGGGGTTTAATTATTCATTTGTAAAATCAAATATTTCACAGTAACTCACTGAAATGCTGAAAACCTTCAGGTGCTTTTGGTACCTTTTAAGCTCTTTACAGTTTTCAGTAAATCTCAGAACATCTTGTAGTAGGTAAGTGTCTCCTCAATTATTTTTTAATTGTACCTTGATAAGCTGGGAATGGGAAAGAAAACCATGAAGGACTTGGGGACGTTGATGGATGAGAAGCTGGGACAGGCTGGGAGAACTGGGAATGTTCATCCTGGAGGAGAGGAGGCTCCGGGGGCAACTTAGAGCCCCTTCGTTTGCCTAAAGGGGCATCTGAGAGGTCTGGAGAGGGACTTTGGACAAGGATATGGAGAGACAGGAAAAAGGGGAATGGCTTCCCACTGCTGGAGGACTGGGTTAGATGGGATATTGGGAAGGAAGTCTTGGCTATGAGGGTGGTGAGGCCCTGGCACAGGTTGCCCAGAGAAGCTGTGGCTGCCCCATCCCTGGGAGTGTTCAAGTCCAGGTTCAATGGATCTTGGAGCAACCTGGGATAGTGGAAGGTGTCCCTGCCCATGGCAGGGGATGGAAGAGATGAGCTTTAAGATCCCTCCCATCCCTAACTATTCCAGGATTCTGTGATACTTGCTGACAGGGCAGTGGTTGGAGCTTTCTGATCAACAGGCCCATGCATTTCAAATTGTAGCTATTTACCTGTCTGTTCTACTGCTCATCTTCTCTAAAAGAGGGTGAAAATGCCTTGTTAATCCCCAGAAATGATGAACTGGTGTCACTCAGCCCCTCTTTCTCCCCTCAGTGAGAAGCAGGCAGCAGAGATCCCCGAGGAGATGTTCGATGCCGTGGGCACCAACCCTGTGACCACTGTCAACTTCAGCAAGAACCAGCTGAGAGAGGTGCCCCCAAGGTACTGTGTGAAGGTCATTCCTCATCTGTGACTTGCTTTTCTGCCTTTGTTCTCAGCATCTTGTGTCCTCCCTGAAGCTGTTTGCACTTTGTTGCTGTGTCTGTGCACACAAATCAAAGTACAGTGAGATACAGTGACACGCTTGTGTGTCTTGTACAGGAGTGTGCACATGGGGCCTGGAGTCACTTGTGTCATCCACAGTCATGGAAAATCTCTGGCACTGATGGCACTAATTAGTCTTTTTGTGTTACGAGGGCGGTTTGTTGGATCTCTGGGAGCCCAAGAAAACCACATTAAGGACACCACCACATTGTGGAATTGATCTATGCCCATTCTCAGACCCAAGTGTGCTGAATGTTTCACCTTTAGCACACAGAGCTTGAAGAGGTGCAATCTCAGGGGAAGAAAAAGGTCCATTTTCAGTACAATCTCTAGAGACTGGATTTTGTGAGCTGGTGTTTGTGCCTCCTGTGCTTTGTCAGTGTATCAGAGGCTGTTGCATTCCCTGGGATAGGTGTGGGTGGGTGTGCAGCTGCCTCAAAATTCCATGCCAATCCAGACAGGAGAGAAAAGTGTTTTCTCATTTAATAGCATTTGGTTTTAGGGCTAAACCAGAGATTCTATTTGGGGGGTTTTACAGTGAACTTCTTGAGCAGCTAAATAATTTACACCAAAGCATCTCAATGTAACAGCCTTCTACAAGCAGCAGCAAGATTTGTAACAATGGAGCAGAAACAAAAAATGGAAAAAATAGGAATTTCTTTCAGTTTGTTTGGCTGCAGAAGAAGGTGGATAAAACGTCTCCAGGTCAGGAGATGGCAGTGATGGTCACCTGTGCTCTGGTTTCTGATGTAGCTCTTGGCTGCATTTACTGAGGAGGCTTTTGTAGTAAAATTTACTCTCCTAATCAGAGAGAGAAAATGTGATTTAATCACTGTAGATCAGTAATTTGAGCTTTGCCTTCACTCAAGTGTAAGGTTTGAGGAGCAGCAGCTCTCACGGGTGACATCTCATTATCTTCAGGAAATTACTTCTGGATTTTCAAGAAAAAAAAAGTGTCCTTGATTTGTAGAAGAAAGCAGTTTTTAAATAACTTAGAATGCAAGCATGAGCTTCCATAATTACAGTATTTCCTTTTTGGATTTCAGGATTGTGGAGCTGAAAGACTCAGTTTGTGATGTCAACCTTGGCTTCAACAAAATCTCCTCCATTTCCCTGGAGCTGTGCAGGCTCCATAAATTGACACATTTGGATCTGAGGTTGGTGACATGTGTTGGGTTCCTTCCCTGGAAACTTGTTTTCCTGCCTCCCTAAACCAGCCATCTGTTCCAGTGGGATTGCAGCACTGGGATCAATTTTCATTCCCAAATGCCTCCGTGGCAGAGCTGAAATAGCCTAAATTTGGGTCTTGGTAAAAGAAAACCCAAAAAACAAGTGGACCAGCTCTGAGATTTGTTGTGAGGAGAGAGATGTTGCTATTTAAAAACACTTCCATCACCCTCCAAAAGACATACACACCAAAAAATCCTAGGAATTAGGACAGTGAAGGTTCAGATCTTGCCATGTTGCTGGAAACAGAAACAGTAGATGGCAAAAGATGTTACTTACGTTATCTTACCTCCCCTGACTCCTGAGAAATGCTCCTTGCATTGTTCATCAGGATTAGCTCAAACCATGGATTTTGGAGAGGTGTAGCTACCTGACTGATTTACTTTGGCTCCAGGATCTGGGCAGTTTCCTAAGCTTTCCTCTGGAATCCAAGGAGCTGAATTTCCAGGCAGGTTTATAGAGTTTTTGGATGCTTGGGAATACTTGGGAATCTTTAGAGGACAGGCTTTGAGCCTCCTCCTGGTAGAAATGGGAATCCAGCCTGGCTGGCAGGTCAATCCAAGCCAGCAACTGTACCTGGGCACGGTCTTGCCCCATTTCTGAGGCAAAGAACTGGCCACAGACAGTGTGCATGTGATCAGTATGTTCTGTCCTGGGATTCTCAACTAAAACCTTGAGCAAGTGAATGATTATTGTTTGTTTTCCCTTGATACACAGAAACAACGTTTTGGCATCTTTACCCAAGGAAATGGAGGCGCTGACAAGACTGCAGATAATCAATCTTGCTTTTAACAGGTGAGCAACTCTCTAGATTTTTTAATAAAACAATAATCAAAAGAACTGGGTTGAATTTTGTATGATTTTCCTGTGATATAAGAACAAGGAGACCAGGCCGACGAGTTGTGGGCTTGAAACCCATGAAGTGCTTGTGTTTGTATTGCCCTGTTTCTGACTTTCCCTGTTTTGCCTCCTTTCTCTTCCTGAAGATTTAAGGTGTTTCCCAGTGTCCTCTATCACCTCCCAGCCCTGGAGACCATCCTGCTCAGCAACAACCAGGTGGGGTCCATTGACCCGCTGCAACTGAAGGGGATGGACATGCTGGGAACGCTGGACCTGCAGAACAATGACCTCCTCCACGTGCCCCCAGAACTGGGGAACTGTGAAAACCTGAGGTGTGTGATTTCACTGGGGATCTGTTTATACAATTGTATTCTGTCTGAGTTCTTCAGGGAGTGTTTTGTCAGAGGAAAAAATGCTCCTTGGCAGGATATTGTTTGTGGAGTCTCAGTGCCCCAAAAGGGTCTCTCTGATTATCTGTAAAACAAGGCAGTTTATTCCATAATTTCTCACTATTGTAAAGAGTTGGAGGAGTTGTTTCATCATTTCAGGGTCTGTTGGTTTGTATGAAGCTTCTGGCACAGCCTTAGTTCTGTTGCTTGTCCAGTCACAGTGTGATGCAGCACAGATAGGCCAGGCTTAGCAGGGAGGTTGGACCAGGTGAACCCACTGTGGTCCCTTCCAACCTGAACCATCCTGCTGGAATTCTGTTCCTGTATTCCAGAAGTTCTTTTCTCACTCCGGCTGGCAGAGGCTTGCTGCAGAATTGGGGTATGTGCTGCAGTCATACACCCCCACTGATTTATTAGCATAAATTAAAATTCACGTCTCTAAAGCCAAGCTGGTGTGAAGCAGGAAAGCAGGAATTAAAACTTTTAGTAGAACAGAAGAGGGATTACTTACAAATTCCTAAAGATTCAGCAGTCTGTATGCAGTGGATGAGTGTATGGGTACAAGAAGTCTTTATCTAAGTGCAGATTCCCGTTTTCCAGGACCCTGCTGTTGGAAGGGAACCCGTTCCGCACCCCCCGGGCTGCGATCTTGGCCAAGGGTACGGCTGCAGTGCTGGAATACCTGCGGAGCCGCATTCCCACCTGAGCCAGCTGCTGCCCTGGGCCAGCAGGGATCACACGACAAGGGGCTCCACTGCCTCCCTCCTCCTCCTCCTCCTGCCCGGGCCAAAGCATCTGTGAGGCTGTTTGTGTGTTAAGAAAGAACTGACCTGTAAAATATTCCCTGGATGCATGTTCCAATGGGGATCTCAGCATCCCACGCTCTGTTTACACTGTTTGTGATAAAGGAGCCATGGTGCTCTCTGCAGGCCAGCTGAGCTTTCAAGACAGTTGTCAAATCAAAGCCTTTGGGCAAAAGGGAACACTTTTGATTTTTGTATCCCTTTTTTGGTCTCTTTTCACTGTTCCCCCAAAATTGATTCCTGATCTGTGTGGTAAATGCTGGAGCTGTGAGGGGGTGACCAGGAGTAAGAGGTACCCCCTGCTTTGTGCATGGCTCACCTGAGGGCAAGAAAGTGGCCGGTGTTGGCAGCTGCACTGAGACAATAAATCTGTCCCCTTGGATGTCTGGTTTGGGTTCTTTAAGCATGTGCTGTAATTAAGTTTTCTAGAGAGTAACACTGAGATACTTTTCTTGTATCTCAGTCATATCACGCTTCCATGTCCTGAAGGTGATGCCTTTAATGATAATGGTGCTGCAGTGTGGGTATTAATAATATATAGAACCACAGACTCCCAGAATCACTGAGGTTGGAAAAGCCCTCCCAGCCCATCGAGTCTAACCTGAGCCTAATCCCCACCTTGTCACCCAGCCCAGAGCACTGAGTGCCACATCGAGTTGTTCCTTGGACACCTTCAGGGATAAGCACTCCACCACCTCCCTGGGCAGCCCCTTCCAATGCCTGAACACCCTTTCCAAGAAGGAATTTCTCCTGAAGTCCAACCTAAATCTCCCCTAGCACAGCTTGAGGCTTGTCCCATCTCCCTGTTCCCTGGGAGTATGGGCTTGTTCCCATTCCTCTTGTCCCATCCCTTGTTCCCTGGAAGCAGAGCCTGACCCCCACCTGGCTCCACTGTCCTGTCAGGGAGTTGCAGAGAGCGAGAAGGTACCCTCTGAGCCTCCTTTTCTCCAGGCTGAGCCCCCCCCCCACTCCCTCAGCCGCTCCTGGTGCTCCAGATCCTTCCCCAACTCTGTTCCCTTCCCTGTACACGCTCCAGCCCCTCAATGTCCTGGTCATGAGGGCCCAGAACAGGACACAGCACTTGAGGTTCTGGATCACAGCAAAATTTAATACAGTTCAACACTAAACCTTCCAGGGTTTGAATGTGTCCAGAATTAACATAAAATACACTAAACTGCTCAGGTCTCCAGGTTTAGGAAATGCCTTTCAGCCAGAGCAGGGATGGCTGAGGGACCTCAGCCCCAGCTGTGCTTCCCCATGGTCCTGGTGGAGAGGACCAGAACTGCCCAGGCTAGTGGGGAAATTCAGAGTATTAACCTGTGTGGAAAGACTAGGAGGGCAGCAGAAAAGAGAAGGAGAGGATGTTTCCTGTGGGAAATACCTGATGGTATCTGTGTGTAGTTCTAAGCTCCAAGAGTTCTTGGTAGAGCTCCAACATGTCCATGGGCAGCTCTGGATGATGGATGATGGATCCAGTTCACTGGATGATGGAGTTGCTGCAGCTCTCAACCCCAGCCCTCTCGTTTCCATACATTTTTCCTTTCATGCACCATTTGTTCCCCAAAAGCAGTAAACACTGAGTTTTCTTCACCATCTGCACCGCTTCCATTCCTTATCTGATGTCCCACAGTAGCAAGGAGAGTTGCCCAATTTTCCAGGCCCACTTCTGGAGGGATGTGGGGAACAACCACCCCTTCCTCCCCCTCACAGACCTTCCATCCTTCCCGACAGCAAAGAAATGACCCGAAAGAATTACAATAAGGTGACATTTTTATTATTTATACAATAAAGAGACTTTTTAATGTTATTCAAAACACTTTTTTTTTTGAAATACTGAAAAATTCGGGTACACCAAAGCCGAAAATGGCTCTGCATTAATACTGCACAGCGGCGGTTCAGTCCCTGGGCTCCCTATGGACAGAAGCATCTGCAAAATGCATCAACACCACACGCACGGGCCGGGGCCCCACAGGGCACGGGGAGGGGACAACCTGCATGTGCCAAGGGACGAGAGTTGATTGCACTCAATCAATAGATTTAAAATAGAATTTTTGAAGTACCTTTTTGCACATAAAATGAAGCAGCTTTCAAGTTCAGTTAAGTCTTTATACTGCAAAAAACATGAAGTACATTCACAATCTATGTTAATAAAGTAGTAAATATTTCCTCATTCAGCTTTATTTACAGGAATACTGGAATTCAACTGAAAAGTACAGTCATCTGGAATATAGCAATCTTTGAACACATACAAAAATGACCATTTCTGTATATAATTTAAGCTCAAAATCACAATTATCTCAAAATATTAATTACAATACAGCCATCTCCATCATAATTAAACATGTCTTTTATAAAATGGTAAAATCTTTAATAAAGGAAGCTGTTGGTTCTGAACCGGATACAGTACTCACAGGTAGAAAACCGAAGTGATGAGCGAGTGCCCTGCCCGGGGAGGGGACACGAGGGGGGGACACGAGGGAGGGACATGAGCCACCGAGGCAGCCCAGAGACACAGGCCCTGAGTGCCAGGGCCAGGGGTCCTCACACAATGCAATGGTGTCATTCAGTCACTTCCACAAAATCGGCTGGAATCATCCAGGAAGGGGATTGGCAAAGTTTTTTTAGTTTCGTTTTTTATTTCAATTCCATGATTTGCAAACGGTCCCTTTTGGGATTGGGTTGGTGGTGGCCCTGCAGGCTCCTGGAGTGGCCCACAGTGCCAACAGCCTCGTTCCCACAGCACCCAAACCCTCAATGGATCCGTATCCCATCAAACTACTGCCCGGAAAGTTGTATTGGCACGGCCACAGGGAATGACTCAGGGCCTGAGTGCCTGGGAATAAGGGGATGAGGCCAGACGGCTTTGTGCGCTTCAAGAGGGAATTATGGAATCTGGAAGGGAGAGAAGGGAGGGGCCACGCCAGCCACGGGCAGGGAGCTCAGACTGCAGAGAGAATTCCCATCTTCCCCAGTGTGGGATTTCTAACTGTGAAATCCAACCAGTTCACAGGATCACAGGATAGCTGGCGTTGGAAGGGACCTCTGGAGATCACCCAGTCCAACCCCCTGCAGGGTCACCTGGAGCAGGTGACAAAGAAATTTGTCCAGGTGGATTTGGGATGTCTCCAGCTAAGGAGACTGACTCCATGCCCTTCCTGGGCAGCTATTCCAGGCTCTGCCACCCTCCATGGAAAGAAGTTCTACCTCATGTTGAGGTGGAAGTTCTTGTGTTTTAGTTTATGGCCAAATCCTGCCAAGGTGGGTGGTGACTCCACAGCCCTGTCACCTCCTGTGCCTGTGTGTGAGCCATGTCCAACCCTGATCCTGTTGGACAGGGTCTGCCTGGATGGGGGAAAATACAGCCCCCCATGTCCTGAGCTGGACTGGGCAGCACAGCCCCGGCTCCGGCCCTTCTCCTGCCACAGACAATTCCCAGGAATAACCACCCTGATCCCCACTGACCCTGTACAGACCTGGGTCTGACACCATGACCTGTCTCAGCTGATCCAAATGTGCCTTTGTAATTTAATACAGGGTTTGCATTTCCTGTTGTAAATCTCCCTATCAGATATATACACATCTATAAATAAGCATTTTTGATTGCATAAGGTAATTAATGCTATATTACAGCAGAGAGGTTTCATAGAATCCCAGATTGGTTTGGGTTGGAAGAGACCTTAAAGGTCATCCAGTCTTACTCCCTGCCATGGGCAGGGACACCTTGCACTATCCCAGGTTACTCCAAGCCTTGTCCAACCTGGCCTTGGACACTTCCAGAGATGGGGCAGCCACAGCTTCTCTGGGCAACCTGTGCCAGGGCCTCCTCACCCTCACAGCCAGAAATTTCTCCCCAATATCCCATCTAACTCTGCCCTTTGTCAGTGGGAAGCCATTCCCCCTTGTCCTGTCCCTCCAGGCTCTTGTCCAAAGTCCCTTTCCAGCTCTCTTGGAGCCCCTTCAGGCACTGGAAGGGGCTTTAACCAACACCTTTACACTCCAAGTGCTCACTAACAGCAGCAAACCAACATTCCAGACATTCCATATCCTTTTTTCCTTGGATTTTCCTTGGATTTCCTGGGCTCTGCTCTCAGCTGTCCCATTCCCCCCTAGTATTGTCCTGCCTGGTCCCTGCTTGGAGCCACTGGCTGGGCACCTGGCTGGCATCTCTTGTCCTCTCACAGGGGCTGGCACTGCCACCAAACACAGATGCAGATGTGGATGTGTTATAAAATATCTCAGAAAGCAAGATTTGAAGGTGTTAAATTGTTGCTGTTGCAACACCTGGTCGATAACTCCCCTAGTTTGTCATCACCTGGATACGAACTGTGAGCTGGCACTGGGAAAAGGGGGTCCTGGAGGCTTCCTGCGGTCTGGGCTGAGTTTTTTCCTCAAAAAAATTTAAAAAAGCATTTTGAAAGCAGCCTTTTTGCTTTCTTTTTCCTCCCCCACCATCGCCCTGTGCAGGACCCCCTGTGTAGGGGAGACCCCTCGGCTCTCTGGGGCTCAGCTCTGTCCCTCCGCTCCCAGCAAATCTCCAAAAGGTCCCACAGCCAGGGAGGGAAGGGTTAGGAATTCCTAGTGGCTCTTGGAGGCAGCGAAGTGGAATATCCCCAGCTATGTCTGTGGGCTGTGGCTGCACCCTTGGACGTGGGATATTTGGGGGGGAATGAGTCCGGGCACAGACGAGCCTGGTGCCAGCTCTCCCTCATCCCTTCCTCAGGGAAATGGGATCCCCTGAAAACACCTGGAGGGAGGTTTCCCTGTCTTTTTCCATCTTGCTGCCAGGTATAACCACGCTGGAGCCCTGAACCACCAGCAGCTGTCAGGACTCTCTCTGTTGGGAGCAGCACCAGGACTTGGACCTGAGGGGTTGTCACACTGTGCCCTGAGCTGGGAATGCTCCTTCCAGGCTGGCTTGGTGTCACTCAGTGTCACCTGCTGCTCCCTGGGATGTGGCAGCTCTCAAACCTGCTCCCATTCCCTGTAAAGCACTCCTGATCAAATCAAGGATCACATAAAGCCTCCTCGATGGGAATATCCCAAGCTGGGCCCGGCCCGGCCTGGAGCCAGTGAAAATACACAACAATGTCCATGGGAATGGGAGATGTGAGTAAAGGGCCTCGAATTGGAAATTTAAAAAGTGAAATAATAAAATTAGCAGCAACAAAAGAAGTTTTACTGCCACCATCACAACCTTCCTCCATCCGTGAGCCAAACCTGCCTGTCCTCGGAGTTCTCCTGTAGAGTGTGCACATGGAATCCACGGGAAGTGCCAAATCAAAGGGGTTAACCCATTCCAGAGGGAGTTAACCCATTCCAAAGGAAGTCAGAATCATAGAACCATAGAATGGTTTGGGTTGGAAGGAACCTTAGAGCTCATCCCATTCCATCCCCTGCCATGGGCAGGGAGGGACACCTTCCACTAGACCAGGTTGCTCCAAGGCCCATCCAACCTGGCCCATTCCAAAGGAAGTTCTCCCATTTCCATGTGGGTTTTTGTACCGAGGTCCCAGAGTTCCAATTTCAGAAGTCTCTCACCCTGTATATGAATTGTTCCTGATCCCTACGGAGCCAACTATACACACGGCATATGTACAGGTATTTTCATAAGGCATAGAATATCTTTGCATTGAAAATAAATGAACATTATTAAATTTAATTTAATATATACTTTCTTTGAGGTGTTTATGAAAATATTTTTTTCTCTATACTTTTGTATGCGACATGATAGAAATATTTCATGGGAAGTACAGGTTAATATAGTTCATCTTTATAAAGGCATATACAACTCTGAGGCAGTGTTTCTGATGGACAGCAGAATTCCTAAAGGATTTGTATGTGCTTCTGTGTTCTGAAATCATATGAAATCGACTTTAAGAAGTAACTTGATTAAAAAAACGCACCAATGCACAGCCAGAGGCTGACAAGTAAAACTAATACGGAGCCACATGAACAATATATTTATATAGTTAATATATTTTTTCCCGATGATTGGTACTAACATAGAGTATTATACATTTGGCACTACTGTTTGCCATTGGTCCAGCAATTGGCAAAAAATTGGTTTCCTATGTATAAATCTGTTTGAACATTAGATCTGGCTAGACATATTTACTATTTATAAAAAAATATTTAGACAGTAAGCTCACGTTGAATAACAAGGTCTACTGTGTTCTGGAAACTCTTCAGTAGAAGCACAGCCTTCTCGTGTTCCATATGTACAAAGCTGTGTCCATTGGCCTGCAACAGGGACAAACACAGGAGAAAGCTCTATAGTGGCTTCATGTTGGTGGAACAAAGGGGTGGATGGAAATAAAAAGCTAAAATAAATAATGGACACATAAGGATCCCACAAACACTGAGCACACGTTTCTCTCGCCCTCCATTGGCTTTGAGCAGGGGCTGAACTGGAGGCTCCAGGGAATACTTCATTCCCACTGAAAAGATCTTGTGACTCTGGGATAGTTTGTGTGTTTCCTGAGGAAGCATAACTCTGGGATGGAAGGTTTCCATATTCCAGGTGCTGTGCTGCATGTATGGGCAGGATGGGCTCCGTTTGGATACAGAAATAGAGAGGGAAGTATTTATAAGCTGTTCTGTCAATTAAATCTCTCTATAATAATCCCTCTCTTGTCTGTTTCAACACTATTTCAAAAGTCAAATGTTAAACATAATTACCCACATTTCACTGACTGTGCTTAATAGGCCGAAGTAGAAGATCCACCATTCTCCAGGATAATGGACACAGCCCAGGAAGGGAATCAGGCTCCATGGCCACACCTGCTCCAGGCCCCCCCTGAGCCTCCTCTTCTCCAGGCTGAGCCCCGCCAGCTCCCTCAGCTGCTCCTGGTGCTCCAGATCCTTCCCCATCTCCATTCCCTTCTCTGGACATGCCTCCATCCCTCAATGTCTCTCTTGTCTGAGGGGCCCCGAACGGACCCCAGCACTGTAGGTATCTCAGCAGTGCCCAACACAGGGGAACATCACTTCCCTGGGGCTGTGGCCACACTATTTTTGATACAAACCAGGTGCTACTGGCCTTCTTGGCCACCTGGACAAAAAGTTCTGCAAGTAATTCTGCTATAAATCAATATCAAACTATATACAATAGTTTATATAAAAACAGAACTGTCAGTTAATTCACAGAATCACAGAATATCCCGAGTTGGAAGGGACCCATGAGGATCATCGAGTCCAGCCCTTAGCCCTGCACAGGACCATCCCCAAGAGTCCCACCAGGTGCCCCAGAGGAAACAAACATTCCTTAAGCTCTGGCAGCCTTGGTGCTGTGACCACTGCCCTGGGGAGCCTGTTCAGTGCCCAGCCACCCTCTGGGGGAAGAACCTTTTTCTGAGATCCAACCTAACCCTGCCCTGACACAACTTCAGGCCTGCATCACCACCACTGCATTTCTGAGCTGCCCTCAGCCCCCCAGCAGTCCCTCCCCCTGTACCTGCAGGATCTTGTCCCCGGGCTGGAGCAGGCTGGATGCGGGGCCGTCAGGCTGAACCCTAGTAACAAAGATACCCTATAAGTCAAAGTAACACAGGTTAGGATGCCATCTCCGAGACCTACAGCCCAAAATACAGGTGAGTCCCTAACTGGGGTCTGGGGGCTTTATAGACTTGGGCTGAACACCAAACTCCATTTTAATCTGTTCGTAATCAAACACTAGGTTGGGTTTCTAGCAGCTTCAGCTGTTTCAACCAATAAATATAATTGTGGGTCATTTTTAACTAAGATTCCACCTCACAAAATACTGTCCAATATGAATAGAGTGAAAGGGTTATCAGGAGGGTAAGTAAAATGGAGCAAGCATTAATTTATTAGAATAATCTCTACCATAATCTACACAGTAGTCTTTGTTTGATTGCTCTAGGAAACAAAAAAGTTAAAAAGATGTCTAGAAAGCAGTTGATTATTCAGCCCTTGAGATCTTTAGTGCTGTGGGACAGACCTTAAATCCAGTGTCTGAGCAGTGAAAGGCTTTGAAAGAGGAAAAGCTATTAAGAATAAGGGATAGTTATGGATTTGTTTTCAGAATTTCAGTAAAATATGTTAATAAACTCCCAAATCAAAGGTTGGTTCCAGCTGATGAGCACGTTAAACTCCCACACAGCTCATCAGTCCTGGCCCCTCAGTGTCTGTGCTATGCTCTCCCTGCTCCAAGGGGAATCCAAGGCTAAATGTGAACATTCCCTTTGCTCCCAGGCATACCAGGGAAATCCCTGCTTGGCACCACCATCATGTGCCTCCTTGAAGGATTTTACAGTCTCGTGAGCAAGGTCCTGCCCAGTATTCCCAGTATGAAACCCAGTATAAAACTGTGAGCAGAGCCACGGGCTGCTGAAAGCTCATCCCTGTGCCATGAACTTGTGGCAGGGGTCTGCTGTTCCAAAGGAATGGTGGCTTCTCCATGGCTTCTCGTGTCCTCTCATTCCAGTGATATCAGCGTTTCATTTAAAATATGGCAAATCTGGTGTCACTGTGTGGGAAGTGATGGTTCAGAGTAACAATATAGAAAAACCCTTTAACTATTAATTCCTCTCCCTGAGTTATGTTCCTGTGAGTGGGAAAACCAGTTCTATCTCCAGCTGTTCCTGCCTTGCTCCAGACACATTTAGAGTGGAACAGGGACTCTCCTTCAGTCACTTAAGCCACCTGACAACCAGAAAAGTCCAGCTTAATTCTATCATCCCACCTTCAACTAAGCAAAACCAGGCCCCAATGTTATAAAGTATAATTCCAGTGTGAAGTCTCCAAGGACATCAAAAATGAGAACATTTTGAAGGACAATAGTTAAAATTCCTGGGTTTTATGTACATTACATGGAACTACTCTGGAAGTTCAAAACAGGGATTATCAATAAGAAAACTGAATCCCAGAATCCCAGACTGGTTTGGATTGGGAGGGGCCTTAAAGCCCATCTTGTTCCACTGCCTGCAATGGGCAAGGACACCTTCCTTAGACCAGGAATTCAGACTGTGTCAGGTTGGTATTTCCAAGCCTATTTTACATTCCCAGTCAGTTTTCTGTTGCAATTCAGAAAGGTGGGGAATTGATTTCTTTAATTTGCAGGCAGATCTCAAAGTTTTGAAAAGAGATGAAAAGAGAATTTTAAAAATTTTCATCACTTGCCAAACATTCTCCGTACTTATGGAAGTTCTGGCAGTCTCTGCAAACTGAATCCAGGATTAGCAAAGGACATCAGCTCTAGGAATGTGTTCAACAGAGAGGTGCCCAAAGTGCTCATTTTCCAACAAACTCCACTCAGTTTTATTGCACCAAACAGACAAACTTACAGGTCTAAGAGTGCATTTCCTAATCCTACAGCCCCGGGAGCTGGGAATCACCAGATGGTGGAGTTTTTCTAGGCTTCCTTTTATCACATAGAGATTTATCTTAGACTTCCAGTTCCCACAATGAATCCTGAGTCTCCCTGACCACTGCGTATCTCATGGGGACGTTCTTAATTTCTAGCACAGAACGTAACTGCTGCCATGGGGTTTGTAAGGATCCAGTGATCTCCAGTTTACAGGCCAGGCTGGTTCTATGTGACACAGCAGCTACAAACCCTGGCATTCCATCTACCAGTACTGCTGGTTTAGTGTCCTCTCTAATTAATTTACTTAAAGCTTAAATCAGGGCTAAAAGTGACTCTTAAAAGTGAGAGAGAAAGTTCTCCAGAAAACAGCCTTACAAATTATCTTAGACATGGAATATGGGGCAGACACCCATGGGATTGATGTTTGATTCTGTCATTTTCATTAACTGGGAAAAGAAAGCAAACAACACTAAAAAAAACCCCAAACCCACCAACCAACCAAAAAAGTCAAGTATGGGGAAAAGTCTTTCAATAATCACAACAGAAGGGCATAAACATCTCACTCATGTTCTCCACATCTCCATAAACATCTCACTCATGTTCTCGACGTCTCCACTCTAAAATAAGGACCAGGTAGAGAGAAATTCCCAACGTACCTTATCAGAAGGTTTGAATGGATTTCCTTGTCCACTTATTCCACCACTGATACTAAACCCCAGGCCAGGATTCTTCTCTATCCTCACACAAAACTAGGTTAGAAAGACAGGGTGGGGTAAGTGGATGCCAACATTAATCCCTTCCTAAACCACAGCACCCTTCTTCCCATACATCCCGTTCACCATCAGGGGTTCGAGCTGAGCCCTGCACTGCACAGCGTGGAGAAAGTCAGTGGAATATTGCTATAAACTGGAAGTACTGGCATGATTTTAGCACACAGTGATACCATAATATCCCCTGTCATTCACAGATTTTTTGCACGGATTTTAAAGTTTCGTTTTCAAGGAGGAAAAAAAACCCGTTAGACTCGTGAGATGTTCACATTGGCCAAATTTTTCTTTTAAACATTGGGATAAACCTGTCAGTGAAGCTTAATCTGTGAAATTTTATTTTTCCAGAAGGAGTCACATGTGCAGCATCCCTGGGACAAAGCAAGGGATAAATACTCAAAGCTCAGGGATCTTCAGAGCATTGCCAGGTCAGGGCACAGGCCCACAACCTGCACTGAGCACCAACCACTTCTACCCCAGGAGACAGTGCTGAACCTTCTCGTTTAGTCAGGATGACTCTAAATAGCATTGGGTCATTGAATGTAAAATAAAAATTACTTCAGAGGAGATTAATGACTGTCCACTGAGCTGGGCTTAGCACATCCTCGAGCCACACCAGCAACTGGTTCTGAACATCAGGGATGTAATACAGGGAGCTGCTCACGTGGCTTGACCAGCACTTCACACAAGAGAAAGGTTTACTGATGGTTCTGCACCTCATTCAGCAAAGTCAGGGGCCCCAAACAGGTATTTCAGTCATTAGGGCCAAATATAATGAGGACAGGACCACTTAATGAAGGAACTCCCCAGTGCTGGGGACACTGGGGCTGCAGATGGCCTTTCACTGGGCAGATCCGAGCAGATTAGTGTGTTATAAAATAACCTGCCCTGTTGACACTTAACTGGGCTGCTAGGGAACAGGCAGAAGGCGCAAATTAATTCAGTGTGACCCTGAGATGCCAGTTCTGCTCAGGGTCTTAAAGGGCAAATGGTGTCACTTGATCAGTCCAAGAGAAAATGGGTATTGATGGCTGGTGCTGGGGAATGGGATGGGCTGGCCTGCCCTCAGTCCATCCAGAGCTCCCCCAGTCCATCCAGAGCTCCCCCAGTCCATCCAGAGCTCCCCCAGTACAACCACCGTTCTCCCAGACCATCCAGAGCTCCTTGGGCTGCCCAGCTCAGCTGCCCCATTCCTGCCCGAGGCTCTCTTGTACCGTGGACACCTTGGAAAACACAGGAACATCTCTGCCCTGAAGCTGCAGTGCAGACCCTCTCACCTGCTCCTGGTAGGCATCGGTGCTCCGCTGGCCCTTGGTCTGGATGAGGCACCGCCCGGTCTGGGGGGCTCGGGAGCTCTGGGCCGCTGGGATCTGGATGGGCAGCGGCGGCTGGTACTGCTGGATGGTGACCTTGTTCATGCTCCCCTCGTAGGGCTGCTCCCGGCTCCGGTGCTGCAGGCTCTGGGATCCCATGAGGGTCTGGATGTGGCTACCTGCCTGTGGGTAACGCAACCTGTTAGGCCACGAAGGAGGCTGAAAAGAAGCGATTATTAAACTCACAGAGTCGGGCCCAAGAAAACCTGAGACCCAGCAGAGGTTTGCCTTTGGAGCACAGCTGAAAAAAACAGGATTAAAAGCAGCAGGGACATGCGCATGGCACTGGGGACCTGGGAAGTTTGGGGAGAATCAGCCATTTGATAAACATTAGGTATTTTTCTCCTCATGTCACATCTACACTTCTGCTCAGGATGTTTTGTGAACTGAAAACATTTAATAAATCAAAGGAGGGTGAATAATTTATCACATCCCACTATGAAGATACTTGAATGTTTGTTTTTTCTGAGGATAATTTGGAATAAGATCTGTAACACAGACAGAAATTATCCAGGGTTATGCTCTGTGTATGGAAAGCACCAGCAGTTAAACCCTATACCTTGTCCTGTAACCAAATGTGGCTTTTACCAAATGTAACCAATCAAATTTCTGTAATAATATTTCTGTGACAACATCTGCTGGTTTGAAGCTCCAATATTTGGTAAATACAAGTTAAATATTGCATTTATATCAACCTGGTCTTTTGCTAATACCAGCCAAGGAAGGATGGCTCCTGTCTTGTGTTTCTGTCTTGTGGACACAACAGTAAAAGTCATTTTCCAGGAAGCCTAAATACTGCAGGCTTTTAATAGTCTTTTAATAAATCAGTGGATTATTCAATTGGGAGATTAAAATATCCAATTTTGCCACAGGGGAAATAGCCCATAAATTATGGACTTGAGGTAAAATGGGCATTTAATCTGCATTATGAACAGCAAGAAGGATGGAAACAACCACCCACAACCCAGATAATGAAGTAGTGACGCCTGTGCAGCATTCCCAGCTCACTGACAGTGCGAGCCATCACTACACACAGAATAGTTCTGTGCGTGGGAAATTTGGGAACGTGTATTAATGTCTATATATAGTTAGACAGATATCACTTAATGGCTGGACTCGATGATCTTGGAGATCTTTTCCAAGCTAAATGATCCCACGATTCTACATCAGCCTGAGTACACAGTCCATCAATCTGCCATACACACCCTTCCCCTTGGAAAAACAACTCTCAGCTCTTCCTACCATGATCTCCCAAGCACAGCTCTACCGCACAGTGACTCCGCTCTGCAGGAGCCCAGTTAGTGGAAAACCAAAACATATTAGAAGTTATATTCACACATTTAATTGTTTGCTATGTTGAACTTCGGTTCTACAGAAGAGTTTCTGAATGGCTTCAAACAGTTGCTGGATTTTAATCCCCAAATGCTGGAAAACCAAGACATTGGAGGTGACTTTGCTTGGAGAGATGAGTGTTGTCACACCAGCACATTACAAACCTCTCCTGAAGAAGGTGCGTAAACATCTCTCAGAATTCATTTTCTCTCTGCTGTTAATAGACTTTGAGGAGATTGTATCACTCCTGCTTGTGGATTCACACCGTGGCTCTTCTGGAGGGGGATAAGCTGCTTCTCATGGAAATGTGAATTATTTCTTCTGCAGAAAAAAATCTCTATTATGCAGACTGCTTCCCCAATTTCATCTGTATTCTTTACTTATCATCCAGTACAAAAGTTAATTATTTTCAGCTCGGTGTCCAATATTTACAGTACAGTTGGAGTAGCTGGCAGTGGGTGTAATGATAGATTTGCTGAGTGAAGCAATGTTTGTACTTATCCCATGGGAGCAGCCAGATACTGAAATATTCAGAACAAAAGAAAGTCTGCAGTTCAATTTATTACAATCCTGATGGTGCTCTGTTGATGGTGAACTGTTACAGAACTGACTGTGCACTGATGGTCCACAAATGCTAGACAGCAACAGTGTCCAGCAGGGAATGGACCAACACAGGTTTTATCCAAAAATACCAGTGAAGACAAGAAATTAATTTTCTTACATTTCTCATTTCTTGCATATCAGATGATAAATAACTTGACTGTCAGAGCCAATTCCACCACACCCCGTCACGGCACCCTTCTCCTCCTCCTCCTCCTCTTCTTCCTCCTCCCTCTGGGCAATTTCCAGAGGGAGGTACAATTTCCCTCTCCCATCTTCCAGCAATCCTCCCGTACTCATGGACCTGTGGTTGCACCTCTCTGTGAAGCCAAGGGTTGCTGCTTCTGCCACTGCCTGGGATAAAAGCTGTGAAGGCAGAAGGGAGGTCCTTCCTCATCAGCTGAGGGTTAATCACACAGCAGTTATCAGTGTGCACACCATGACTTTCACTGGTGTTATTCACCCCTAGGACTTCACTCCAGGGATGAGCTGGTTCGATCTCCATGTAGGCAAATGACCACTGTAATTATCCCAGCTGAAATGTGCAGCTCCACCTCCCAGCATCGACTCCAAACACAGCTGAGTTTGTCAGGACCCTTCATTCTCCAGCTCTGCGATTAGAGCAGCCAAACCCAGCAGTTCCTGAGTGGATGAGCCAAGCTGGGGCTGGGAGGGAACAGCCAGTGTTTGCAGATGAGCAGCCCAGCTCCAAGCACTGGAATTCAACATCCACCACAAGGTACCAGAAATTAGACCCATTTCTGGTGAGTTTATCAATGAAACAGCTTTGCCTGTTCAGAGCTGGGTTGGCACCATCCCAACCTTTCATTTGTTATAACTGCCATTGAAATGAAACATCTGATGAGACTCTGCAGGCCAAGGGAGAGGAACACACCTGCCCAACCCCCTGTGCCCACTGCATACACCAGAGATGGAACCACACAAACAGTGGCAAAACACGCCTCGAATTCCCAACAATTATGCTTTAAGCCTTGAAACAAAACCAGGTGTGTCCTCATACACCTTCTCTCCTCCTTGGAGAGGTGCTGGGAGCAGGATCCACTCTGGGATCCCTTCCTTACCTTCTTGGTGACGGTGTCGGGGGGAACATCCCGCCGCCCCAGCGGGTACGGGTTCCACTGGCTGCCCACGGACACCTCGTCCTGCCCGTTGTCCAGGATGCTGCTCTGCTGCGACGGGGTCTGTTGCACAAATGTAGGGCAGCCTTTAGTCACCAAACAACCCCTCCTCAGCTTTAGTTCAGTCACCAACCCAGTTAAATAAACCACACCGTGCTATTGCTACAACAGAAACTCTCCTAATTCCCCCCGTATTTCATTAATATGTGACCACATTGCTCAGGGACCCTCTGCAAGCAGGAGGGCTTGAAAGGCATAGGAGAGAAGTAATGAGAATAATGAATGATGAGAGAAAAGAGAAAATTCATTTTACATGACTCAGAGAAACAAATTTGGTTAAAATCCCACATTTCAATGTGCAGTCTGCCCTTAACAGTGAGTTAGAAATTTCTTGCTGCTCGTTCAAGCAGCAAAGACTTTTTTTATGAAGTATTTGCCACAAAGACAAATTTGATCCTTTTATTTTCTGCAGAAAACATTCCCTGACGGCAAAGGTGAAGTTGTGACTCCTTGTTCCCCTCACTCAGCTCCATCTGAGGCTCCCAGACCTCTCTAGGCTGGGCCTGTCTTGTGTTAAGCCAATAGATTACTACATGCACAATATTAACTCATAATTAAATTTTTTTTCTGAATTTAAATGGCCATAACACACATTTAAAGTTTCCTAAATATTATTATCTTTCCCTTTTCTCTCCTGTTATAAATATTTCTTCCTTGTCCCTTTTTCCCCTGGTTATTTTACTCCTGTTTTCAGGACTTTGGAGGGTCTTTGTGCTTTTTCTGTCCCATCTTGATTTTCTGTTATCTGTCCCTCTGTTTCTCTACCATCACTGGAAATTTTCATAATATGGAGGTCAGACTTTCCAAAATTCCAACACTGTGCTACCACTGACAGTACCTGAATGATGTAGTGCTTACTGAGTTCTGATTAATGATAATCTACAAAGAAACAAAAATATCTATTTTTCCCCTCTGTCATTCAAGCAAATACTTTTCCAGCTTAGATTACAGAAAATCAGGATACACTTATTTAGATGGCTGAAGAACTGCATTTGCTTTGAAACATGAAAGCTGGGAACTTGTCAATTAAAAACTATTTTTAACAGAAGTTTAAAAGTAAGTAGAAGTAAATTGTGATTAAATCACACATCTCAGTGACTAAATAAAAAAATTTCAACCCTGATTATTTCAAATGAAAGAAAATTTTCATGATAATTCTTTCATCATTCAAGTCTTCCAGAAAAATCATGGAAGTTGCTATTTTCCTTCTATTAAAAACCACTAGAAAAACATTTCCACTGTTGAAAGATCTCCTTGTGGAGCTTTCTTTACACCATTAAAACAGAAAATAAAGCCATCCCTTCCAGAGCTGTCCTGAGAATCCTCTCACATCCTGAGGGATCAGCTTCTGGGCCTCTCTGGATGCCCTCCCCATGCAGAGAGGGGGTAGAGAGGCTCATTCCAAAGGGAACCTCTCCTTTCCTCCTGACTGACTATTATTCCCAAGGGAGGTGGCAACAGACACTTCTGGGAATGGATTCCACCAAACCATTATCTTTTAAAACACCTGGGAGATGGATCCCAAAAATGGAAAAGTTCTGGGTTGTTTCCCCACTGACTGATCTGCAGGAGAGAGTTTGCACTCGAGAGGGCAAAAGAAAAAACACAGAGGGTGTTTTCTGCTTTCTCAATAAACAGGTAAATTCTGTGGTTTCATTTTCTGCAGCAAAATGAATTTGACCCCTTGCAATATTGCTCATTTTCTGAGCTCGGACAGACTGAAAGCAAACCCACATCTATTAAATCTGGGTAAACAATGAAAAGCAGCAGTTCAAGCATTTTCTACAGCAAGCAGAATCAATGTAATAAACATTCTGAAAATAAGTTATTGGTAAACTTGATTTCCTGACCATCTACTGGACAACCAGACCTCACTCATTACTCTCTTGAATCCAGGCCACAGGAAGGAGGGAGGAGAAGGAGACAAAAATTAAACTGCTGTGGCCTGGATTCATCAAGAAATGCAAATCCTTTAGAACATATGAAGGAATAGAATAAAACAATACCAAATATACACGACATTCATTCAACAGCAATTTCCCCCTGCTTCCCAAACAGTACAATAAGAGAATAACCCCCTTAATGCACTTCAGCATCACAGTTTTTATGGGTATGGAGCAGTGAAATGCTGGTGGAATAGAAAGCAGAATAATCCACATCAGAGCACACCCCAAAATATATCACTCTGAACAGATTCATTAATTCCTCAGACATCCATCCATTAATATCCATATACATTTACAGCCTCAAATCCTGGAAGTGCTATAAAACACTGTGTTCCTGATGTGTAGCAAACCAGCACTGTTATTTGGGGTTGATGGCAAATGGATTTTTTCAAGGACTCGTGACAAGACCTGGCATGTACCCGAGGAGACAAACAGGTTCTTTGGAAGCAGAGACAACACTGGAATGTCACCCGTGGCCAACACACACCCCTGGGGGGCTTCTCGGTGCCACCCACCCAACAACAGAGAAGCACAGAGAGCGAGGGGGACAACCCAGGGACAGCTGATGGCATGTGGGATGGAGGTGACAGTGTATGGAGAGTCAGTCCCGGCAGGAAAAGCCTGACACTGATCTATGTGTGCTGTTATCCTGTCCCAGCTCTGCCCAGAACTCCAGCACGGAGTTCGTCCTGCATCAGGGAGAGGAGCAGGGTCGAGGTCTGTCCAACCCACACAACCTGCTCGTGCTGCTGCCATTAAATCATCCTATTTTCTCACCAGCCTTGGATGTAAGCTCTGAAACAGGGCCTTGGAAGCCTCCTGTGGGAATCTCTGGCCAGGGCTGGTCCTCCCTGGGCAGGTGCCAGCAGTGCTGGAGGCCAGCCTGGCAATTACCAGCACAGCTGATCCCATGGCAGCGCCTGGATCTGTGCTCTGCTGCCCTTTAATTAGAGATGCTGCTAATGTGTCCCAACAGCTCCTGCTGCCAAAGCAGGGAGAGGCCAAGTGAGGCTTGTCCCTCCTACATTGCCTTGACCCTGGAAGTGTGGCCACATGGATGCACAGAAGGTCTCAGGATCTCCTCTTTGACACTGCAAGTCCTGCAGCAGTGTCCCTCTCTGGCTTGTCCTGTGTGCTTTTCCCTTCAAACATTTGTTTAGGATGATCTTGTATGTCTGTACTTGTCGGCAATATACCAAGAACAGATGTAAAATAGTAAAAAATGAGGTTATTCTCTTTCTACATGTGTTACTCAACCAAAGTTTAAAATGGGTTTGGGTGTGGTAGGTGTGCTCAAAGCTCATCAGCTACTACAGCAGAGCCAGTTAATGCTCAAATATTAAAATCCCTGTCTCCTGGAGCCTATTTAAATGCATATTCAACATTTCTACAGTCCTTTTTTTTAAGCTCAGTCTCAGAGCAAAGCACGTTCCCCATTTCTCTGCACAGATTGAGAAAATGATGGCACCGGTCTGGAGGAGGAGAGCAGGAAGCAGGAATGACAGCCACGGGAAACCCAGAATCCAAAAAGCAAGGGAGGAAAACTGTACCACTGCCACCCTTGCTTTTTGCATCGGGTCTGTATAAGCATGAGTAGTAGGCAAAAGCTAAACCAGGAGGAAGCAAGAAGTTAATTTATTGGGAATGCTGGTGGTGCTGGCTAGCCCATACTTACTTTCGGTAGAGGTAGCTCTTGAAGCATTTGGTTTTCAAATTTAGATTTAGTCTGCAAGTTTAAAGTCATGCTTCGGCCGGCATGCATTGCTGAAACCCCTCCAGAGTGCAGCATGCCAAGGCTAACTGTGTGGTGTTTGTAAGCAGCGGTCTGAGTAGAGGAAACAACCACGTGACAGATATGAACACACATGCTCATCGAATTAAGTATCACACATATATGGTTAAGTTCACAAAGTTTTAGTTTAAGCAAACAAACAGTCCCAAGAGATCAATAGCTCCCCGGGGCATGCACTGGGTCACACAAAGCAAGTACATTGCTCGTTGTACATAAAATGGATACCAGAAACGACTTCCACGCTGACAGCAGATGAGGTGTGTTGGTATCTGGAGTTGTATCACATGGTACAAGTCTTTATTTTGCAAATATGGCCAAATTTAGGCTCAGCTGCGCAACCACAGATAGGCCTGGGATGTGTCAGGTGCCAAGGAGCAAACCCTGGGGGAGAAGGCTCTGCTCCATCCCAGGAGCACCTGCTCCCTGCCCACCACCACGGTCCTGCACAGACCCGACCGGCAGCGGCTTTTCCTAGAGCAGCTGCTCCATGGGAATGCCCAGAGTTTCTCACCAGCAAAGCCTCCACCAGGCAGCTCAACTCCTGAGAGCTTTGCAACCAGCAGTAACCAGCTCACAGGGACTGCTGCCAACTCAGCAGAACCACCAGTGTCAGTTTTCATGAGTTCAGGTATTCCTTGATACACACTGTAAGCTAAGCGTGAAGATATTTCTTAAACAAACAGCATCTGGGAAGCGTTTATTTCCACCAGAAATGGCTCTGCTCAGGGTGCACTGGTTTCCCTGGGGAGAATTTTCCAATTGGTTTTACACAGCACAAGGGAAAGAGCTGAAGGGAGGAAACACTTCAGCCTTTGAGCCCATTTTTAAATTTAACCCATTGGGCTCTAATGATATTTTAATAAATATCACATCCGAGCAACTGGGAGGTGAGGAGTGTAGTAACACCAAACTCAGGAGGCTCTGGCATAAAGTAGGTAAATGGACACATTTGGCAACTACCTTCTTATGCATTTCATGACAGTAATTTTCCACAACCACTTCAGATCATGAAGTAAATGCAATTCATGAAGTAGGTCATTAAATAGGTAATGACTGAAATCATGCACTAAAGGACTTGTATTCTTCGGATAGAAGGCAAATCAGCACAACTTCCTACAGCTAAAAGGAATAATGGTCACATTCCTCGATCAAAACAGTGGCAGTGGGTACCCAGTGCTATTTCTCAGTCAAGAGACACCTTTAAACCCCCTCTAACAGTGATACGAAAGCTAAAATACATTATTTTACTTATTCTCAATGGTGGTTTTCTTTGTTCACTTTTACTGCCAAGATGTTCCCAGAGCTCCCAGTTGTGCTTGACATGGTGGGCTCCAGCAGCACATCCCCATCCATGAGCAGGACAGAATCTCATGGGCTTTCATCATTTTGGGTACTGCTGCAGGAGCCACCACCTCAGTGACCAGAGTGGAGCCTCTGAGTTTATCTGGGACCCTTCACTCCAGTTGAGCACCCCCAGGGCCCTTTGTGGGCCAGCTCCTCTGACAACGAGGCAGGAATTGCATTACTGGGAATTCTGGTGGTCACCACTGCACGTGCAAATAGTTTGACATACCGAAACACACAACTAAAGGCATTAATTGCAGAGAAATGCCAAACATACCCTGTCTAACCTTCTAGCTTCTATATGTCTAAGTAGCTGTTGTCTCCAGTCAGCAGGCATTTTAGCACAGCTCTCATTTCCCTTCCCAGGGGGAGGCCTTGGCTTTATATCACTGTTATCGGAAGGCTTGTCGCCATAGTTACCCAAGTTATAGTCTGATGGAATCTTTTCCAGCAGCGCTGCCATTGTCGGCCTCGCTGAGACGGGCCGGGTTTGGGATGTGCCGTAGCTCTCTGTACTGTAACTTCGTGCAGACAAGGGCCTCCTTTGCGTGAGGTTTTTAACTGGGAAGCTCCCAGTCTGGGCTTTCACCTCCTGGTAGGAAGGGAGCTCGTCTTCGTAGCGCCCGTTGCGCTTGAGGAACTGTGCCTCGGGCACGGCCATGCCGCTCTGGCGATCGGCTGCCGCGCGGAACGGGGCCCGGCCGTACCTGTCGCCCGGGGGCAGCTCCTGGGGCTCACTGACCCTGCGGAACATGGACATCTCGGTGGAGCTGGCCAGGGAATCCGCTCTGCGCAGGAAGCCCGGCCGTGCGCCCTGGCTGCCGAAGGGGGGCCCCACGGGCTCCTCGCTCACCGAGGGCTGTGAGAAGGAGAACATGGGATCCACGGGCGCATACCCGTGGTACCCCCGCGGGCTCACCAGCTCCTGGGGCAGGTTTTTGGGTGGTTGGGGGATGTACTCGGGGTTGAGTTGGAAGGGCGGCAGGAGCCTCTTGTCGGCCGTGACCTCCACGGCACCCTGGGGGTTGAAGCTTTGGTCGAACTGGTAGACTTTCTTGGTGACGGACGATTTCTGCTGCGGCTGCACCTTGACACTGCCGTAGGTCAGCAGCTCGTCGTCCAGCATGGGCACGGACTGGCTGCGGGACATGCTCAGCATGCCGTGCTCTGGGCCCAGCAGCTTGTCCACCCTCTCGTGAGGCCCTACAGTATCATTCCCGGATGCATAGTTTTCTAGGGGGATGTTGTACACCTTGTATGTACCAATATCTATCTCATCAATACTCTGAGACTTCTTAAACTTGTTCGTTTTTAAATCCCTCATCATTGGGGAAAGCCGCTCCGTGCTCTTGCTGATGGAAATGACGTTTTTGGAAGGATCTGGGCGACAGTGGATATGGGAAAAGACATTTGTGAGGCTTCTGTTAGCGTTTGAGTCGTGATATTCCCATGCTATTCCTGGAGGGAAAGTACTTGTCATTTCAGGAGACTCTTTGACATGATCTTTCCTCTCAGGCAAAGGGCTGGTGGTGGGGGTGCTTTCCAGTTTGGAAGGAAAAGCTGTCCTGTCTTCAAAGGGACTGGGGGTTCTGGTCCAATTTTGCCAAGGATTGGGAGGAGGCACTTCAGATTCGTGTGTGTTTCTGAGCGTCGGCTGCTCCAGCTCCAAGGGGATGCCAACTATCCTGTCCTGTCGGATCAGCGGCCTGCGCCCGTGTGCAGATGAGCTCCTCGATTTGGTGGTGAGCAGGGGGTTGGCGTTGGGGTTCTCCACCGTGCTCTCCTCGGCCACGAACCCCGTGTTGTCGTAGTGGGACCCATCAGTCCAGCCCTCGGCGAACGTGTCGCTCAGCGGGCGCCGTTCCGGCCGCGCCGGCAGGTTCCCAGCTGGAGCTGATTCCCGCTGGCTCAGCAATGGCTTGGTCTCCAGGGGCTGTGGGAACGACTGTGCCAGCCTGCAAAGACAAGAGAGAAGGGAGCAAGATAAAATGCCCTCTATCCCAGCACATAAACCATCACCAGAATGACAGAAGAATCACAGAGTCACAGAATCTGCTGAGTTGGAAGGGACTCATCAGGATCATCAAGTCCATCACTTAGCCCTGCACAAGCCCATCCCCAAGAGTCTCACCAAGTGCCCCAGAGGATCATCCAAATTCTCCCTGAGCTCTGGCAGCCTTGGTGCTGTGACCACTGCCCTGGGGAGCCTGTTCAGGGCCCAACCACCCTCTGGGGTAAGAACCTTTTTCTGAGATCCAAACTAAACCTGCCCCAACACAACTTCAGGCCATTCCCTTGGGTCCTGCACCTCGTCCCCACAGAAAAGGGATCAGAGCCTGCCCTTCTTCTTCCCCTCACGAAGAAGTTGCAACTTCAATGGGGTCTCCCCTCAGTCTCCTCTTCTCCAGCCCTCAGCCGCTCCTCGCATGGCTTTCCCTGAAGGACCTTCCCCATCTCCATTGCACTCGTTTGGACACTCTCTATGAGCTTAAAGCAATTTAGCACTCTCCCATCTATGCTTTGGTTTTGAGATTGTGCTATGAGACATGAACCTCATGCCACTGGCTTGGCACAAAGGTAGCAGGTTTTTGCCCTGGAGCACAGACTGTGTCAGTACACACACGGAGAAACTAAGAAGTCAGTGACAGGCCTGGCTGGCTCCATGCTGTGTTCACAGAAATCCAGCTGAACATATTTACCTGCTGTAAAAATAATCTGTGAGTGCAACAGAAGGTTTTTCACACTTACGTTATTTTATTTTTAAACAAAGATACCAGATGCAGTTTGTGTGTGTTCTCAGCACCAAGATTTTATGCATCTTCACTGAGAAGGCTCCAGCCTCTCTTTAACAGGACAGAGCCTGTGGATGGAATCACGTGAGGTGATTTATGGCAGGGACAGACAGGACAGGGTGTTCCTGGTGTGGTACAAGGGTGTTCTCAGCCTGCTGATGGCTCATTAGAGCTTTCCAAGAACTTTCCATGTTCTTGGAATCCAGGGCAGAGGGAGGCCAGGACACAATAATGGGACACACACTGCAGCCTGATTCCAGGAGCTTTAATGCCTGGTTATAGCCCAGAGTTGACCCACCAGCTGTGGAATTACTGGTGTTGATGGAGTATGGATGTATGGTCAGCTCTGCACAGCCTGGGCTGTGATCAGCTACACACAAATGGGAAAAAATGTGGAATTTTTAAACAAAATGCCTAAACAGATCAATAAAGAATCACAGAATATGCTGAGTTGGAAGGGACCCACCAGGATCAAATCCACCCCTCAGCCCTGCACAGGACCATCCCCAAGAGTCACACCAGGTGCCCCAGAATATCATCCAAACACTCCTTGAGCTCTGGTAGCCTTGGTGCTGTGACCATTGCCCTGGGGAGCCTGTTCAGTGCCCAACCACCCTCTGGGGGAAGATACACTTCTCTTTGAGTGCATATGAAAAGACAAAATGCCACCAGAAGTGGTGCTAAGAAAGATTGTCACACCTGTTCCCCCACAGAGAGTTATTCACTGCTTCTTTAGCCGTTGTCTGCAAGGAGCCCATTTTAACATGCGCATTGGAGGACCCTGAGGAAGCCTGGGAAGGGGAATAGTCTGAGTAAGTGCCTGAGGAAACGCTGTTATTCAGACAATGGATCTTATCTGCTTCAGACTCATCTGTCGACTCTGAAACAAAACACAGCAAATGCTTTCAGAGTGTGGCATTTGAGACTTAAACTCCAGAAAAACACATTTTTAAACTGGAACTATGAACATATATATATATGTGTGTGTGTGCACAAATATACAAGAGATTTGTTTTAAAATCACAGTGAAGGGTAGAACATCTCAAGGAACGTCTCTCCTTGCATATCACACAAAAGTTGTTGTAAACCAAGTCAATACCTTTCTTGTCTTTACCCAGCAGAACGAGTTTGGGGGGGTACAACGGAGTCTCAGGCATGGAAGGACGGAGCTCCCCTATCCTCATCTCACTGGCAGGATGTCCATAGGCATCCTGAGGAATATAAAAAACGAAGAATAAACACATTGATGTCCCAAGGCATCCTGGTGAACATAATAATGAAGAGTAAACACAGGAGACAGAATCCACTTCAAACTGCAAGGCACAAACATTTCCCAGCCTTCTCCTCGTAACACACCAACCCCACCATACAGGCAGCATCTAATCATACTGATTTGTCAGCTGAAAGTTCTAATTAGTCCTCCAGAAATACTCCTAAAAATTAGTGGTGATGTGCTCATTCTGGAAATGTGGACAAAACAGATGGAACTTGTGAGATACATCAAGGCCATGTAAACATTTTGGATGAAGTCAAGGTCACAAAAACAACCTGCCAGCAGAAAAAACCACAAATTGGGAGTAAACAATTGTTATTTCAGGAGGAAACGTTCCTTGTTCAGTTATTCATGGCACAAGTCCCTCCATAGATTCAGCTGTCCCTGTAGCTATTTTTAATTAAAATGGTTTTGTCTATAAAGGGTTTGTGGCTAAATTAAAGTTATTCAGATTTAATAAACTTCTGAGAGTTCAGCACACCTTGACCTTCAAAGGATATATACAGAAAATAAAATTGAAAAATGTTGAAGGGAAGTGGGATGTAGTCTCAGAAGGAGGTATTTTACATTAGGACATTTAGGCTCATGGGATAGTTAGAAGGCAGTGAAGTCAGAAGGAGGAATTTTGGGGAGAATGTTCAGAGCTGAGGGTGGGTGTCCTGGGGAGACAGGAAGGGCTGTGACATGTACTGCAGGGATGCCACTGGTACCTTGCCCTCAAGAAGAGACTAGAGGAAAGGGAGCCTGAAGGATGGGCAATCTGGGAAACCCACCTTATGGGTGGTGCCCAGCTCAGGAAAATATCATGGAAAGGGAACTGGTGGAGATGGAAAGCTGAGCCAATGCCACCAGGATCCTTGTGAGAGGAGGAGCTATCATTTTGTAAGGAGGATGGAGGCTGGACAAGGAGAGTATGTACTAAAATAGAGGAAGTTTTGGAGGGATATTAGGGTAAAATCTATAATTAATAGTATAAATGAGGACAGAAACAGGAGAAATGTATTTAGGAGGGAGCTTACACTAATGGGACACCATGAGGGTCTCTGTGCCCTGACACGTTGCTGGGAAAGGTTCTCCAGCGAGTTCGAAGAGTGAAGTTAATAAGGAGAGATGTAATAATTAAACTATTTAAATTGGAGTACCCAAACCAAACACACTCACTGAGTTAATATATTTGTGTGGAAGGAGGTGTGGGAGAAGATGAGGATTTGAGCCATTGTTAAAATGTAAAATGCTCCAATATAAATTTTTTTTGCTTTTACTCATCAGGAGCAAACTTTCACAGGTTTCCTCTCCATTCACTGCTTTTTGTGGTAACAGTGGAAACAGAGATTTGTAGAACCCTTTGCCATGCAATTTATCCTTGAAGAATATGATTATATTTACACAACAGTTATTTTAATCCTTCTGTAGTAGGTGTTCTACTGGAGGCAGGACCTTCCCAAAACAGCAAAAATCAGGCATCCCCAACTTAATTAAACCCCTCAGGACTAACATTTAAGGGAATAGTTACATGGTGTGATACAGCCAAGGCTTTCCTTCCCCATGCAGAGATCCCAGGATATCTGTGGTGTTCTGTAGGTGACACAGTGATATCCATACAACTCAACAACAGTGCAACAGTCTTTCCCCCGTGCAGCACCAGTTGCCAGTGTAAGTGTGACAAACTTGTGCAAAACCAGTTCTTTTTTTGAGAAATAAGAGTGCCCAGTGCTGCAGAGTGTGAAATTCTCCCCTTGTGACACCCATGATGCCTGTCAGGGGTCTGGTTGTACCTCTGAACTCTTGGTGCCCTCGGTTTTCTCCTCCCTGTCTGAGGTTTCCAGAGGTGATTCCTGAGTGTTCTCTGTCTCAGACAGGGGATTCTTTGGGAATTCTTTATTTTCTTTATCTTGAACCTGGAATCCCAACATTATGCCATGAACCTTTTAAGAGTTATAAGTTATAACCCCCTTTGCTGTAAGAACCAGCAGTTCCATTTTTGACACGATGATGAACACAGGGTTTTATTTCAGATGCATGATTTTAGGAAGTTTTCTACCTTATAGCATTTTCTTTTAACCCCTAACCTAGTTATTCCAAAAAAAATTGATGCACTTTTGAAAGAACCAGTCTGGCATTTGTGAACATGCCATGAATGTGAAAGATGTGGTAAAAACCCCTAATCATATTCCATTTAATTCCACTCTCTTTAAGAGGACCTTTTCTTACAAGCTCAAGAACAAAAAGGTCACTAATAGGGAAAAAAAGTATAGTGAATAGAAGAAATTGCAAGAAGAAAGGGAAGAGAGAAATCAAATTGTGTTGTGTCAACCTATTCCTCAGGACTAACTGGAGAAGGATACAGGAAAAGGACAGAAAACTGTAGTAAGCTGTTTCTGAAGAGAAAACATATGGGAAAGACCATTAAAACAACAGAGAAAGAGAAATATCAATGAGAATTCAGGCTGAGAATACAAGAACATTAAATTATAATCAAGAGAGATGCAATTTCCCCTTCCATAGAATCCTAGAATGGTTTTGGTTGGGAGAGACCTTAAAGCCCTTCCAGTTCCACCCCTGCCATGGGCAGGGACACCTTCCACTATCCCAGGTTGCTCCAAGCCCTGTCCAACCTGGCCTTGGACACTTCCAGGGATGGAGCAGCCACAGCTTCTCTGGGACACTTGAGAAGTTGGATATTCTTAGAATATTCTTAATATGAACTATAAAGACCTGCATTGCTCATTTGTGGGATTCTTTATCGTTTCTCATGAAAAGGTGACACAAAATTAACCCAGCCTCCTATTTGCCCAAAACTCACAGGTTTCAAAATGACCTAGAACAATGGTTTGTTATAATTGCTGACTAATCAAGACATTGTTTGCTAATTGTAAGTGAAGGCGGAGGACAGTGCAGGGGATTTGAAATGCAGCTTCTTACTCATTTCAGATGATCCCTTTAATTATTTAGAAACAGTTTGTGAAGAGACGTGTAAATTAATTGCAAGAAAACCCAAATGAGATCAGAACAGAAACCACCTTATCTGGTCTCTGAGGATGAAAAGTGAGCATTGCACCTGAAATTAAATTACCTTGGTATTAGAAACTGCCTTCAGTCTTTAGCTCTATGAGAACACACCTGCAATTTCAAACTGTCTTTTAACTTGAGGCTCGAGATCGTGTCTCCTAATTATCTGAAAAGCAAACGGAGCTTAATTATGTTTTATTTAATGTGTTACAACTGAAATCAGGCCAATATTGTTCACAAAATCATTCACACTTTTTCTACAGTTTCCCCCATGTCTTTATCCTCCTGCAGGAAGCCAAAGAGAGAAAAATGTATTTACAACTCCCTGCTTGGAGCCAAAAAACCTTCCCGGTGTCAGTGTTGGGTGGAGGGACAAGAACACTCCTTTTCCTTTCCTTACCTGATGAAATATTTGGGTTACTAGTCTTGACTATGTACCAGGGAAATTAAAATATGAAAAAGTCCCCCTCTACTCACTATTGTAATAACAGAAGATGAAAAACCCTCTCCAGTGATCCAAGGGAACAGTGGTGCACTCGCAGCAGTTGCTTGTGGGAGACAATTAAGGAGGAAATTGCGCTCCCATTATTTAATTGCACTTCAGGAATACCACAGGGTCTGTCTGCAGCAATTCAGCTGGTTTTGCAGAATGCTTTTTGTGAGACTTGTGCCACTGACAGCTCCTGTACCTCCACACAAAACCAAAGTAACTCATATTTATGGTGTCACTGCCGCTTATACCTCCCTAATGTAGGATCCCTGGGCTCTGCCTGCTCACAGGACCCTGTGGGGTTCAGCTCACTGGGATTTTCATTTAAAAACTTCACACTTAATTGAACAAGTGTTAACAAACCAGGACTGACTTCTGGAGGCTGCATCACCAACCACAGCCATGGGACCAACCACCTAAAGTCTCTGTCAGGCCCTATGGATCAAATTCCTGATGGACAATTCTTAGTGATAATTAAAACCCACAGAAAGTTGTGAGGAATATTCAAGTTCAAAACATAGATAATACAAAATAAATTCTATATCTTCAGCAACAAGAGAAGAACATGTAAAGACTCCTGGCCTAAGTTGTTTCAAGCTCAGATTTACACAGTAAGAACTTAATAAACAAAAAAGAATAATGGTGGAATTTATGATTTCAGATTTAGATGAAAACATGAATGATTTAACTTAAATATCTTAGTTTAACTGAAATATTTAACTGAAATATTTTAGTGCTAATTGAAACTGTGCCTAGATTTGAAGGAAGTCTTCTGAAGCATGTTAAAGGGAAAACTTTTGTTGGTTATTGTGGTAAGAAATGAAAATGATTAATTGCAAATAAAACACACAGCACTGACAGAGCAGCTACAGCTGAGCATTGTAAGAACAGCCCATTTGTGTTAAAGACATGGAAAATTTAGGAAGAACAATTCCTGCACATACAACAAGCCAGAGACAATAACATTTCAAGGACAATGAGTTTCTCCTAAGGTTTAGACAACAAAAGAGTAAAAAAGAATGTGAGAATATTTTTCCTCATCTATTTCTTTTCAACATTAAGGCTTTGTAAAGATTTTCAGGAATGCTGGTATTCCTGTAGACCTATCCAAGGTTATAAACCATCAGGGGAAGAGAATTCCCTATTTCTGAATGGTGCCTGCACACAGTCAGGGTGTCCATGGGTAGATAAGATCAAGTTCCTGCTATTTGGAACAGTAGGATTTAAGAATTTTGCTTCCTAAATGACTATATTTGCCTTGGAATAGAACTTTGTCCCTGTTTTTGCTGATCCACTGCAGAGCTGGATTCTGCAGCTCACTGCAAGTCTCTATTCAGGGATACTTGATTCAAAGCTCCCTGCAGTGGGAGAAGTTCTCCTGCTGCCTTCATTAACTTTCGACAAGGTTAACTGGGTATCTCCTAGCAATAGGAACTGAGGGAGAAGAACTTCATGGCATAGTAGGGTCAGACAAAACCGACTGGTTGGTCATTAACGCATCAGAGGTAGAAATGCACGTACTGAAGGCTGAGATGGAAACAAGCTTGGTCCTTCCTCCTGCTCCTGTGCAAGTCTCATACCATTAAAATTGTCTAAATCAACAGCAAAATTCAGATATAGGTAGATTTCAACTAAAAAATTCAGCAGTATCGGGAAAAACAGCAACTCAGTATACAACTGAATGAACTTCACAGGTGAAAGTAGAAACTCTCAGGTGTGAGGTCACAGCAGATGCAGAATTATCATTTGGAGCAGTTGTGTTCAAATCTGGGACTCTGGAGAGGAACAAGGAGCCTTTACATTACCTCCACTGAGATCTCCTTGGGTGCCATGGGCCATTTGTGCTCATACGTGTCTTTCACCCCTTGGTCACTGTTGGCAGCGGGTACAGAGTTCTCGGGCCGCACTCCATGGCTGGGTTTGCCCACCAGGTTTTGGACTGATTTGACCATATTCTTTAAATCCTCCGGGTAGGGAGTGGGGTAACGTTTTAGATTTATTTCAACCTGAACATTCACAAAAAGAATTAAAGCACAAACACAAAATGCAAACAGCATGCAAACTAACCCATGGTTACAGTACTGGGGCTCAGGGCACATCCCTCGCGTTTGGGATCACTTGAGGTGTTACACAGAGATATCTGCACGGAGTTTGGGACTGAAATGTGCTCAGTTACTCTATGTTAACCTATAATGGAATTCCAGTGACATAAAATAATGGATGGGAATGGCTCCCTACAATCTTTTACCCTGAGAGAGTGTTTGTATGTTAATCCTGCACTTTGCTTGAGAGTGCTGACATATTCCATCCCACTTTCCCAAACAATGCTGGTGTAAATGCAGAATTAATTTAGCTACTTTCTATGTACTCAATTAATCTGAATTATGGATGGCAGCTGAGAGCAGGAGCTGATCCCTTGGGAGCCATTTGCTCCTGGAGATGGATAATGTTCCTACTGGCACTGAAGTGCATCCTACTCTTCTCTCACACAGGAGAACAGACTCAAAACACCACAGACAGGTCCCCCACAAGGCCTGAATGGTGCTTTAACTGACTGACAGACCCACAGATTTTCTAGAATACCCCACATTTTGAATTTCTAAGTTTCCCAGAGAGATCTGTGCGTGTCAGGATAACTGTGAAACACATTTACTGCATGATAAAGTATTTGGAATCATTTACCACAAAGCAGATTTTACCTCATTGTGGAAGTGAGGTAAGAAAAGGAGCATGTTTTAACAGCTCGGTGTTACAGTGGGAAAAATGTAATTCAGGATTCCAATTTAAATGGTCTGTCAATACGAATATTTCAGAGGCAAAAGAATGATAGGTTTGGAAAAAAAATCTATGAAATTCTGGCATAGAGTTCTGAACCACAAGGGAATAAACATTACAGGGAGTAGGTTCTGACACGACTTGAACAGAAAATGTCCAAATGTATGACTGGGATGTCATATGTTAATAAAGAATTCCTACAGAAAAGGTAAACTGAGGCTGGAAAGCAACACTAAAGCCCTGGGTGATTTACGATTGAAAGAAATCGTATTTAGAGCTGGCCTAATTAGGCAGTTGGTTTCTCCTAGAACTCAGACCATGGTTTAAGAGGAAGCTCTGAGACAGACACAGCCAAAAGCCAGCAAATCCTCAGTAAAAACTAGTCAGAGAAAATTAAATGGAAGACTTGGATGAGAGAGACAAATCCTAGACAGGGATTTCATCAGAGTTTGCCATCACTATGAGTATTAATATTAAACAACAGAACTCCTGGCAGCTGTGGAGGGTGAGAGCACTGGAATGCAGATGTTTTCCTCACTGATCCAGAGTTATCATCAGAGAGGAAATCTGTATTCCCTGACAGTACTATTCCTGTGGGTTTAATGATACATCAAAAGCAGCCTGACCCCGAAGAGAGAATTCTCAAAGTTCAAAATTCTCAATGGAAAAAGTTATTGAACAATTCCAATTACGAAATCTATCTTAACATATGTTTGGCTGAGAGTTCAGTTTTAACTCTGAAAGATAAAAAGTGAAATCTGTGTATAATCTATGCTGCTATAAATGCTGCAGTGTTGGTGGTTACTGCCTGTTGAGAATTTAAATTAACTGCAAATTTCTCCCTTAAAGGTCTGGTGAAACTGATAAAAATGTACATGTTGAAACCTCCCCACGAACTATTGCAACCCATGGCTGGAGGGACTCACCTGAAGTTCTTAAAAGGTTCCAGCAATGAGCTTTTAGCTCCTGTGTGGGCATCTAAACAAATCCCATCTCATCCCACGCTCTGCTATGGGCAGGGACATAGCTCAGGCTGCTCCAAGCCCCGTTCAACCTAGCCCTGGATATACTTTAGTGTCAAACTCTTCCTCATGCTCTGCTGTCTCCTAATCTTCTACAGAACTAGGACAATAATTCAAAGTCTCCCAACACTTTGTGTTAATTCTGGTTTGTGACAAGACCCCTGTCACAGCAGGAACCTGAATAGGAATAGGTTTATGGGTATTTAGAATACAAAAATAGTTAAATTCAAGACCTGTATACTGGACCCTGTTCATAATATGTTAATACCAGAATAAACTAAATGGAACGTACTTTAACTTTCCCTGGGTTTTCCTCCTCTTCCTTTTTGTCTTCAAACTCAAAGGCCACAGTCATGCGCTGCTGCCTCTGCTCCTCCCACAGCGTGGGGTTAAAACTGTCACTGTCCGACTGGAAATCTGCAGAGAAAGGGGAAAGAGCACAGGAACCAGCAGTTGGTGCACCCAGAGGGGGGAAAAGGCCTAAAAAGGCTTCTCTTGGTCGATCACACAATCTTGGGTTATGGTTTGAAAACACGAGGGGACAATGACAGCGGGAACTGAGAAACCACGACAGAGTTCTTATAAAAACTGCGGTGAGGGTGATGAGAAGCAACAGGTTTTTGGGGCACACCTGGAGCACAGGGGGAGTATGAAAACTAATTTAATGCTGCTGTGTAAGGAGTCAAACCCTGAATTTAGCCAGGCTGGGACCCCTGAACTCGCCTCCCTCTGTGCTGGACATCCCCAGCTGCCAGATAGGGCCAGTCTCTGGCCAACAGGCAGAGGCCACAATTCCTTCCCGTGCACACTCATATCCAGATCCAAACTGCTTTTACAAAGCCACTCTGGAAACGAAAGTGCTTTAGAAAATGTAAATCTGATGGCCTGAGAATGACAGGATTCCTTTGTGTGTGCCAAAATAGCGATGTCTGTGTGTCCCATGGGCTTGGCGTGAGGAGACACACACAGAGCCACGTTGGAACCCTCCCTCTGGATTGTCTCCTCTCTCTGGATCTC
The DNA here is from genome assembly GCF_003031625.1 of Empidonax traillii. NCBI lineage: Eukaryota > Metazoa > Chordata > Aves > Passeriformes > Tyrannidae > Empidonax > Empidonax traillii. The sequence goes on from NW_020955502.1 coordinate 624,961, forward strand.
CTCATCCCTCTGGATTTCCTCCAGACTTTAAACAAACCCCATTCCTGCCTTGCTGCTGTTTTACCTTCATCACTGCGGGGCTGCTGGGGGAACATGTAGTTGGTGAGCACTCGCTGCTTGGTTTCAGGATGTGCCTCCGTCTGCAGTGGGATGAGAGCCTTGGACTGGAGAGAAAAACCAGAGCAGTTACCTCAAGAGTGTGAGCTGAGATGGGATTCAGCTTCTGATAAATAGGGAATACAAGGGTATCTACAATTCTGTGTGAAAAGAAACTCCCTGTGGACTAAAACAAGTGTTAAGCTGGTGGCAATACCTCCTCTCCCATTCCTCCCTTCTGCAATTCCTGCAGTTCCCACCAGGATGGGCAGAACATTGGAATACTGCAGGTGTTCCAGGCTGAGGAAGGAAAAAGGTCAGACCACAGCAGAACCCAGTGTCTCCAGTTACAGGAGCCAGAGAAAAATTCCCAGTGGGAAAAATATTGAAGAGAAAAATCAAGAATTTCCAGGAAGATTTAAATGGAATGTTAAATAGAGGGTACTGTTAATTTTAAATTTAAAATATGATTTAAATCTCCTCAGATGATTTTATATATATATGGTTTTGTTTTTTTTTTTTACATTTTATGTAAAACACTCCTCCTAGATGGTGATCTAGTTTAAGCCAGAGCTAACAAGGAGTTAACTAATGATGGAGGAGTAGATTCACAGTAGTTGCCTGCTCTGAGAGTAAACCTGCTGCAACATACTGGAGAACTTACATGGAGCCACTCTGAGTGTTCAGATGTTGTGTTTCACTTCAACTGATGCGATTTTATTATTGATTTATTCTAATGTAACACCAGGAGTGACTGTCATAGTCCACAGAATGGAAACTAATTCATCCTACACCAAAGTCAAAATGCTGGAAAACCACGTATATTTAAAAGGAATTGGCTGTTCTGTGCCTGGGCTGCGCAGCCATGCAACGTTAATTTTTTAAATGGAAATTAGAGTGAAAAAACCCAAGAATCCCAATTTAACACATTAAAATTTAATCATAATTTTCTATTACCCCTCCCTTCAGCTTTCCCATTTTTGGCTCAGCTATAAAAGTAAATGTACATTTAAGACTTATTTTAGTGCTCAGCTGCTGGTTGAACTGTTGCATTTCTTAGTGTTCGTGTTACATAATTTGCTTTAAAATAGAACCCCAAAGAGTCTCTAGTTAAAACCAAAGCCCTCAGACAAAGAAGGGCACACTCAGATTTAAGAGGAACATAAATGAGTTTTCTTCAAACCAAGACTCAGAGTTCTTGTGCATCTTTGACACTGTTAGACTGCCCCTGAGTACAATGAAATTTAAAATATGCAGGAAGGGAAGAATGGACAGGAAAAGGGAAAAGGAAGACAAAAATAGAGGTGTAGATGGAGCAAATGATGGGACAAACCACTAACAAGGTTGGTAGCAAAGTCTTATATATTGAACTTATTTTTAAAAACTATTCTCTTGCTACTTTTGCCCTTTATTTACTACTTTTGTAAGGACAGAGAAGCTTATCCAGGTGAAATAAATCCTGCAAAGCTGCTTTTTCCAAGTTTCTTAAGGACAGCCAGCAGGATCTACCCCTTAGTATCGAAGTATAAAGCTGGGCTGGGAGAAAACACTTCCAAAATTTTGATACAACCATGGATTAAATGACAGGTTTCATTTACAGCCTTTCCAATGACCCCTTAAATAAGGAAAATATGAATATTGAAAGGCATTACCTGGTTGTCAGAAAGCCACAAAGCTGCAAGTTCTTTGAGTTTAGTAAAAGTGAAGGGTAAATTCTTCAGTCTGTAAATGATAATATTGGAACAACATGAATCCTTCATTTCCACAACAGTTTGTTTAAAGATTTGTCTGCAAGATGTTTGTCTTGATCATACTAAAATGGCTGTAATTTCATAGCTGTTTTTCTCATTTTTTTACTAAAAACCAATATTTTATTAAGGGCATTCCATGTTAAGAGAGATATTGAAGTCTAAAATGCTGGCATCACACCTTAAGGTACTGAGGAGTTACTGATATTTTGCCTTGGCAAAATGTAACCAAAATTACACTTATAACACAGAAAACAGAAAAATCTTCATCCCAGGAAGACTTACAGGAAAGACCTCAGTGTACCTTCCAGAACTCTTTTTATTGGACATTGGAGTTTTGTAACATAATCACTGAGATCATGGAAAATTCATTTTTGTTGAAACGTCAGACAAAGGATTAAAATAATATAAATATTCATAGTGAACCTAAATGACAAAATTAAACGAAGCAGCAAAAAATTAGCATTTTAATTAGACATTTAAACACATTTCCTAAAAGTGATCTGCATGAGGGAATGGGAAATGATGACACGATGTTTGCAGAGAATTCATTCATGTTTTTCCCACTAACTCATTATGAACATGAATTTTTACTCCTCAGTCATCATGGAGTCCCAGACTGGTTTTGGTCGGGAGGGAATTTAAGATGAGCCAGTTCCACCCCCTGCCATGGGCAGAGACACCTTCCACTAGCCCAGTTGCTCCAAGCCCCGTCCAACCTGTCCTTGGACACCTCCAGGGATGGGGCAGCCACAGTTTCTCTGGGCAACCTGTGCTAGGGCCCCACCCCTCTCACAGCCAAGAATTTCTTCCCAATATCCCATCTAAACCTGCTCTGAACCAACACATGGCCTGATCCAGCCATGGACTGATGTTGTCTCAGCTTTTGTCCAGAGTTTAAGGAGCTGGAGGACAGTGGGAAGGAATGTATCGACCAAAGGACCTTTGACAAAGACAAAACCTAAATGTGATTTGGCAAAAAGAGGAAAAGCCCTTTTCTGAGAGTCAGACAACCCTACTCTGGGGAAACAAAGGCTCTCACAGACATATTGGCTTCAAGCTCAGTAAAACCAGGTAAGCCATTGACAGGTGCTGCATCAAGTGAGAAAACCCTCTGTCCCTCTGTACCAGCAACATTCCTACAGTCTCCTTCACAAAAAAATTTGTATTTCTGGGAGATGAGCCCCTCACAAGCATTTGTACCATTGTCTCCACGCAGAAAAGCTTTGGAAGCGTCTCCCTTACATAATTTGGATGTATCTTTGCCACAAGCTCATTCCCATTCACACTGGGGCTTTTTGGGACGGCAGCATGTCTGTAAAGCATTGAATTGTTATCATAAGGATATATTACACTAGAAATCAGTTATCTATAAAAATGAATGTTTGCACACGCAGTTAAAACTCCACTTAAATACCTCTGGAGATTAGGGCAGATTTCCATGTGTGCACACGTTTAAACCTGGAATTAACACCACAGGAGAAAGTAAGGAGAGCCTGACCTACCTGAACCTTAGTTTTCATTCCTGTCTTATCATAAAATACATGGACTGTTTAGTCTGAGGAGCTTTTCTAACTTGTGTGGGTGAGTTCTGAGCCCAGGACAGAAGCAGTGCACACACAGAAAGGGGAGGGTTCTTTCAGCTCTTTCAAGAACAATCTAGAACTAAAAGAAAGGTTACTTACCAGTAACCGATGTCTTTGAGAAGTGTAGCCCAAATGTACATTCTAACAATTCTACCTCTCAATCACAGGGCTCAGACCTGGAAGGACTCTGAGGAGAGAGGAGAAGCAGATGGAAGACAGGTGTGTATGTGGACTACACATGGTGAGAACACCGGTTACTGGTAAGTCACACAGCTCTTTTCTCTGCATGAATCCCACGTGTACCCTGAGCCTCCCAGGGACTCAGCACTGCTGGAGCTTTCACACCAGCAGCACCTGCACAACCACTTCATCAAACTTCTCAGGTCTCCTGGACTAGAGCGTGCCTGGCAAAGGCAAAGATGGATCCCAAGGAGTCTGGACTCAAACCTGTCCCAACTGACCACAGAGTGTGAAGCCATCTGAGCTGTCCAGCTGCACTCCAGCCCTCCTGAGACTCCACCTCAGCAATCAGGGTCCAACCCATCATGGCCTATCAGAGCCAACTGAATCCTGCACTTTCCAGAGCCTGTGGGAGACTGGAAAGATAAAAGGAGAGAGGACTCCCAGCTATGGAGATGAGAAGTTTGGATATCATTGACATGGGAAAGGAAAGCTGGAGCCTATTGCCCTAGTGAAAGGGGAATTCTAACTCGGAAGTCCTGAAACTAAAACAGCTTCTAGTCAGCTAAGATGAGCAAGGTCCATCTTACAGCACTGAGAAGACACAGAACAGAGTGAAACTCTGTAGTAGCTGAAACCACAGAACCAAACACTGACCCTCCTGTGTGCAAAATGTGTCATCTTGCAGAAATGTGAGGTTCCCATTAGCCTGGGGGGCAAAAAGAACTGTGTCAGGTTTGACTCCTTCCTCAAAGACATCCAGTCAGGATTTTAGACCAGATCTAAAATGCTCCTGACTATCACACCCAGACAAGCTCCAGGAACACAAGGGAGAGAAAGCTCCTCTATCCATGTCTCCATGTGTGCATGGCCATTCCAGGAGCAGACTGCAGATCTTCCATGAGCTCTGGCAAGAGAAGTGCAAAGCCACCAACATCCCTGTATCTACATCCCTCAAGGCAGACTGCACCTCCATGCCATGAGGAATATGGTAGCCAGAAGGAACCATTTTTCATGGCAAAAGGGCATCTCAATAAGCATGTGAGAAGCCCAGTTCCCACCAGAGCCAATGGGATAAAGGCAATGATGTCAGAGGTTAATGCATACATAAGTGCCCCATTTACAGTCACTACTGTAAGCACCAAAGGTGAAACCTGGCATGTGGCAAAGGACAAGGAGATGGCCTGACATATCACTCCCTGGGATGAACTTGCAGTGGGCAGATCCCCAGTGGAAGATGCTGTTCCGTCTGTATAACTCCAGCTCCGTGGTGATGGATCCATCATATGAACTAACAGTCACAGGGACAGTCTGTTCCCTTAGCAAGGAAGCAACGGGCCAGGATGCACGAGCAACGGGACACTGCCAGGATGGACGTGGAATACCTCTGGTGTCAGGAGAGAAAGTCACAAAGGGCTGACCAGTAAATTCTGATGGAATATGTACAATCCATCCTTGTTTGTTATAAACCACAGGGAGTGACAGCTGCTCCTCACAAGATTTGTGCATCAGCAGTGGTTGGGTGAGGGGTCCCTCTTAGAGGGGCCCAGGTTCAGAAGGCCCCATAACAGGCTGAGAGGGAAGAGGCTAATGCACATCCCAGGATCCAGGAGCCCATCACAACAGGATGAAGCTCAGGAGACTCCAGAATCACCCATCTGCTCTGCCTGTGTGTGTCATTGTCTCTTCTTTCAATGGCTTGAAGGGGTACCCAGGAAAAGAGCTGGTGTGCTCTACCTCCTGTGAGATCTGGGGAAGAGCAGAGAGGCAAAACTGCCGTGGGAACATGGGAAGGCTCCCAGAAGGAAGCAGAGCCTAGGCACCCTTCTCTTAAGCAGGTACATGTGGACTCATTCAAAGAAAGAAAAGACATTCCATAGATGTTAATGAAAATGGGACGAGAGGAAAGTTAAAATATATCACTAAAAACTCCAGCATTAAGAAGGAGTCTGAACTTTGTCCAAGCTCTTTGGTGCCAAAATGTGGAAAGTTTTTAAAAAAGTTTCATTGCAGTGGAAAGTTCCACGGCACAAGAATTATCACATCTCAGCAGAGCAACACTGAACCTCAGCCAGAGCTTACAGGAAGGAAGGAGGAAAGATTTACTGCCCAAACCACTCCAGAAAAGTACATGAGACAATTCAACCAGGTTTAAAGAAAATTCAGCTGAGTTTAAAGGTTGAAGGTCTCTGGCTGGGGTTAGTTCCCATCTCTCCCAGTCCAGACCCCGTTCTCCCAGTGGTCACACAACGCTCACAGCTCACTGCACAGCTTTCCAGGAGGACTGGAGAAAGCAGCTTACCACCACCACACCCCCCTGCAGAGGAGTGGGAAGGAAGCAGCTGCCATGTCCCATCCCAAGGAACATCTTATCACTGGGATGTTGGTCCCATAATTACCTTCCTTCCCAGTGGAAATCCCAATACTCTTCCAGCTGGGCAGCTGGGGAAAAGGAATTGGGTCAGGACAGCTGTTCGGTGGGATCCAGCTGCTGGGTCAGCCTAGCTGGGAAGCCCTGTCTGCTCCCACCCCCTCCCAGCCATGAACTGCCCTTCCCTATCTCACCTCAGCACTCTTAGTCCCTCACCACACTGAAGTGGTGGGACTGAAACCAGCAGCTGACTTGGCTGAAAAGTCACTGGGGAAAAAAAAGTAGGAAACAAAACCCAAATAAACCCCACTGGTTTCCTGCTCCCTCACCTCAGACTCATGGCACAGTCACAGGTTGGAAAAGGGGCAGTGACCCAGCTCAGAACGGTTTCATGTGCCATGGAAGGCACCTGTACCCTGAATTCTCAAGTGCCCTGGACTAGGGTTGTCCTCTTGCCTCCCTACTCCTGTGTCCACCTATGCCCTCTCCCAGGTGCCACCACAGCTGCTGGGCAGGAACCAGACATGGAAAGGTCCATCTGAAAATTCCCTGTATTTGAGATGGGCTGCATTCACCTGTATCACTTATGGATCCAGAATCACAGATATCTGGACAAAACCACAGCAGGACAGGACAGGGCACATGGATGCAGGGACAGGAAGGGAAGCCAGCCTGCCTTTGTGGCAGGAATGGCAGCTGGAGTGGTTTGGAAGTGTTGTTTCAGACTCTGCCTGTACAGTTAAAGGCACAAACACACATTGCTGCCACCAATATACTGATGGAGGAGCACCCCTGTTCCCAGGAAAGCACTGGAGTCTGGAACCCAAAATCAAGAGACCCACCATTTGATCACAGAGTTATATATTCATGGAATTGTTGAAGTTGGAAAAGCCCTCTGAGACCATCAAGTCCAACCATTGCCCAGCACTGTCAAGGCCACCACTAACTCATGTCCCCAAGTGCCACATCCACACAGCTTTTAAATTCCTCCACGGATGGGGACTCCACCACTGCCAGGGCCGGACAACCTCCTCCACAAGGAATTTTCCCTAATATCCAACCTAAACCTCCCCTGGTGCCACCTGAAGGCATTTCCTGATTCTGGGATTTGGAGAGTCGCAACACAAACTAGGCTCAAGTTTAACTTCCCATTCTGGTCCAGCCATGATGGATTTTATGACATACAATTGCAATGCAGAAAAGAATCAAACTGAATTAAACAAGCAGTTTTAAACAAACATATTAAAGGGGTTCTACAGTGCTTCATTTTATGGTTTATATTTTATGTTCAGCTATAATCTCAACAATGAAACTGCTGACAGCAAATCAGACAGAGGGGTGGGAAGTCCTTCTCCTAATTTTTACTGAGTGTGGAGGGTAATTATTGGAGAGAAAATGGAATTCACCCCCCAGAGATGGCACTATCCAGCAAACCTGAAAATTACCATATTCTTGGCACACCCACATGGATAAAGCTCAAGGAAATTCAGTCTTTGGCAGCACAGGTATCAAGAAAGGCTCAGTTTAAGCATTTTGTTTCTCATCTAAGCACAGTCATGTGCATAAGAACACAAGAATCTGTGTTTTTTGACAAAAATCTCTACTGAAGGAAATGAAAAATGTTCCTTGGATTTCAGTGAAGGCAGGATAACGAACTCCCGTGCTTGCACTTCATGTTCCCTATAGATCAGCTTTTTCATCATTAAATATTACAAACCTATACAAGCCAAATATCACATTTTTGCATGGAAACAGCAGGGCATAAAAGAAGCAAATGGATTTTAACCTATTAAAACACACTAAGACCCAGATCTTGGCCCCACTCAACTTCTTCTTTGGTATCAGTAGAACTAAGACCAAAACATAAAGATTAAAATAAAAAAAAAAATCAAGATTATTTCCTTATATTTTAAATAAAGTAAATAATAATCATGTTATTTTTAATATAATTCTAAATAGATTTTTAAATAAAATATATTTTATATAAATGTATTTTTTAAAAATACTTGAAAATTAGAATTTTTTTTTTTAACAAATGCTTTAATTGGTTAAGGAAATTATGTGAACCATACCTGTTATCACTCAGGTTTAACACTCTCAGCTTCTGCATCTGCCCAATTTCATCGGGAAGAAATTCCAGCTTGTTGGAGCGCAGAGACATCACTGTAACATTTTTACAGCTTCCAATCTGGGGAATGAAAAAGCCAAAGGTGATGGAATCCTGCCTCTGGTAACATTTATTATCACTCACTTTTCATGGCAGGAGGTGGCTGAATTGGGTTTTTGCTGGAAGTGACAAAGAGCAGAAAATACATAACTTAATCAGAAAGTAACACCCTCACGGTTCCTGGGGTTACTCACTCTACTCTTCACATGGATATTCCAAATTTAACAGGAACTTATTAATTTACTGCTGAGTTTCACTACTGAGTACATAAGAAAGGTTTGGCCTCCCACTTCATCCCACAAACAATTGCTTTAACAGATAATTTATCTGGGCTAGGATGAAATCTTGCGCTCCCACAAAACATTTCAGTCTGTAATTCCGAAGCCTCTCACTTCTCTGGGCAGCTCCGGGAGGAAATTCTCATCCACAGCCAAGGTCCTCAGGTTGTGGAGGTACCCGATGGTGGAGGGCAGAGACTCCAACTCATTGCAGCTGCAGTCAAATTCTTCTAACAAAGATAAACTGGAATTGTAAATACACTCGTTAGTGGCTGGGCAAGGGGTGGAGAACCACAGTTAACAACCCACAACCTCTGGAAGTTCTAAAGCTTCACACAACTACAGACACAGCCCTGGGAGGAAATTTTAGAGGTGATTTCCTCTATAGACCAGGTTGCTCCAAACCCCATCCAACCTGGCCTTGGACACTTTCAGGGATGGGGCAGCCACAGCTTCTCTGGGCAACCTGTGCCAGGGCCTCACCACCCTCACAGTGAAGAATTTCTCCCCATTATCCCATCTAACCCTGCCCTCTGGCAGTGGGAAGCAATTCTGCCATGTTCTACCACTCCATTCCCTTGTAAATGCTGGGAATACAAGTTTTAATTTGTCATTTGCAGCATCTGGTACAGACAGATGTGGCACAGACTGGACACAAAACACTCCTCTAACAGAACACATTGCACCTTCCCCGTGTGACTTCCCTCCTGGCACCTTCCCACCCACACAGGTCATTCCCTCAGGTCCTGCAGAGATCATCTCCAGCCTTTTGCTCTAATTTAGTAATTTAATCAGTGGGAATCACTGATTTTGTGTGGATTGTTTTGTTAAGATGGATCTACTGTGCAGGGCCATACTCTGAATGCCACCACAGGCTTGTCCTTTGAATAAGAGTTCCAAAAATGAGGGTGGTGGTTCCCCACCGGCACCGAAGTTGAAATGCTCTGTGTCTCATGGAGAAATTGGTCCCTTGAGGGATCATTCCTTCCTCCACATTGTTAATCCCTGTGTGATAGTAACAGGCTCTGTAGTAGGTACTGCCACCAGTATTTAGGAGAAAGAGACTCAGTAGAAAACTATCCAAAGGGATGAGTCAGAGAAAGCCAAGTTCATTTTGATGTGGGAGACACCGTCCTCGTTAGAGAGGTAGCACTTCACTGAAAAAGCACAACCAGTCACTCTAAAATAACATATAATATCCGATGATCAGCCTCTGCTCTGCATTCCCACCTCAGAGCAGCAGTTGCGTCTTTAAAAAAATAATTAAGGCTCCAAGACAAACAATACTCAACAGACATTAAGTTAAAAAACGGAGTTTCCTTCAATTTGAGCAATTCAGCAAAAAAGAAAAGTTTTAGAAGGTTTCAGAAAATGACCCCCAAAACTGTTAACGCTGAACATTAGATCTACCTTTTTGCAGCATCCAGTAGAGCTTTGAGCCTTATGAGCTTTCACTGCTCATCAGAATTTACTGCCACACAATGATTTGAGCAGCAAAGATTTGTCCTTTAGTGATTCACATCACCAATTTTTAATGCTCTTCATTATCCCATAAATCTGGAGACATTACAAAAACTACAGAAGAGTGAGCCAACCTGGGCTGTCAGTGGCTGCAACTGAAACAGTTCACAAATTTCGATTATTTTTCCCAAATGGCACAACAGTTATTACTGAAATAGCCAGGTTGGATGGGGCTTCGAGAAACTTGGTCTAGTGGAAGGTGTCCCTGCCCACGGCAGGGGGTGGAACTGGTTGAGCTTTAAGGTCCCTCCAACCCAAACCAGCCTGGGATTCTATGAACTGGTTCCTATAGAATGTGTGCAGCACAGTTGGCCTCCTGATGTCCAACCTGAACCTCCCTCAGCACAGCTCTGTCTCTGCTGCATCAACACTGGTGCCCTGGGGAGGATGGAAACTCTGGTGCCACATCTGCAGAAGGCAGCCATGGAGAAGGAACTCTGATTTTTTTTCCAAATGCCAGTTTATATAGAATTTCAGAAGTAAAATATGTAGAGGAGGCACCCAACAAAAACACCAATGCTAAAGATATGTTCTGCTGGAAGGAATATGCAGTGGGAACCTATACAAAGGATTCCCCAATTCCATCCTTAGGAACACAGGCATCCCCCCAAATTTGACAATAAATGGCAGATTTTGGTGGGCAAAGAGCTCCAGAGCCTCAGCAGGATAAGCCAGAGATCGTGCCCTACCTGACCCCACGAGAGCTAAAGGGAACCATTAGTGCTTCTCATAATCAATTAATGATGGGATCCTGCCCTGTTCCCAGGAAATACTTGGATCCTGCCCCATCCCCATGAAATTTTCATGGCTGTTCCATTGGGACCACTGGAATATTTTAAGAAATCTCCACATGAACAAGGGTTGCAGCATCTACTTCCCACACCAGGCTCAGGCCATTGCCATGGGAACAGACATATTTCCCCCAAATACTCCTATTTCTTCTACTTTTGCTGCTCTAATCATCTAAATTGTGAACGATTCACACAGAAAAGTAGCTTTTTTCTTGGAAAATTCGATATATTTTGCCTTTTTATCTCTCCCACTAGTATAAACTCACAGAGGTAATAGTGGTACTCCAAATTCAATGTTTTAAACTGGGTGTTAGGCAGCATTTTAAAATTATTTGATAATTTATTTATAAAATTTGAATTATTTTATAATTAAGGATATCTTTGTCTTATTTTATATTAAAAAAAAATAAAACAGAAGGAAAAAAGCAGAAGGGAAAACACATTTTACTTAATGTTGAAAATCACAATAATCTCATACGCACTTTCCAATGGCATTGGGCAGAATTGTGAGCTGGTTGTCATCTACTTTCAGAGTTGTCAGTCTCTTCAACAGCCCTAGAGAGCAGATGGGGAAGAAATATTAGAAAAATATTTGACATTAATATTTTCTACAATATCCCGTGTGCTAAAAATCCAAGGATTTCTAACACTGAGTAACTCAGGTCTGGATTTTAGAGAATATCCGTGTATAGGATATGTTCTTTTAATCAAAATAAAGTCCTGATTAAATGTTGACTGAACTGCAAGAGAAATATTAAGTGTATTTCTGTGGTCCTGAAAAATAATGTAAAAATAGATAATAATATAAATATTAATAAAAGAATAATATCTTTATAAAAATAAAAAGCAATAAAAATAATAGTGTCTTATCTATGCAGTAAGAGTAGATTTCTAATTATCTATTAATGTATTAATAGATAATTTTCTTTATTTATGATTTTTCTTTATTACTTAATCAAATGCTGATTGAACTGTTCAACAGTTCAAAGGGAAGTTGAAAAGAAAATATGAGGGCTCAAGACTGAAATGAAAGATCCAGATGTGCCTACAAGCACTCGGCTTCCAGAATTTCTATATATATCCTAAAAAAATCTGAGGTTCTATGCATGAAAAATAGTCAAAAAAAGAAAATTAGTAGTTTGAACTATTTCTTTTTTATTTCCTTTTTACTGCTGTAACTCAGAGCAGCAATTTCCCCCTATCACTCTCATACTTACTTTCAAATTCAGATCACTTACAGCCTTCTGCGCTTATTTTCCTTAAAATAGCAAACCAGAATAATCAATACTTTCTAGCCAGGGATTTTTGTTCCTGACTTTTACCAAATGGTCTTTAGGGACTGTCCCCACACAGATGCTTGTGCCTCCTTTAGGATTTAATGTCAGTTCTTGGGCCATGATTATGAAGTCTTATAATTACAAAAAAAAAAAAAAAACCACCAAAAACCAACATATAAATCAAATTTTCAGCTGGAAAAGGTTCCAAGAATCCCCAAGCTTTTCTCACCGATGGAATCTGGCAGCTGCTGCAACATGTTGGATGACAACAGGAGATCCTCAAGCCCTTCACATCCCGAGATGTCCAAATCCACCGTTTCTATCCTGTTTTTGGACACATCCAGGTACACGAGCTGTTTTAACTTCCCTATAGACTTAATAGCACGTGAGAAAGAGTTACTTGGGCAGACACACACCAGTTGCTAATTTAATTAGAGACAAGCGAGAGTGATGCAGGTTCTATTTAATTAGCTCAGCACCTTTACAAAGCCAGACCAAGGTGGTCTCAGCCTCCCCTTCAGGAGCTACACCAAACTAAATACCCCAAACTAATTAAGGTGCTCCAGATTCATTAAATATGATGCATATTTGAGTTCCTGATCATACAGTTGTATTATTTCTCCATCTGGATACCGATCCAAGGGATATTCACTCAAAATTCCCATCTGATGGAAGCCCCACCAAGGAAGTCAAGCTTTTCCATGTTGAACATTTAGACATAATCACATAACTTTTATTTCTAATTATTGTGCTCCAGATTCATTAAATCTGCTGAAAAACTGAGTTCCTGGTGATACAGTTGTATTATTTCTCCATTTGGGCACCGAAGGATATTCACTCAAAATTCCCATCTCATTTGCAGCCCCACCAAAGAGATGAAAATTTTCTGTGTTCAATATTTAGACATTATCAGGTAACTTTTATTTCTGGATTATAATTAATGACTCTGTGAAGGAGGACTGTGCCCCCATGCAAGAAAATGCACATTTACTGCCAGGTAAATAAGTCACTACATAACACAATAATTCAATTACAAAGAATAAATGTCCATACCCCAGGTAGCACTTGCAAAGAATTATTGTCCATCCACAGTTCCTTTAGATTCTGAATTTGTTCAAGAACCTCAGGCTGAGGGAAAAATATATAATTATGGACAGTTACATATAGCAGTGGCTTTTAGTTAAAAATAAATCAATATTTGGTGTAAAAAAAAAGATTCCCTCTTCACCTTCCTTTGTTTTTTATAGCCCACATCAGCCTTTCAGATATCTAATGACAGGAACAGCTCACTCCATTTAATTTAATCACTGGTGCTCTTTTGCAAAACTTGTAAAATATAAGAATGCTTTGGAAAAGAACTGAATCCAAAGGGGAACTTGCTAGGAGAGTTGATGTCTGTAGCTGTCAGACTCAGGAGTTACAGTCATGGTGTGCCTTAAAATCGCAATATTAAATTTAATCTGGTTTACTCTTTTCAAAACTACAAGATCAAGTGAGAGAAGCTGAAACAGGCAATTCCCAAGATCATTTCTGATTTCTTAGAGCTAGGAAAATCAGGAATTACCAATTCCCAAACACTCCCAGTTTTCAGCCTAAGCAATGTCTTCCTTCTCAATGAAAAACTCTCCACAGCAAACCAGGACTTCCAACTTGCTTTCCCTTGTCAAGGTGTAGAGATTTTTTTAAGACCAGAAACTGGTAATAAACATTCCATTTTGTCCTGACTAAACCAGGTTCAAGCATTCTAAAGGCCTGTGGTACAACTGCCCTGGAATTAACCCAACACAGCCAGAACAAATACCTCTGCCCAGCACACCAGACCTTAAGAGAGACCTCTAATTATCCCACGTGGTCTGAGTGTTTTGGAGTGTTGTCATTCCCATAAGAAATGTGATTTTTCACTTTTCCAGGCAGGAGAAGTGCCTGATGCCTCATCAGGTAACAATAAACCTGCTCAGCAGCAGAGCTCAATCCCTCGGTTTTCTATGTTGCCACATGATGTGTTTCCATTAAAAAACTATTAGTTAACACCTTAAAGATTATTTATTTTGCCTCTGCTAATTCTATTGAAATTCTGTTGTCCTTCTATGATTAAACTCATTTCTCATTTCCAGGCTAAACTGATTAATGGTTATTTTATACTATTTGTTCCTGTGCTGATTAATGTTTCTTTATTCCTCTGGAGTGTTCACTAACTCAGGTCATTATGGATAATCATAATTTCTCCTCTCAACTTAAATTTGCTTTTAAATTCCTCTCATTAACAGACACCTTTCTCAGAGGGAACAACCTATTCCTGTGCTGGACACAGCACAGTTTGAGGTGAAATTCCTCGAGCATGGATTATAATTTACCATTATTATGGAATTTATGGTATGCCCTGGATTATGGCACTTTATGGTTCATCAGGACCCAGATGAGATCTCACTGATGTTTGGATATTAAAAACTTATTTGTCTCTGTTAGAAATGCTTCAGTTGATGTCTTTTTGCAGAATATTTTCATTTTCAATATAGATTGCCACAATTGGAATAGAGTAGAGGAGAGTGGGAATAGGAATGGAATGGAAGGGCCTTAATAAAATCAGCTGCAACGACCATCCAGTCCTGACCAATTCAGTTTGACCAAAACTCTAATAAGGAAATCCTCCAAATGCCCCTTAATCCCTCTCCAGGAATCCTGTTACAGGCTCTGATCACCCTCTTGGTAGAGAAATGCTTCCCAGGATCAAGTCTGAATTAAAGACTGACATTAATCTTCAATTAAAAATATATTACATTTTTCCATCTTACATTTTTCTTTTCTCCCTACCTTTCCCTGTTTCCTTTCCATCTGTCATTGCTGCTCATCATCTGCCTGGTGCCAGTTTTTGACCCTTCAAATGTCAGAAAAAGGGTCAAAACCCCCCGAGATGTCAAACCCATGTCCAATTCCTTGGGATTTACAGCTCCCAGAGCCCCAGGACATGAGTTCCCTCTTCCCTCCCTTGATTACACGAAGTCACCTGGATACAGCTGCTCTTTAGGAAGTGACAGTTTCCATTGCAGGAACCCCATGATTTGTGTCATCTTGTTTTCAGCAAAATGAATGAACAGAATTACTTCAGTTTTTGAGGTTAACCCTGTGCCTGTGTCTCCAGTTGGGCTGCGCAGATTCTTCCAGGGCAAAACAGTCCCAAGATGCCAAAGAAACTAATCTCTCTCACACCACCACAGCTCCAGGGAACATTTTTCTCTCCAAAAAATTGAAGTTTCTATTGAAACCCAAATCAGATTTTTAGGATCCATGAAAACACCATTTTATCCTTTTGTTCACAGGTTTGATTTAAATTAGTACGACTTTTCCTATGGCATTCCTGCCAGGGTGAGATCACAGAACTACAGAGTGGTTTGGGCAGGGAGGGACCTTAATGATCATCCTGTCCCACCCCCTGCCATGGGCAGGAACACCTTCCACCAGGCTGCTCCAAGCCCTGTCCAACCTGGCCTTGGACATTTCCAGGGATGGGGCAGCCACAGCTTCTCTAAAAATTGCTAATAGCAATTTCTAATAATTGGTAACAGCTATTGTTTGATATAAGATATCAATAAGATATAATGATAGATATTAAGAAATTAATACATAATTGATGCAATAATTTGTGTAGAGATCTTCAATTCATGCCCCAGTGAAGTTTCCCAGGAGTAACGATCTGCTCCGAGGGAGAATCCTCTGTGACCTTGACCTGAACTGCAGAAGCCTGATGGAGATGAAGCATATTCTGACATCAACATTCACCTCAGGAACCTTCTGTTCCTCAAGGAAACGTGTCTCTTGTCCACGGCCACAATCCAGCAAAGCCTTTCCCGTGAAAGTTCAATGCCCCAACCACAGAGCATCCAAACCCCACAGGTTTTCTGTTCAAAAATGCTGTGTTTCTTACCAGCTCAGAGAATTCATTATTGCCCAGATCAAGTCTCTCCAGCTGAGTCAGTTTGTGCATTGACCTGTAAGAGATTAGGAAACACCTAAAATAAAAATTTTAACTTGCAAAAGGTCAGTCAAATCTTGCTTGGATAAAAATAAAGCTGCAATGATACTGTTCTGGTAAAAAGAATTACACCAGTGTGATGCTGATGATGCAAATTTGAATAATATTTCCATCATTGAACTAAAAAGCAACAGCTATTTCAGTGCAAAAATAAATAGAATCTTGGTAGAATTTTGTATAGTTTTTCAAGGAAAATGACCCATGTTAAATTTATAAGTGATTTAAATGAAATACAATATAAAAAGTGGCTTTTTGAGGTAGATTTATACATCAGTGATCAAGTTCTTTATAACCCAAGAGTGGTTTGGCTCTTCATGGCCTGAGCTAGGCCCTCAACTGCTCTGAGGTTCAAATTTAATAGAGTTCAAAGCAAATAAATCAATCACTGCCTTTGTTTCCATGGACAAAACTGGGAAGGGGTTTTACCACTAGAGCAGAATTTCTCTTTTAAGCCCTAGTGGACCAAAGTGGTCTAAACATCACACTGGGTTTGATAAAAAAAGAGGATAAAAATAATTAATTAAGTCATTTAGCATTAACTGCAACAGGCAGTTCAGGGGCCTTCTAAGGTAATCAGATCCTAATCAAAAAATTAGCATAGTCTTAATTGCTGTGCTCGAAAATATCAACCATTTCATCTCTGCAATTTGCACCAGAGGTAAAAATGATGATCAAAGATGCCGGGACTGGAAACCAGAGCCTGGTTTTAGCATTTAAATGATGGCAAAATGAGGCTGTGCTGGGGCTGCACAGGAGCTCTGCTGCATATCTATGGCAAGGAAGCTTCATTTCCAGTATGTTAAAACGGGGAAATAAACTCCACAGAACTGGAAAGGCCAGTCTGCAGGAGAGGGAAGCAAGTCTTGGAAACACAACAAATATGGAATTTTTGCTGATCACTGGGTAGCTTGGAAACATCCAGAAACAGGCCCAGTTTTATTTCAGCACCGTTTCATCTTTCTGCCCCAACACCCACCCTGTCACACATTAATTCCTGATAAATTTGCTGCTTAATGCTGATACTTCTCCCGTACCACATTCAATTCACTGCTGGTTTAATTTTTCTTTTCCTCTCCCACTCTTTTCCAATGTATTTTCCAACCTATTTGATCAATGCATAAACTAACATTGATGTGGAGGCAGATTAATGTCCCTTAGTTGGGGTTCCATCAAAAGATGAAGCACTGCCAAGGTCTCCAATGGACTATTAGCTGAGATTTTCTGTCAGCTGCTGCTATTTTTAGGTCTTCCATGTAATTACTTTTTTTTTTTCTTGGGGAAAGCTTCATTATATTTTTTTATGTGGGGTCATTTTATAAAGGTGGATAAGGAAAGGAGCAATTATGAATAATGCTCAGTTAAATATTCATGATTTAAATGATGTAATGGAATGGAATTAATGTGCTGATAAAACTGACCAAAGATTTCCCATAAATCTTTACTCGTATCCCATTTGTAGCTATTTTTCCATTCATAAGTAGCTCCACTCAGGACTCATATAGAGAAGATCTTATTTCTGGCTCTTAGGATGGAAGTCTCATTAGGTTCAGAATAAGGTGAATATTTAAATTATTTTTAAACACAATACTGGAATGTGTTAAAAAACCACAAAGGCATGGAAAACCAGCACAGAAACTAAGTATACTTAGTGAAAAATTAACAATTGCTCACAACAGTTCTAAACCATAAATTATAACTCCCATGATACAATTCAGAGATATTAATTACAATTCCTGCTAATCACCTAAATTGCCAAATTTAACTTTCTTGCATGTTTGGTTTTGCTGCCTCATTTAGAAAATACTTATTTACACATTTTAAACACTTTAAATATCCAGGAAAATGCCTCAGTTTAGACTTCCTGGCAAAACAAAGAACTTATTTTAATGGAATCATTGGATTCTCCTCAAAATCTTGGTCACTCCTCACAGGCAGAAGATGGTGATTGTGTGAAACCTTAAACTACAAACTTCTGATCACATCCAAGTTATTCCCACGTGTGAAGAAAAGTATTCAAAAATAACCACAGGACTTCTAATAGGTAAAACTTTAAGAGTCAGAGACATGATTGGATTTACACAGCAAAAAATGTCATTTATACAATGGAAGAGGCAACATCAAGCAGGAGCTTCTGCTACAGAGCTGGGACTGAGGAGGTTCTAAGGCTCAAACAGATTATTTCCCTGGGCGGCAACTCACAGAATTCCTTTTCTATCTGAGTTTATGACATTATTTTCTGAAGAAATAAAAAGTAAATGTGGCAAATCCATTGCCAGTGCTGGATTAACTGCTGTGCTCATCTCAAATAATTTTTTCTCATATTTCTATTGTCCACAAAAACCTTTATTCCCAAGTTGCTGGAATAGAGGAGCCTCTTAGTTTTAGTATTTTAAACCTTGCAATATAACTTTAAATTCATAAATGAATTGGTTTGGAAATACTTTGTAAAATTAATAATTTACCTGTTGCAGAGGAGTTAAATCTTAGCTAAGGCTAAAGCATCACATGATCCAACCACAAAGAGCTGTTTATACATCATGCAACAGATTAAAAAAACCCTCAGTTTTCAGTGAATCTCAAGATTATTTATATAATTCATAGAATTTAAAGCAAGTATGGTATAAAGCTAAGGACCAAGGGTACAAATTAATCTGTCATGAAGCATTGAATCTATTATCCAGCCTTCAAAATAACAGAGTGAATTTAAAAGCTGATTTTGAGGATACAAGAGCATGGACTAAAACACCCAAGAGAGAAAATATCTAAAATAACAAAATCATGAAATAGTTAAGGCTGGGAAAGACCTTTAAGATCATCAAGTCTAACCATCAAGCAGCCCCACCACCATGTTCATCCCTAACCATGTCCTCAAGTGCCACATCCATCCATGTTTTGAACCCTTCCAGGGATGGGGACTCCACCATCAATATAAATAAATCAACATAAAATGACTTGGGTCATTTTACAGGACTTGGTATCTGTGTCCCCACCATCCTGAAGACCGAGAAAAAGCAGCCCAAGGTGCCCATACTAAAAATAATTGATGTTTCATCAGGATATACAATATATAATTAATATTTCTAAGGAATTCCACACATGCTTTATGCTCTTACGGGCTCATTTTGCATGGAATGAACAAACATAAAGGGAGACTGAAAATGCAGTTTTATCCCCGTTTTCCCATTTTCTTTGCCAGAGACCAGGAAGAAGATCTAATTTAAGGTGCTGAATAATTAACAGGGATAAGCCAAGCTGAAACAGTGTTAAGGAATATCTGATGATTAAAAGTTGACTGAAACATCTAAGCCAAAAAAACAAGAGTTAAAGAATTCTCCTCTCAGCACAGGTTCCTTATTTCACAGTCCTTTTGATTCCTCTTTCTGCTGAAACATGGCCTGAAGGCAGTGTGAACATGCATCACACCCAGGGTTATTTCTAAAGAAAAAGCCAGAGAGATAAATGGGGACGCGTTAGAAAAGGCAAGGAGGAATCTGAGATGAAAAATGTCCTGACTCAGTAACTATCTGCATCTTAATTGAGGAAGTGGGATGGGAGTGGTCGGAGATGGCAAAGAGCACCTTGGAATGACAGAGCAGAAATATCTGTGTGTACTGCTAGGCACAAGGATGGTTGATTTCTTCTTCTTCAGAAGTTCAGATTACAAGATGTGGAAGATCTTCAGGGACAGGCTATCCAGGAGAATTGCTCTACCACACCGTCAACAAGGACTCCATGACTTCTGTTGGAGAGGTGGCTTGGGAAGGGAAAAACCAAAAAACTGCAGGGCCACAGTGTGATCTTTTGATCAGAGACCTGTTCCAGGCAGGCAGGGAGATGATGATGAATTAGGAAATACCACAAATACGGGAAAAATTTGTTTTACAACCCAACACCAGGAGGGAACATCAACATGGAGCTCATGAGCTTTAATGGGACTGAAATGGGACAAACATGGAAAAGGTGTAAAATATGGCAACAAAGCATAAATACTGAAAATAACTAGTGAATATAATCTCCCCATGTATTTCAATAGGGAAAGCAAAGATTACTGGTTCATAAAAGAACTCACTGAGTAGGAAAATGCAATTGTGATGAAGAATTAATGATCACTGGCATTTACTCAGACACATGTAACACTCAGTTTTTCAGAAGCAATCATCCAGCAGGGTTTGGATGTGGAAGAATAAAGGCAGTTGAGAGTCATCAAGTTTTGCATGATTGTTTTTATTTTCCTGATGACATCAATAAAAGCCTTCCAGTGCAGGCAATTTTTCATGGCTCAAGGGAAAGGGCAGAACAAGGTGACCTGCTGCACCCCACGGAGCCGATCACCGGTTTAGGGCTCTCTGCTCGCTGACTTTAGGGACCTTCTGAGGGGTACCCTGCAAGAACTTCACAGCATCACAGTCACAGAATCTGTTGAGTTGGAAGGGAGCCACATGGATCACCCAGCCCAACCCTCAGCCCTGCACAGGACCAAGAGTCACACCAGGTACCCCAGAGGATTATCCAAACACTCCCTGAGCTCTGGCAGCCTTGGTGCTGTGACCACTGCCCTGGGGAGCCTGTTCAGTGCCCAACCACCCTCTGGGGGAAGAACCTTTTCCTGAGATCCAACCTAACCCTGCCCTGACACAACTTGAGGCCATTCCCTGGGGTCCTGTCCCTGGTCCCCACAGAGCAGAGATCAGTGCCTGCCCTTCCTCTTCCCCTCCCCAGGAAGCTGTGACTGCAATGAGGTGTCCCCTCAGTCTCCCACCACAGAGGGACACAGGGCACACAGACACCAGCTGGGACAAAAAGAAGGTAAATCCGTGGATAAAACCCACTCTGTTCCACCTTCTCTCTATTGACTCCTCCTGCAGCTGGAATTGTGTGAAGGTGCTTTTACTCTGTAGATTTGGGTTTACTCAAATACAATGGAAATTATACACTTAAGGTGTTTTGAGTATAACAAGCCATTTCCTTGCACACCATAAACCAAACATTCCCGAGAAAGCAGAGCATAGAGTCTAAGCACGACCAAATCCAATCTCATTAGTAACAGGCAGAGGGAACTCTCTGTGTTTTTAGCTCCCGGTCGTTCTGGGAGGAGCTCAAGGTTCTGGGATAATTAAGAACAAAATGAGCGGAAGGTGGGCTATGATGATTCTCCACGATTATAAATGTTCTCCCCTCCCACCCCTTTGTGACATGAAGTGTTTATCTGAAATTTAGTGCCACTGATCAGATATAAACTCTTCCGAAAAAAGAAATCGTAGAATCCCAGAAGCCCAGACTAGTTTGGGTTGGGAGGGACCTTCAAGTTCATCTTGTTCCACCCCCTGCCAAGGGCAGGGACACCTTCCACCACACCAGGTTGCTCTGAGCAAGATGAGCTTTAAGGTCTCTTCCAAACCAATCTGTGATTCCATGAAGAATAATTAAGGCAATTTTTCAGACACCCTTATATAAGTTGGAAAAGCACTTTTACAATAGGAAAGCAATATAACACATCTTTCAGCCTCTTCTCTGTGCAGCAAATATATTTATATTAAAAAGCCTAAAGGGAAAATTCATAGTAGTAGTCAGTTACTAAAATATTGCCAATATTTTAATAACGTCATGCCAAGGTAGTAAAGCCTCCTGGAGTAGGAGTTATTAAACTCAGTCAGAGCTGCTATTTGAAGAAAACAGGTCACCAGGAACGATGCAAACATTTGTAAAGTCAAAGTGTGGCAAACAGTTTCCA
Organism: Empidonax traillii; assembly: GCF_003031625.1. Taxonomy (NCBI): domain Eukaryota; kingdom Metazoa; phylum Chordata; class Aves; order Passeriformes; family Tyrannidae; genus Empidonax; species Empidonax traillii. The sequence goes on from NW_020955502.1 coordinate 646,737, forward strand.
TTGTGATCATAAACTTGGAAGAAAGTGGAACAGCAGCTCAAAAAATAGCAGGAGAAAGTGAAGCTTTCCCCCAGATTTAGATCCCCTGGACATGTTCTGAGCTGATCTAAATTCCCTGTTCCACTGACTTCAACACGCTTCAGACAACCTGTGATTTTTGCAAATCTACTTCCTAAAATGGGATTTGGGGAGTGGGAAGGATGTGAGGATAGAAATGTTATGGCACTAATGTTTGTAAGTCACAAGAAAGCGTTTTACCATTCGATTATGAGGTTAGTGGAAATAATAATCACTTTTCTCCAGCAAATTTCCCATCTGGAGGAAGGTAATGGGTTGGGATATGTTTGATCTCTGAATATCTTTTTTGGAATTTCTGTATTATTCTGTTTATTTTGTCACTTTGGAGTAAAGTCTAAGCCACAGAAGGGCATAAGAATTGTAACTCTATAGGTTTAAATACCTCCAATTTGCAAATTTAACCTTCAAATTGGCAAATTTAACCTCTGCAAAACACCCACTACTATTTGAGATTTATTCTGCCAAGGAAGAATCTGATCTACTTCACTTTATATTGTTTTAAAACCAAATCACTGTGTCCTTTTTATACAGGTTTTATGCTGCTGCTTAGAAATCTTCATATGTTGAGTCTCATCCACATTCTCACCACTTTTAAAAAATAATCAGCATAAATAAGAGTTACAAATAATTTCAATTAATTTATGATCATTACATCAAGAACAGGAAACTACTCCCACTTTGCCTTGTTCCTATCTTATTTCTTTGCTAAATGTTCTGTAGTAGTGGGGACCTGGCACATTAATTTGGTGCAAATCTGGTAGTGGGATAATTAAAAGTCTGGTATTCCCAGAGCAGCATTTAATTTCAGGTGTGAAAGAGTTACAGCATTGCTGGGGGATTGAACAGGGAATAAAAGAAAGAACAACCCATAACTCATAAAAATTTTGATTTAACCAGTTTAGAAAATAATAAGTAAAGAAATAAAGGAGGAAAGAAAGGAACCTGTATCCTCCCCACCAGCATTTACTTTCTACATTTATATTTGTAAATTTTGGGGGACTAAAAGAAATAGAAAGAAGTGGGAAGACATGGAAAAAAGAAATGGAAGAATGTCAGAAAAAAATGTCATTGTTTTCCACATTATAGTTACAGAAAAAAATAAAGGTACACTTGGAATTCAAAGGATAGAAAAAGTCCCATTTCATGACATTTAGTAAGAGTAAATTTTTCTGGGTGAAAAATGTGTTTTCCCCCCAAGCTTTTTTTGCAATATATAATTGTGAAGCCAAAACAGATACTTTAATTATACCTGCACAGAAATATTGTTTTCACACTTTAATTCATTATCCAGAAGGAAAAACTTAATGAAGGGCATCCTTCTTGTGTCCATCTCTCTTTCAAATAATTTTAATGGCAAACTTTAAATGAGGCTGACCTTCTGTGCTTTGGAATTAGAAAAAAACTCATCTAACGTTCTTTATCAAGGAAGATATTTGAGCACTGACAGAAAGATATTATAGAAAATAGGAACATTTATTTTTCACAGACTTTGTGGCACTTGAGCACACAGAAATCCTGTTGTGACATAAATAGTGGCAGCAAAAGCTCAGAGATTCCTCACAAATGGAGGTGTTGGGAGAAAAAGGCAAAGTAGAAAACACTGATGTGATATTTTATTGCCTGCAACAGGTAAGACCAAATAATGATTGTCCCAGTAGAGTCTGCATTTTGACAGCAAAAATAATAAGCAGCAAGTCTCAGAAATAAAACCGTGTGGCTAAAACAGAACCTCTGTTTTCACATGGTTTTGTTACAATCAGAACCTAAAACTGTGCAATCAAGAATTAAAAACTTTGGTTTATATTTTATATCTGAAACCAGATCAAGATAAAATGGCTAATTTTAACAAAAGGAACAAAATCCTCCATCTTTATCATCATCATCATAATCTTATTCATAAAGTCCTTTTCTTCCTGACTCAAACTAGGAGTAAAACCACAGCTATGAAATATTTTGGAGTGCAGGAAGGTTGCACCAAGACAAAGCAAACTGAGGGAACCCAGATAACTTCAAAACCAGAATATTTCAGAAAAATGCTTGTTTAAACCAACAAGAACAGAATGACACATGCAAATGTCTGCAAATGAATGTCAAAGTGCTGAGTCTCACAAAGAACCTCACAATGTAATTATATAATTTCTGATAAAAACGTTTCTGAATTATTTCAGCCCATTTACCTGATAATCAATTTACCCAATAACTAGTTCACCCAATAACCCTTTTATCCAAAAACCAATTTACCCACTAATCCCTTTCCCTAATAACCAGTTTACCCACTAACCATTTTACCCAAAAACCAGTTTACTCCACAATCTGATACATGGTCAGTGTGTTCAGAGATAAACACTGACATATCTCCCTGTGACTTCAGTTTTTTTCAGCTTAAGTAACACCCTGTTTTTAATAAAATATATTAAATATATATATTAATATATTCCATATAATACTGTGCATCCATTATTTTTCCTATCAGATTAGGACCTGTTTAACTCTTCCACATCTCTATTCCATCTGGATCTTTCCCAAATGACATCTCCCTTTTTTCTCCCACGTCCCAAAGGTTTCTTTGTCTCCAGTGAAAACACTCTGATAAAGAGTATTTGGCTCTATAGGTGCTCTCTCAGATCAATGACTCAGACATTTTACATCCACATCTTTTCTTCCCAATCTGATTCCTGACTGAAGAACTCCTCATGTATCAAAAATCTCTGTTAATCTCTCAGGACGTGACCTTCTAACTGTGCTATTAAATTTCACCCAGTTTTTAAAAGCTTTCACCTTCATAATTACTTAATTCTGCCAATTTTAGAGGCTGTCCTTGAGATATTCAATTTTTACTTCTCACAAAGGAAATTAATTCTGAGCAATAGCTGAAGACCAAGGGAAATCTTGGTTTTCCCTGACATCAGGTGCCAGGGACTCACACCCTTGGTAATGTCTCCATTGGACATAATTTCCTAACATGCAGAAAAACAGAGCTGAAATTCCTACTGTCTGAGCCAGAGAGGAGCTGAGAAGCCACAGCTCCAGTTGGGCACCAGTGAGTCACCCAGCAAATACAGGTATTTTCTCACAATTACAGTCCTTTCAGGCTCTAAGGCACTGGTGACTCACCGACAACAAATGAGGTCCCTACAGTTTTTCAATTTTCCAGATGTCTACTGAAAGAAATCCCCCAGAACCCTGCAAAGGTGTTTTCCTCTGCCCAAACAGCTCTCAGAGCCAATATCCAAGTGTTATGATACGCTCAAGGATCTTTGAAACATTCTAGACCTGGAACAACCAACTGCACAGGGAGTTTCTGGGTTTTTCCTGAGATATGAAACACTCTTGATTGCTCTCAGGAGCAATGTCCCAAAACATTCAGTTTGGGAGTGGCAGGTCTGCTGACATCTCCTGATGTGAAGAGCAATGAATATTTATGACAGAGTCTGTTCTCAGAAAATACAAAATTCAAGCAAATTAAGCCTGGAACCAGGCCAGGCTTAAACACAACAGTTGGATAAATTAAAAACTTCTGCTGGAAATGTTCTTAGAACTTTCTTTTTCCAACTAAGATGTAAATTTAGTTCCTAGATTTTGTTGAATAATTGGGAATTTAGTTCAAAATACTGTAACCATTGACAAAACCACAGACCCTCACCATGCCAACAGGGACAACAATGCTCGTTAGGAGGGAACAGCTCTGAGCTTTGGGTATGGAATGCTCAGGAATGTTTGTTCACAAAAATTGGGAAAACTGGTAATTTCAGTCTGGGGTTGGGTTAATTCTGGACTAGGTTGGGTTTTAGGAGCAGAAAACCAGAGTGCACTTCTCCAAGGACAGGCTCTGCTACCAGCAGAGTGAGAGTCATCAAGCAAATAACTTGGTCAGAATCTCCCAAACGCTCCAAAGATTTCAAGAGGAAAAAAATTAATTCTAATTCTGTTGCACAAATTAAAGCTTTACTAAAATACTATAAATTATTTGCAATATTGGCCAGAGGTTTCCAAGCATTTCTAACTGCTCAGAAGATCCTGGAAACCGGCATCAGGATGATCTTTGATCAAACCACATAGAGGGAAAATAAATTACTGATTTTATAGAAGAGTATTGGGAAGATCTAGAGGCTGAACATATAAATATTTTCAGTGGGTTAAAACTGCACACCCAAAAATATTTTATGCAGAGAAAGTGGTGCTGGCAGAAAACGGGAACATCCGGAAGTGCACCGGAGTTCCAAACTGAGGCATTAAACTCCTTTCTAACAAGCCCCAATCCATAGATATTTTTCCATTGGTGAGGATCCCTCTTCCAGAAAACAATTACATAATTCTAGTCTGGATAGAAAAGCAAATTCCCTCTTTTATGCAGTGCAGCATGGAAGGGATAGAAATTTATTGTTCAGTTCTTTACCATTTCCTTTTCAAAACCATCGAAATGTTGGTCAAATTCCAGCAACAAATTATAGAAACTTCCTTTTTTTTTTTTGTAAACAGCACCAAGAAACACCAGCAAATTGATACTTCCTCCATACTCTGCTGATACAGACTTTTTAATTGTTCTGAAAAGCACTAAAACCATTTAAATTCTGTTCAAACCAGTGTTCCGTTCGGTTCCACAGACGGTGTTTTCAACACATCAGATTAATTCTTGGTGAGGCAAACAATCTGTCACATCACCACTGACCAGGGTCCTCTCATCTGCTACTTTTCAATTTTGTTTATTTATCTTAAAATGTCACGTTGTAGATTTTGGCCATTCATTTACACTCAGTTAATGTACCAGGATTCATCTTCCACCATGTCACAGAATCACAAATCTTTGCTTTTTGCTAAAACCCTTCAGTAAAATTTCTTTAAATCATAAAAAAAAAAAAAATACACTCTTAGCCGAAACTACACCATTGCATCCCTGCAAATACAAATATTTTGCACTTTTGGCAATTCCATGTGAATAAATGTAAATATTCCATCACTTACTTTGGTAGAGTTTTCAAGTGGTTTTCTCTTAACTCCAAAATTCGCAATTTGACAAGTCTAGAAATGGGATAGAAAATAATGAGTTCATTCAGTGAATTAGTTCAGGAATCCATAAGAATCATTTAAAATTACTTATTTTTAAAGGTCTGTTTCATGTACTACAGTCCAATATCCAGTTCTTCTGGGGTACCAAATGTGTTCAGAACCAAATGATTTCATGTAAGGGCAGACACACTCAGACAGGACATGTGTGTCCTCAGCAGAACTCTTCTGAAAAGCTTTGACAGAATTCACCTAATACACAATGGAGTTTGGAAGGGCTGTTGTGTGTAGGTTCAAATTCATACCAACACTCAGCACGTGTCCTAGTTCTGCTAAAAATACTGTAAATTAAAAGGAGACCTGCGAGGGGTAGTAGAATTTGCAGAAATTTTCAAAGGAAGTTGTGAACTGAAGAGCAATTGCTTTTTATCCTTCAGCAAATCTGGAAATACTTGAGAGAAATGAAATTTTACTCCGTTTACTTTGCTCAAGTCATTAATAAAATAGTTTAGAATTACTGTGAAAAGCTGATGTATTCCAGCCAGGCTCAGCTCTGGTCAGGGCCAGGCCTGTGCAAAAGCAGCACTTGATTTCCCCAGGCCTGAACAGACCAATGTCACTGCCAACAGAGCTGTGTCACCTCAGGATTAGTTTTAGAGTGCTGGGTTGGTGTTCCCACTTGAACCATAAAACATACAGGATGGACCAGTATAAAACTGGTATTAGGCGAATTCTGTAACAATGCCAAATCTTTTTTCTGTTCATATTTTGTCTTCTGAGGTTTGTGCACAGGTGGACAGCCCGGGGGCAGAAAGGCCAACCATCAGCCTTCATCACGTGGAATAGTCTCCCCATATCTGCCAGAGTTGAGCAGGATAGGGATCCACCAGCTCCTCCTGCCCCCTTTTATGGTAAATTGGGTCAACTTTGAATTCCACCACCTCTGCTTTGTCCTTATCTAACATTTTTTGGCTCTGTTTCTGCTGCATTTATTTTTACCCTCATTCTGCAGCCCTTCTGCTCCACCATCTTTTGAATCTTCTCTCTTGTTCTGGTTTCACATGCTGTCTTTTAGCCCTTTCTTTCTTCCCTTCTGACTCACAACCTTTATCTTTCAGCCCATTTTTCAATGGCAGAGCCCATATTGCTGTTTTCTGCCCTTGCCACAACTGAGTTGCACATTTGATGAAGGACAGGTACCTTCAAGTTCTATTTCTTCTCACTTTTTCCCTCAACTGCCAAACTGCAGCACTTCATCACCAAATTATTGCTGACACAACACTCCCTCTACAACAATCATTCATCAAATTCTGCTGCAAAGCCAAATTCTCTGGTTTTTGTTTAGTTTTTCAAGAGAAGGCAGATTTAAACCAGTCCCTTAGAGCCTAAGCCGGGTTCAAATGCACCATCACTGTGCTTTGATGACTCATCCTTACCTTCCAAAGTTAGCTGGAAGAAACTCCAAAAAGGCATCATTTAGATAGAGCTGGGTCAGATTTAGAAGTTGTGTGAAGCCATCTGGCAGCCTAAAAAACAGTGAAACCCTTAATGCTCACCTCAGCGTTGCCATGGAAATAAAACAATGTATATTTAGAAGGAGAAAGGTGACTTTCCCTCTCACCTTCTTTGTCTATCCAAATTCTCCAGAAGAACTTACTCATTACCGACATTTTTGCTCATTCTCATCTTCTCCACATTACAATAACCACATGAAATAGCCTTTTCCTCCTTCCTAGGTGAGGGTTTAAACCAAAATGTCTTTTTCTTTTTCTTTTTCTTTTTCTTTTTCTTTTTCTTTTTCTTTTTCTTTTTCTTTTTCTTTTTCTTTTTCTTTTTCTTTTTCTTTTTCTTTTTCTTTTTCTTTTTCTTTTTCTTTTTCTTTTTCTTTCTTTTTCTTTTTCTTTCTCTTTCTTTTTCTTTCTTTCTTTCTTTCTTTCTTTCTTTCTTTCTTTCTTTCTTTCTTTCTTTCTTTTTCTTTCTTTCTTTCTTTCGTTTTCTTTCTCTTTCTTTCTCTCTCCCTCTCTCTTTCTTCTTGTCTCTCTCTCTCCCCCTCTTTTTCTCTCATTCTTTCTCTCCCTCTTTCTCTCTGTCTTTTTAAACTGACATAGTAAAAATTCATCCTTTCACCTCCTTCACTCCATTTTATAAATCCTGGTTTTACAACCCAGATTTTTGTTACTATTACTGCAACTTTTTGGAAGGAAAAAGTGTTGCCAAAGCCCCAACCAAGAGGTTTTCAGTGGCCAAACACATGAAACCTCAGCCCCTGTGCTTTGCCAACCCTTTCTCTGCTAAGTGGAAAGACCCAATATTCATTAACAGAGTACTCGGATCTTAAAACAGATTCACCCCCTCTGCGTTTGAAACAACTAGAAAGAAATTTAGATTAATCCTGCAAATGAACTTGACACAATTCATTTAACTCTGAGCTCATTTTCTGCACCTACAGAATGCAAACCCAGCTGCTGATACTCACTTGGACACGGGGTTCACACTGGCTTCGATAATTGTTAAACATTTACAACACTTGATATTTTCTGGAAAATCTTGAATTCCTAAAAAACATGGAAATAATTATTATTTACACAAAAGACTGTTTATTTGTTTTGTTCATAAGTGAGTTCATTTGGTATTTTCAGATCAGACTTCAGCTCCAACAGGAAGGATATACACATTCAGTATTACAGTCTAAAAGTACTTAAGCCCTAAATAAACATATCAGATCCTATGCCTTGTACTACAACTATTATGCTAATGCTTGATTTATATAATCTTCTAGAGCCAAATAGTGACATCATCTGTACTGATATTTGTGCCTTTCACTTCTTCCCAAACTGCTTCTCTTTATCTCTTTGGAGAACACACAGAAGCCTGAGAGTCTCGAGGCCTCCACTGGTAAGAAATTTCCCAACATTTCCAGGACTGCCAAAGCCTCATTTTTAAAACAAAGACACTTGAGTTCAGGCTTGCAAAAGTTTTTTAGGTACCTGAATGTGTAAATGCATAAGTGCAGATGCACATCACCAAATTGATCTATAGAAGTCCTTGGAATTGTTTACCCACAGCTCCACGTGCTTAAATCCTTCACACAAGAGCCCAGTGAGTTCTAAGCCACTTTGGGCAGTGGAACAGTTCATAAGTGCACTGAAAAGTGGCCTCACACTCCTCTGTCCTATTTTTTGGGCACAAGTCATGTGATGCTAAACCAAAGTCTTATTTTTAAAATTAAAATTAGCAAGGTAGACCCTTATGGAACCTTCTCCAAAGTGCCAGGTAGGACACCATAATACAGAACCAGACCACGAGGTTCTTAACATTAGGAATTAAAACTTCATTATTGCTCATATTCACCACAGTTCCTTAAGATACTTTGGGTCTCTCACCATTTTTACTGATGTCAAGCTCTCTGAGGTTCACGAGGCTGGCGATGGTGGTGGGGAGGCTGGACAGGTCGTTGTCAGGGATGCTCAGCTTCCGTAAAGCCTGACAGTTGAACAGTTGCTGCAACAACAACAAAGAAAAGACAATTTACAGAGTTTCAGGGGGAAAAAAACCAGTTTAGGATCATTATTAATATACAGAATGGTCCTGGGCAGGGCTAGGAGTTTGACTCAGTGATCTTTGGGGGTCCCTTCCAACTCTGATTCTATGAAATACCACAAAACTCCACTTGCTCCAGAAGAATTCAATCCTCAAAACATATTTTTTTCAAGAGCACATTCTTACAGTTGATAGGAATAAACCAAATTAGCAGCAGCAATGGTCAAGGAGAGCTTTCTGTCCAAAACTGCATATTTATTGCAATCAATATTTTGTAAGTATTTATATTATTACATCTTTTATAATAATTATATATTATTGATATGCTTCACATGTGTCATATCAATTGAAAAAAATTTGTGTCTCGTGGTAAAAAATAATTTTTATTTTATAATTTCATTACATCTTTTAATTATATTTTCACTGCACGCAGATTAAATTAATCATCTTCAAGTTATGAAAATGCTCTGGCATTAACACAATACTACATTCTTTCTATTCCCCCTCAAAATTCAGGACTTGATTCCTACTTTTCATTCAAATTCTAATTTTACAAAGGCAGGTCCCCAATTTTCACCAGAAAATTCAGTGGGTTCTGGAAAACAACTGCTCTTTGCAAGCACATCGCAAGGGTCCTTGCAGTATCAGTGCAGCTCTTGCCAGATTTAGTCTTTCTCATTGACTTATTTGTGAGAATAAAGTCCATAAACTCACCCACAGCCTATCTGGGAATGCAAAATAATTTAATTTCCTAAATAGAAAACTCAGCCAAGTATCCAGGGAGGAGAAAACTAACACCAAGAGGGNTCTTTCTTTCTTTCTTTCTTTCTTTCTTTCTTTCTTTCTTTCTCTCTCTCTCTCTCTCTTTCTTTCTTTCTTTCTTTCTCTTTCTTTCGTTTTCTTTCTCTTTCTTTCTCTCTCCCTCTTTCTTTCTTCTTGTCTCTCTCTCTCCCCCTCTTTTTCTCTCATTCTTTCTCTCCCTCTTTCTCTCTGTCTTTTTAAACTGACGTAATAAAAATTCATCCTTTCACCTCCTTCACTCCATTTTATAAATCCTCGTTTTACAACCCAGATTTTTGTTACTATTACTGCAACTTTTTGGAAGGAAAAAGTGTTGCCAAAGCCCCAACCAAGAGGTTTTCAGTGGCCAAACACATGAAACCTCAGCCCCTGTGCTTTGCCAACCCTTTCTCTGCTAAGTGGAAAGACCCCATATTCATTAACAGAGTACTCGGATCTTAAAACAGATTCACCCCCTCTGCGTTTGAAACAACTAGAAAGAAATTTAGATTAATCCTGCAAATGAACTTGACACAATTCATTTAACTCTGAGCTCATTTTCTGCACCTACAGAATGCAAACCCAGCTGCTGATACTCACTTGGACACAGGGTTCACACTGGCTTCGATAATTGTTAAACATTTACAACACTTGATATTTTCTGGAAAATCTTGAATTCCTAAAAAGCATGGAAATATTTATTATTTACACAAAAAAGTGGTTATTTGTTTTGTTCCTAAGTGAGTTCATTTGGTATTTTCAGATCAGACTTCAGCTCCAACAGGAAGGATATACACATTCAGTATTACAGTCCAAAAGTACTTAAGCCCTAAATAAACACATCAGAACAGATCCTATGCCTTGTACTACAACTATTATGCTAATGCTTGATTTATATAATCTTCTAAAGCCAAATAGTGACATCATCTGTACTGATATTTGTGCCTTTCACTTCTTCCCAAACTGCTTCTCTTTATCTCTTTGGAGAACACACAGAAGCCTGAGAGTCTCGAGGCCTCCACTGGTAAGAAATTTCCCAACATTTCCAGGACTGCCAAAGCCTCATTTTTAAAACAAAGACACTTGAGTTCAGGCTTGCAAAAGTTTTTTAGGTACCTGAATGTGTAAATGCATAATTGCAGATGCACATCACCAAATTGATCTATAGAAGTCCTTGGAATTGTTTATCCACAGCTCCACGTGCTTAAATCCTTCACACAAGAGTCCAGTGAGTTCTAAGCCACTTTGGGCAGTGGAACAGTTCATAAGTGCACTGAAAAGTGGCCTCACACTCCTCTGTCCTATTTTTTGGGCACAAGTCATGTGATGCAAAACCAAAGTCTTATTTTTAAAAGTAAAATTAGCAAGGTAGACCCTTATGGAACCTTCTCCAAAGTGCCAGGTAGGACACCATAATACAGAACCATACCACGAGGTTCTTAACATTAGGAATTAAAACTTCATTATTGCTCCTATTCACCACAGTTCCTTAATATACTTTGGGTCTCTCACCATTTTTACTGATGTCAAGCTCTCTGAGGTTCACGAGGCTGGCGATGGTGGTGGGGAGGCTGGACAGGTCGTTGTCAGGGATGCTCAGCTTCCGTAAAGCCTGACAGTTGAACAGTTGCTGCAACAACAACAAAGAAAAGACAATTTACAGAGTTTCAGGGGGAAAAAAAACAGTTTAGGATCATTATTTATATACAGAATGGTCCTGGGCAGGGCTAGGAGTTTGATTCAATGATCTTTGGGGGTCCCTTCCAACTCTGGTTCTATGAAATACCACAAAACTCCACTTGCTCCAGAAGAATTCAATCCTCAAAACATATTTTTTTCAAGAGCACATTCTTACAGTTGATAGGAATAAACCAAATTAGCAGCAGCAATGGTCAAGGAGAGCTTTCTGTCCAAAACTGCATATTTATTGCAATCAATATTTTGTAAGTATTTATATTATTACATCTTATATAATAATTATATATTATTGATATGCTTCACATGTGTCATATCAATTGAAAAAAATTTGTGTCTCGTGGTAAAAAATAATTTTTATTTTATAATTTCATTACATCTTTTAATTATATTTTCACTGCACGCAGATTAAATTAATCATCTTCAAGTTATGAAAATGCTCTGGCATTAACACAATACTACATTCTTTCTATTCCCCCTCAAAATTCAGGACTTTATTCCTACTTTTCATTCAAATTCTAATTTTACAAAGGCAGGTCCCCAATTTTCACCAGAAAATTCAGTGGGTTCTGGAAAACAACTGCTCTTTGCAAGCACATCGCAAGGGTCCTTGCAGTATCAGTGCAGCTCTTGCCAGATTTAGTCTTTCTCATTGACTTATTTGTGAGAATAAAGTCCATAAACTCACCCACAGCCTATCTGGGAATGCAAAATAATTTAAT